>NW_024097373.1:0-600000 GCF_016545835.1 Crotalus tigris
TTTGAGGCCCTGGGGATACACGTCACAGGACTCAATAGCTTACAAACACTCGACCTACAGGAAGTCTGCAAAGAATTTGCAGATGTTTTCAGCCCCCAGCTGGGCACATTCAAAGGACCACCTGTGTCCTTAAAGCTAGACCCACTGTCACTCCCATGAGGATTAAAGCAAGAAGGGTCCCTTTTGCTTTAAAAAGTAAGATTGACACTGAACTAGACAAACTAAGCCAACAGGGAATCCTAGAACCTGTTGATTCCAGCCCGTGGGAGACCCCCATTGTCACGCCTCTAAAGGCAAATGGGGACATTCGCATTTGTGCTGATTACAAATGCACACTCAATAAGGCATTGCAGCAACATGCCTATCCTGTTCCTGTGGTCAGTCACATCCTGGCCTCTCTCAAGGGGGGGCGTGTTTTTGCAAAGCTTGACCTAGCTCAATCATATCAACAGCTGCCTGTTGATGATGATGCTGCCATAGCTCAGACCATTGTGACCCACAGGGGTGCCTTTAAAGTAAAAAGGCTACAGTTTGGAGTGAATGTCGCTCCTGGGATTTTCAAAGGTAATGGAAAACACACTACGAGGTTATACCAGGGGTCTGCCCCTACTTTGACGATGTCTTGATGCAGGAGAAGCCACACACATTCTAGCTGAAAAGGCTGAGGGCGTCCTGTTAACGATCAGAAATCAGGCATCAAGCCAGAAAAGACAAATGCAAGGATTGGGGTGCCTTCTACTGAATTTCTGGGATTCAAAATGATGCTGCTGGGATTATCCTGCTGAATCCAAAACTAACTGCTATTTTAGAAGCACCCCGGCCAACAGTCTAAGGCCGAACTTCTCAGGCCTTCCTAGCTCCTGAATTTCTACAAGTCTTTTCTTCCACATAAAGCTAGTGTAGCTGAGCCTCTTCACAGGCTACTAGACAAACAGGCTGTGTGGCTGTGGTCACAAGTGCATGAGGCTTGCTTTAAAGAAGTCAAGGCCTTGCTCACTTCTAACAGTGTTCTTGCACATTTCAACGAGTCTCTCCCTGTGTGCATCGCTTGTGATGCGTCCCCTACGGGGTTGGAGCTGTCCTGAGTCACCTCAGGTCTGATGGAACTCAGGTTCCTATTGCATACTACTCCAGAACACTGTCTTCTGCCGAGCGCAACTACGCTCAGATAGACAGGGAGGCTCTGGCTGTTGTTGCTGGAATTAAAAAAATCCACGATTTTCTATATGGCAGGCATTTCACGGTCTTCACTGACCATAAGCCTCTGCTGGGACTGTTTACCACACGTAAGCAGACTCCCCACATCATTTCCCCTAGAATGCTTAGGTGGTCTATTTTTTTGTCTGCATATGATTTTTCATTACTCCACAAGCCTGGGAAAGAAATGGGCCATGCTGATGGCCTCAGTAGGTTGCCTCTGCCAGTAGTAGAAGCTGACCCCGCGCCAGCTGTCAACATTCTATCAATCCAAGCCTTGCCCGAGCTCCCTCTTAGTGCCAGGGATGTTACCGCTGAAACAGGTACAGATCACACACTTTCACGTGTCCGCTCCTGGGTCCTGTCCGGGTGGCCTGAGCACTGCCCTAGTCCTGAGTTTCAGAGTTTCTGGTCCAAAAGGAACGAACTGTCCCTTTCTCAGGGTTGTCTGCTTTGGGGAAACAGAGTTGTCATTCCCACCTCAATGAGGACTAGGGTCTTAGAATCCCTCCACGAGGGTCATCCTGGCATTGTTCGTATGAAGGCTCTTGCACGAAGCCACTTGTGGTGGCCTGGTTTAGATAAAGGTATTGAGGCTAAGGTACACGCATGCCACCTGTGCCAACGATCTCGCCCAGAGATGCCCCAAGCTCCTGTGCATAGATGGGAGGAAACACAGTCCCCATGGTCTAGGGTGCACATTGACTACGCTGGGCCCTTTCAGGGCCAGTTCTTCTTGGTCCTTGTTGACAGCCATTCAAAATGGCTTGAGGTTGTGCCTGTCTCATCCACCACCACTGCAAAGACTATTCAGGTACTGAGGGGGATTTTTGCTGCACACGGGCTGCCAGATGTCATTGTGTCCGACAACGGCCCTCAATTCACCTCCTCCGAATTCCAAGCTTTCTTACAGGCAAACCTGATTCGTCATGCCACGTCTGCGCCTTTTCACCCGTCCACCAACGGTATGGCTGAACGCATGGTGCGCATCGCAAAGGACGCCTTGAAGAGACTCACCTACGGGGACTGGCATCACAGGTTGGCTGACTTTCTCCTTTCTTATCGCACCACACCGTCCACTTCTACAGGGAGAAGTCCAGCTGAACTTCGTTGGGGGCGCCAACTTACTACTAGACTTGACCGGTTGCATCCGGACAGACTGCCTTCATCTACCTCACATCCTAGGGCACCTAGACAACTACTTGTGGGTGCCCCGGTTTGGGCTCGCAATTACGGGCCTGGTCATACATGGGTCCCCGCTTCTGTGTCCAGGATCACAGGTCCTCTCTCCTACGAGGTTGCCCTGGACAACGGTCGTGTCCTGCGTCGGCACATCGACCAACTTCGCTCTAGGCGAGACTTTTCTGCTGAGACTCCTGGGTCTTTTCCAGGGGGGGAGGGGGACCCTTTGGAGCAAAGGGAAGGGCAAGAGCTACTGCCCATCTCCACTGAGGGAGCCACAAACGGCCCATCCCAGGATTCTGCAATTGCTCCGAAAAGGAAGTCATGGAGCTTACCCACACAACAGGCACTCACGCCTACTCCAGCCAGGGAGTCACCCCGGGGGCATACTCACTTTCCACATACATCACACAGCACTCCAGCAACGGAGGATACCCGGGGGCATCCCAACAAATCATTCCCCGCAAGAGAGCTGGCACACAGTTCCCAAGGTTGGCCTGACCTTACCCCAAATCCTACAGGGGGTCAAACATACACAGAGCTAGTCGAGGAACCAAGTCCCGACTACAACACCCTAGCACAAATCAGGGAACACCTGAGTTTTGGGAAAGTACAGAAACCCACACGAGCCCGAGCACAGAATGGGGTTCAGGGAATGGACAGCCTCCTGACAGGTCTTGGACTGACCTAGGAGGTTCTACAGAGACGCCCAGCAGTGGCTATCACTTCAAGGGGCCTGAGGGTCTACAGCTAGGTAGGACAACCAGGTCACAAAGCAACAGAAGCCCTGGCCTGACGAGCCCGGTGGGCAAGCAAGCAGGCCAGGCATCGGGGCACAGTCCTTGGAAGACACCAGGGCACAATAGAGAGAACAGGCTCACGCCTCCCTCCAGTCAGGGGACTTATGCCAGTAACCCAGAGCTAAGAAGGTCACAGAGAGCAAAGAAATCTCCTAAGTATCTAGAAGATTACATAACATTGCTGGCAAGGCAAAAGCCAGTAATCAGTGGGAGCACTGGGGAGCAAAATGTCATATAAAATAAATGTTGTATGTTGGTAGTAGTTTTAGCCCGGGGGAAAGGGGTGTTATGTCCCGAGCCTTGCAAACGGCTCGGGCGTTTGCAGGCAGTCCCGGGCAGGTGCAAAGCTGCCCGGGACCAGACAGGCTGTCGCCAGCGCCGTGCGCATGCGCGGGTGCTGGCGCAGGAAAAGTAACCCATTTACCCGGGAGTTGCCTATATAAGAGGCTGCGAGGCGTTTGGGCGAGGCTGAAGCCATCTTCCTGTAAGCTGAACGCTGAATAAAAGAAACTGAGAACTCCAGCTGCTTCTCGTGTCTGTTTTCCCGCCACGGACTCAACACCATCTGTAAACCATCTTATACAGGTTTTCTTTATATGATGTTGCCACTGTGATTTTGTTATTTTGCTCCCATACTTGCTGCCATTGATCCATATTTATATTATATCCTAGATCTATTGCCCATGTCACCATTGTTTCTTTCACCTGCTCCTCATATATTATATTCCAACAGGTGTTTATAAATATTCTTTATTTGCTGGCTGAAACAGATTCTAATGATGGCTAACAACAAAGCAATACTAAAACTAACCATTAAAATTCACTAGACAAAATTAGACAGCGGTCATTAAACAGGAGAGGACAAAACAAACATTTAAAAAACAAACAAAGATTAGACAGAATTAGCTAAAAGAAAACAATCTCAGAGGGCAACAAAAAGTCCTGAAAAAGTCTTACCTCAGTCTGCTATAAAATTGCTAACAGATAGGGAAACCGATCCAAACTACATTCTACAAAACTAGAGCAGCCATATTTTAAAGGAATCCTTAATTGACAGTTTGGGAAATGATACCTTTTTCAGCAGAATGAGCTCAGTTTTATGGTGATTATCAAAAAGCTAACACCCAGTTCCATTCAGAATAATGTGTCAATGCCATAATTGGATGAAAAAGAATAACTTTTTTCTCCCACAAAAAGAAACCTCCTTTCCAAAACCTTTTTCTTAATGGATGTAATTTCAGAAATACTTTTGTTTACTTCATCAAATGAAACACCATGGTGATAAATGAATATGAATGAATAGAGCAGTTGTTTTGCACTTCTAACACCTTATTGTAGCCAAGAATTGAAAACATTTAATTAATCCTCATAGCCTTCCCTGCATATTCTATTGATAAAACAATATGAATTACTCTTAAAAGGACAAAAAGGAAGCTATGCAGTAAAAAGTAAATTTGCTAGAGGAGACAGTGGCAGAAAAGAAACAGAACTTAATGTATAAGATCAGGACCAACCAGTATTCTTAAAACAGGATTATGGGATTCTGGATTTTTAAGTTAAAGAGTTTCAAGAATTGATGCATAATTATAACAATGCTGACTCCCAACATCACACAATCCCCTTGATTTTATAAGCAGTTACATATAGTATGCCAAGAAAACACAGCAATTTTTAGAAATTTGATGCTATGATACATAGAGGATACAGTAAAGAGTATCAACAAAGGAGAATATTTGTAGCTCAGGTTGAAATAAGGGGTCCTTGGTGTTCACTGAGCTTGGTTGCTTTCTTGCAGACATTTCATTACCCAAACTAGGTAAGATCATCAGTGCTAGTCTAAGATGTCTGCAAGAAAACAACCAAGCTCAGAGAGCACCAAGGACTCCTCAAGACTTAGTATCTTGTGCAAGTGGTATTTAGCTCCTAGAAGCTGACACCACTGTGCAAAGCTTAGATCTTGAAGATTGTTAACTGCAATTTCCTAATTCAATTGTTAATAGAAGACATCCTAGTTGGTTTATTGGCTCACAGGAGAAAAGATGCAAAATGTCTGTGTTCGTTCAAATAAGTCATCCTATATGTTTTCCCACATGGATCAGAAATATAAAGAATTTCTAATGAAGACTGCACTGATGTAAGATAATATGAAAATGTTGCTCTTTGAACTGAGATATTTGCCACATTCATATGTGTTAATTAACCAATGGAACTTGCTTTCAGAATTTGTGGGTGCTCCATCATTGAAGGCTTTCAAAAAGAGACTGGACAGCCATTTGTCTCAAATGATATAGTGTGTCCTGGTTGGACTAGAAGATCTCCGAGGTCTCTTCTGACTCTATTATTCTATGTTCTAAACTCTTGATCTATTTAATGAATGGATATACTCCAGTGATTTGAAGCTTCTTTAAAGTCTGAATTCAGTAGTATTCATTGATATTAGTTTTTGATTGAATTACTAGGTAACCCAGTGTGGCACAATCGAAAGGAAAAGATTAACTCAAAAAAAGTTTAAAAATATAGTTAAAGAAAGTATTATAGACAAAAATGGGTAATGCAGAATTAGCACATTTCCAGAAATATTGCAAGATGTACTGTGTATTCAGGTGGAAAACATTTGGCTCACAAACTTTCATGCTAGATAAATCCATTGCAATAACACCTTTTGTTCTCAATAATGTTATCTTCCTTCCCAGTGCCAAAGCCTATTTTAATGAAAGAGATGAGGACACTATGTAATCTCACCAAATCCTGCTTTTGTAGCTCTATGATACTGGCTTCATAGGATACATTCATTAAAGGAGACTGCAGCAAAGCAAACAGAAGAAACTAAATGGAATCAGATGCTTTATCCTCCAACCCTTTTTGATATTGCACTGATCCAGAAATATACTTCATTTTTAAATATATAATTTTTATGAAGAATTTTTGTTATAATAGTAAAATCTAATGTAAACTAACTTAAAGAAAGAAAAAAGAATGGAAAGGAGTAAAAATGCAAGAAAAAAAGAAAAGAATAAAGGAAAAAGAAATATATACAATTTTATATATAAATACAGGGATTTTTTTTGTCATAGAATGCACCGGAACAGTGTTCCGGCACCTTTTTTCGATGGATTTTCCAGAGTTGCCTTGAACGAAATCCTAGTCTTTTAGATACACTAAAAATTGAAGGGGATTTTTTTCAACTACAAAGGTAAACCTTGTAGAGTAGGCAAGGTGGGTTGTATGATGTATGTGAGTTCTGGCACCTTTTTTTTGTTTTACAAAAAAAGCACTGTATAAATATGTGTGTGTGTATATATATATATATATATATATATATATATATATATATATATATATAAATGACTTTACCCTTCACCATAACAAGTATGCTGTAAACAAATTTAATGAATCTTCACTCCCCTCTAAGGTTACAAACATTTATTTCTTCATTCCATATCCCGTCTCTTAGTTATAAACATATCCATAAAATATCTTTTCAGTCTGATATCAGCAGAAAGTCCATAAAGGGTTACCAGAAGTAACAACATATCTTGTTTTAATGTTCATTAAATAAACCAATTTTATATCCCCCCTTTTTATTTCTAACAGTCTTAATCTTTAATTCATTCAAATATTTGATTTCTCTTCATTTCTTCTTTGTCCCATCACAAAGAGTTCTTCAAGACTTTAACAAGCTTCTTTTATAAATCCAACAGGAAAAGAAATATCCAGGTCACTGTCTTGGTTTGTCATTTGTATTTCTCTTTTAAATTTTAAAACCTTGGTCAGTTTATTTTATTGATCTAGTGAAACATTCTTTTCTAAGTCATTCTTTTGGCCTGTCAGTTATAAATTCATTTTCTCTATGATCGCTACCTTGCCAGAAAAAAAATATTCTATATCTGTTGTTTCTTCAATGACATCTTTGGGACATAGGCTACCCATAGAAGCAGACATCCTTATTGACATCATTGATAATTGTTTGCTACTAATTGTTCATTCCATTCTTCAAAAGTCTTTTTCAATATTTTATTGTTGTAACATTTTACAACATTTTACAGACTTATAAATCTTTCTCTACCTAAAAACTTTAGTCTCCTCTAGTGTCATTTTTGAAAACATGAAATTGGTTATAATTGTAATAGTAGTAAAGTTGGAAGGGACCTTGGAGGTCATCTAGTCCAACCCCCTGCTCAGGCAGGAAACCCTACACCATTTCGGACAAATGGCTGTCCAATCTCTTCTTAAAAACTTCCAGTGTTGGAGCATTTACTGCTTCTGGAGGCAAGCTGTTCCACTGATTAATTGTTCTCACTGTCAGGAAGTTTCTCCTTAGTTCTAGGTTGCTTCTCTCCTGGATTAGTTTCCACCCGTTGCTTCTTGTCCTGCCTTCAGGTGCTTTGGAAAATAGCTTAATTCCCTCTTCTTTATGGCAGCCCCTGAGATATTGGAATACTGCTATCATGTCCCCCCTTGTCCTTCTCTTCGTTAAACTAGACATACCAATTCTAGCAACCGTTCCTTATATGTTTTAGCCTCCAGTCCCCTAATCATCTTTGTTGCTATTCTCTGTACTCTTTCTAGAGTCTCAACATCTTTTTTACATCGTGGTGACCAAAACTGGATGCAGTATTCCAAGTGTGGCCTTACCAAGGTATTGAAGAATGGTATTAATACTTCACGTAATTATATATCTTGATTATATCTTATAAACACAGAATTTTTTCCCCATGAGTATCTGCTTGCTTTTTATAATTAATTCCAAAATCTCTAAAAGTTTCAATATTCCAGTTTTATCTAGACCCTTAGACTGTTTATAACTTTCTAAGATAAAAATCTTATTTAGCTTTTTGCTATTTATTTCAGATTCTTTTAGATTCTGTCCTATGGTCTCTTCATGAGAAACAGCCATCTGGAGCACATGTAAGCAATCTACTGCCCTTTTATTATACTAAGGGACTGGTCTACCCATCAGTTCCTTGGTTCCTTGCCACAGTCATTGACTCCACTTTCGCAGAACCATCTTAAATTTGCCACTCCACTGCCAGAAGTCTTGAAATATACTTCAACTGAAAGTATAAAGCAAGGCATGATTGGATGCCAAATATATTGCCAATGCACATATATTTCTTCTAATTAGGTGACAAAATAAATGGCTGCAGTCACTAATTTGAAGATTATTCCAAGCACTATCTTCTATGAAGTCATTATTCTGCACCCAATATTCATATTTTACATTTTTGAATTTTCAGGACATTTTTAACAAAATAGGCTGTAGGAAAGAGTGCTTTTCCACAAATAAGTATTTTATATTGTGCTTAGATTGGCAAAGTCTTTAATACGAATCTAATAATTTTACTGAATCAAATTGAGAATCTATGTTGCTATTTCCTTGATGCAGAAGAAAAAGCCTTCTCCTAAGCTGATCCCCATGATCACGTATGGTTTCAGAACACTCTGTCTAAGATCAATACCCTACAATTTGCTTCCTTAATTTATGTAATCCACTTTTAACACATCTACAGCAGACCATCATCACTGTTTGTGGCACTGAGCAAATAATATCTGTTGCAATACATGAATAACTTTAATATCAACTCAACTGTTTTCATATCTTAATGCAAAATTCTATTTTTTGATCTCAATAAAGCTCTTTGAACAATTGATCACATATTTACAGATTTATAACTAAAATGACAGAGTAAATACAGCCAGGTAATAGAATATTAAAACCACAAACATCACAGAGGAAGAATGGGTTTCAAGCACAAGCCAAATGCCTGGCAAAATTAAATGGAGAAAATTCCTTCATCCCTATATATAGGGTCCTTTACCTGCATGAATACAAAATAAGGCGAACCTATAGGCAATTCTTTCTGTAATGGCCACCATGCTTTGGAATATCTTGGCCCCAGAGATTTTCCTAGCACCCTCTTTATTAGCCTTCAGTAATTAGTTACAGTGATTATATTTGATTTTGCATTTGAAATTTAGATAGCTGACTTGTTGTGTCATCATATTCTTTGTGATCTTTAACCCTGTCCATTATCATAACTTCTAGAGCAGTGGTTCTCAACCTTTTTAATGCCGCGACCCCCAACCGGTCGAAAGTCAAGGACTACTCAACCGGTCATAAGTCGAGGACTACTCAACTGGTGCAGCACTGTTTGCAGAATGGGACTTTTGGTGGGCTCAGCAGGGCAGAGACAGCCTGGACAATTCCTATTGGCTTTTGAAAGCCAATATAATTAGACTCTATTCAAGAGAGTCTATTCTACTGGCTTTCAAAAGTTAATAGAATAAAAGGGAGTAACCCAGCTAAGGAAAAGGGGGGAAAAAATGGCAGACTGCGTTGTTTGGCGACCCCCGTGAAATGGTCATTCGACCCCAAATGGGGTCCCGACCCACAGGTTGAGAACCACTGTTCTAGAGATACATGGTATAAAGAAATATTTAATTTTGTCCTTTCTAACACCACCATTCTTCAGCAGTGTAGGTCTTGAATCCAAGTTTAAGTATTATGGGGAAAAGGGTGCACAGTCAGAATGCTTTCTATCAACACGAGGGATTACTCATGAAGCTCACCAGCCCTCCCTGGTATCAGCTTCATATAGTTGTAGAATAATCCAGAGCAGGATCTGCATCCATGAAAAGGACAATAGAACAGTATATGAGCAGTAATTCGGGGGATATCACGAGTGCCTCAGTATTTCCAGTTAGATTCAGTCTTACAATTACTTATAATTGTTATCAGAAATAGTACGCATATTGACAAGAACCATCCAGCAATCACTCTAACTCTAGCCTGAACAGGGGATTGGACTAGATGACCACCAAGGACCCTTGTTATTGTTATTGTTGTTGTTATTATATGGCCAAAAAAATGCCAAAATCAGCCTCCTGCCAATGCAGTGACCCACCATGTCTCATTTGTCATGTGTGCTTTTGTGGCAAGGCAAATAAAAAAAAAATAGCCTAAACCCAAAATAAAAAATAAAAACCAAATTAATGAAACATTAAGAAGCCTGGTTTTCTCTGAAAACATATGCATGTACTGTATGAATAATTTCATTTTTCTCTTCATTGGTCATCTTTGTGTTTCCTTCTTATATCTCTAAAAGACACGGCCACAATTTCTGCTAATTCTGCCCTTACTCTTTTTCTCATTATGCATGCTTAATTTATAAATTCTCCCTTTTTATGTATTTATATTCTGACAGCAATTTTAAATTAGATTTTTCTTCTTGTGAATACACTTTTAATACCTTTTTGTCACTTTTTTTTTTTGCTAAATGAAGTATTTCATTTTATTTATTAATAATCTTTTCATCAGTTTTGCAAATATCTATACTGTATTACTGGCACTTATTAAAAAATGGTATTGGCAACCCTATTTTTTTTTCATACAGAAGCTTTTTCATTCGAACTCTCACCTATGTTTTCCATACTATTTAAAATCTAAGTTTCAAATTTCATGTGCACCTTGTAATACCTCACACACATTCCCCAATCTTTCTTATTTAATTATTCTAGTTAAATACAGAATGGTTTCAGTTGAGTACAGCCATGCCTGCAATATAGTTTGTCAATTAATTTGCTGTTTAAATAACTAGCATATTCAATAGCTATTCAAACACTATGTTAAAAAAGCTATCCAAGATAGGGGGGCTATCTTGGATAGCTTTTTTAACAGCTTTTTTAATCACAGCTGCAAACCCAACTATACTGACTTTGCTAGTTTGCTGCACCAGTCAACTGTGCATGTGCAGTTGGGAAAGACTTGGAAAACAATTGTACTCAGACTTCTGGACAATGCAACAGCCTCAGAGTTGGAGGGGGTGTCTTTTATTTGCTCCAATGTACTTTGTGAAGCACCTTTAATATTTGATTTCCTATGCTGAGAGTTCAATCTCTTTTTGTTTATTTTCATATGCTGAGCATTAAAGTGAAAAAAAAGTCTACAAGCTTCATTAAATAATTGTCTTTCTGATTTTTCACCTAACAGTTTAATACAGCCCATTAAAGCTACATCTCCACTATTGTAACAAAGCTTTATCTGTTCAGGATAAACCCTTTATCTATTCATCTCCAACCCCCCTCCCCCAGGATTCAGTTTAAAGCTTTCTACTCAAACCTGTGATGCTTTAGCTGAAACCTTTTGTAACTCCTTTTAATGGTGCAACTCATCTTGCAATCCCTCCTTCAAACAGACCACTCCCTCCCTCCTTTTTTTCAAGTGTCACGGAAGTAAAACTCAGAATGGTAACAGAAGACCCCAAGAATAAAAGAAAAGGCTTTATTTCCTTTCAAAATAAAAAGAAAACGTTCACACTGCAGTGTGAATAAAGAAGAGACAATGCTGACAGGTGGCTAAGCAAAGTCAGAGCTATCCAACTCCTATTATAGTTCATTCTTGTTCAGCAAAAATCTGTGTGTATTTCACCAAGAAATTGCAAAGTACTAGGGCAGAATGAAAAAGCAGTACTGAACCTTGAAGTTGATAGGAAACATGATCAAGGAAGACCTGTATTTTGAATGAGATTAATAGGATCGGAAGAATTGTCTTCAAGAAATCCTGGAGAACTAGCAAAATGCTAGAGAAGAGAAACTATTGTCCCTCCTTTAAAAGGGGACAAAGGGAAAATCCCCAAAACTATAGATTAGTGAGAGTTTGAGTGATATTTGTGGCCAATAGTTGCTCATATGTGTTTACCACCATGGCCCTGGCAATACTAAAAGCATCAATAAGCTCATGTTATAAAGGTATCTCAAATGAGTGTTGGAAATGTAAATGTAAATGTCATTTATGGTGGACGTGTGATAAAGCAAAGAAATACTGGAGTAGGATTCATACATTAATTCAGAAATTTCTTAAAATCTTTAATCTCATAAAGATTAAACCAGAAACTTTCCTTCTGGGTCTAATGGAAAAAGACTTGGGAAAAATTGGAACTCTGATTTTATATATGGTGATGGCAGCAAAACTGCTCTATGCACAAAAATGGAAAGATGCTTTGATTCCTACCATGGACAAATGGTTACAAAAGCTGATGGAATTAGCAGAGATGGCTAAATTGACTGTTTTGATTTTTTTAAAAAAAGAATATAAGTACTTTTGTTTCTACTTGGAAACCATTCTAGACCTTGTGCCTGAGGTGGAAAAAAAATGATACTACGATTTTGGGTTTCACCGATTAGACTGATTTGTTAAAATAGAAATGGCTAGTTCATACTACTATAGAAATGTAGAAAGTTGAATTCAATCTTAATGTCTTATTTTATTGCAACAGAGGGAATTGGAAGTCAACACCTTTTGTTTCTTTCCCTTATCTTCTCCACACTTCTCTTTTTCCCTTTTCCTATTGTCCCTTACTATTTGCTTTTGTATTTTCATATTTTATGTTATAAATGAATAAATTATAAAAAAATAAGCTCATGTTGCTTCCGTTTGTTTGGAGAAAAATTCTTACCATAGGACAGGACAGGACATATTCAGAAGTAAGGTTTCTTTCTGAATAAGTTTTAGGATATGGAAGTTGCTGCCTACTTATAAAGAAGTGGCTATGGAAGGTAGACATACTTTTTATTCAAGTAAAAATTAAGAACCAAACACAAAATGCTAAAATTGTAAAATTGTAATTTAGAAGCTGGAGTAATTGTAAAAGTATAATTATTGTATTTTTATCCCATCTAATAAATGTTCTTAATAAAATAAATAGAGTAGAAGTATGTATTAAAACTCAAACAATAAGAAAATAGAGAGGAGCATGAATTAGATGCATTATAAATATATAATCTTTCCTCCTAGAGATACACTAGATAGAGAGGAAACTTTTATTACAAATATGGCAATTTCCTCCCAAATAAAATTAGTGTGGAATGATTTCCAGTATGAATAAGAAATGAAAATTTGTCTTCTTTAAGTAAAAATTGCATGACTGCACCTGTGGGTTACAACTGTACTTCAGAATTTCTTTGCTTTACAGCATCAGAGGATATGATTCCAAATGGCCAGATGAACCTAAACAGCAGGGAAGGTTTCTAGAACCTAACTCACAAAGAAGCCAAGTAAAAGAGCACATTTTATAGCCCCCTTTCCCCACTCTCCTGGCCTTTGGAATCCTCACCCCTGTGCTTATAATTAGAAAGAAGATAATTGATACTTGTACTTTAAATAAATTCAATGGAGAGGAAGGGATTTTAAGAGAGTAAGCAGGCATACATTGAGGAATGCATATGAAAAGGAACCTGCTACAGCAGCTGTTTGCCTAGTGTACGAGTGTCAAACTCACCACGTCACATGATATGTCACAACTTGTCATGACTTTTTTTGCATTGCTGAGCTTCGGTGGCGTGGCCTCCATATGATGCAACCGGCCTGCGGGCCAATAGTTTGACACCCCTGGCCTAGTGCAGGGCTTTTCAACCTTTTCACCGACTGTACCACTTTTAGGATATGGCAATATTCGAGTACCACCTAGCAAGGTGTCAAAAACTTGATGACCAAAAAAAACCCAACAAAAACAAACCCTGTTCAAAGTTGTAATTGCACTGAAATGACTTATGACCATTTTTCACACTTACGACCATTGCAGCATGCCCAGGGTCATGTGATTTATATTTGGATGCTTGGCAACTGATTTATATTTATGATGGTCACACTGTCCCAGGATCATGTGATCCTCTTTTGCAACCTTTTGACAAGCAAAAACTTGATGACCCCAGTCAAAAACTTGATGACCCCCCCAAAGAGGAAAAAAGTGATAAAGTACAGGTAGTTCTCGACTTACCCCTGAGGACTCTCTCAGGGCAAGTCCTGCGCTGCACTTTGGCTCGTTTCCTCTCTTGCTACACTTGGCTAGGCTGGGCAGGGCCGCATACCACCTGCCAGGTGCCAATGTACCATTGGTGGTACCCGTACCACTGGTTGAAAAGCCCTGGCCTAGTGCACTTGTAACTGTAAACCATTTGCTGCTTAAGCAAATAAAAACCTTCAGTGTGAAACTGATTAGGATCTTGCAGTGTAAGGCAACAGTGGGAGGATTCTAATGATCTAATTAAGGTCACAACTGAGCTTGCAACTAACATTTTTTTAAGGAATGCTGTGCTGTGGAGAAAAGCAGCTCAGGAAGTTATAGCTTGTTTAGGTAATCCACATGAGGTGGGTCAGGCATAGGAACAAGTTTACTAACTGAATATAATACCAAACACATGACTTAGAGATACTACAATGGTTGTAAATGTGGGCACTGGTTGTGAAGTTACTTTTCTATCAGTATTATTGCAAATGGTCAGGATCTAAGGCAGTTGCTTAAATGAGGATCCTTCATCTGTATTTTTCATTTGCCATTATATATTTGATCTAAAGATAGCAAAACCTGTAGCCTTGTCTCATCAACTTCAGCAGTACTTCAGCAATGTATAACTGTCTAGAAAACTGCTTAAAAATGTATTTTCTCCAATTATCTTTCACCAACTTGTCAGCTTCAGCTTCAGACAAGTTCAGTATATAATTAATTTATGCTAATTATTCCGTCAGATTTTCCTTCCAGCAGCAGCTTCCTGAATCCTGACCAAAACCTAACAAGGCTAATTGCTAGAAAGACAATAGTAAATCCCAACTTGTTGCTCTTTCACTATACAAAGACAAATCATTGTATCTAGGGGAGTGAATTTGGATAGGATTTCTTATAAGGAATTACTTAGTTTGGTAGGGAAGGATTGGCAATTAAATCTTTAACTGAGTTGAAGCAAGAAAATATTGTACACTCTTGGTTTCAGTATAATCAATTGTTAGTTAGGTGGAGTTTAGATCAAAAGGTTGGTATTACTTTAGAGGACGTGAATTTGGTAAAACAGATTAAAGATCAAACTCGAGCCCATATAAAGAGAATTTATAATGTTTTAATAGAATTGTATTCTGAAACGGAGTTAGTTAAAGATTGTATGGTAAAATGGGCTCGAAATATTCAAGAGCCGATTCTATTGGATACATGGGAGACAATTTGGGTTAGAAATGTAAAATTTACTCAAACTCAAAATTTAAGAGAAAACTTTTATAAAATGTTTTATAGGTGGCATTTGGATCCTCAAAAGCTGTCTTGTATGTATCCTAATTTACAGCCCAAATGTTGGAGATGTGGAAGCTTAGAAGCAACTTATTTTCATATTTGGTGGACTTGTAGAAATATAAAAGCTTTTTGGATTAAGATTTGGTGGAACATTCAAAAGATTTTTAAGAGAAAGATAAAAGTTTACGCCACAATTATTTTTATTAGGTGTTATTGTAGACTTCGATGTTAAAGAAATTAATTTGACGTTGAATCTTATAACAGCTGCAAGATTACTGGTGGGGCAATATTGGAAGAAAGATTCAGTGCCTACTATGGAAGTATGGATACTTAAGGTATCTAATTTAGCAGAAATGGCAAAAATTTCCGCTTATTTGAAGGATTATTCACAAGAAAGATATATTTTGGTTTGGAGAAGATGGATAGATTATATCCAGAATAAATATGAGACTAAAAAGTATTATTTAGCTTATGAGTAAATTTTAGAATATTTTTAATAGTTTAATATGATTGAATTTATATTATTTTTAGTATTATTGTTTAATTATATTTTTATTTTTGGTTTTTAATTTGTTAATATTTACTTTGAAAAGGAGTTAAAGTATGTTATGGATTTGATTGTTAGTAGAGTTGGGTAATGTTATTTAGATTATGATTGCTTATTTGTAACCCTGTAATCAGCTCTGGGAAGTAGGGGAGGGGTGGGAGGGGTGGGAGGGATCTGGGTTATATACTGTAAAAAAATTTTTAAAACTTTTAATAAAAAAAAGACAAATCATAGCCCTCTAATGACATTGTAAAATATTAAAAATAGCTATGATTTGATAATGTTTCTTTAGTTAAATTTCTTTAAAGGAAGCAAAACCAGTAATAATGGGTATTTTTCCTTAAATGGCAGGACATTATTTCAGATAAGGGATGATGTTTCTCTACTGACAGATGCAAAATCAATTTTGGAACAAAGAAGAGTCATCAAGTGGATAGCAACTTTGTCAGATGTCGTGAAATCAGCAGAAACATTCATTTGTAAATTAAAAGAACAATTTAACAAATAAGTTAAACTTTAAAGCAGCTCAGGAAGAATCCATGGGATTGTTTTTGTTTGTTTTATTTATCAACTTTATATGACCATCCATCTCATACAAGATGACTCTGGGGGGGGTTGTATAATAAAACCAACAATTGAAGCATATAAAATTACTTAAAACACTTAAGGAATAAGCACAAGATACCTGGAGGGTTCAAATCAGAATGTAAATTCAGAATGGTATATAGGATCCAGCAAATGTACAGGCTCCCTACTGCCAGGGGATCCCTGGGCTTGGTGGGGGAAAAAAAACCACATTTGGAGAGCTTTCTAGAATGTCATAACGGTTGGGGCTGAGTTCACCTGGGGGGGGGGAAATCATGTTCCAAAGGGCAGATGTCACAGAAGAAAAGACTTAGTTCCCATCAGATGGAACTTCTTAGCAGATGGGACCCACTGCATGCCTCTCCTGTCAGATCTGATGGACAGGTAGATGTACTTTGGAGAGGCAGTCCCTCAAATAATCTTGCCCCAGGCCATGAAGAGCTTTAAAGTTCAAAACTAGCACCTGGATTTGCTCCCAGAAGCAAACTCATAATTCATGCAGCTGATAGATCAAAGATTTGATATATGTCCATCTTGGGGCCCACAAAACTGCCCATGTCCCTGCATTTTATACAAACTGAAGCTTCCAGATACTCTTCAAGGTCAGCCCCATGTGGACTGTGTGATACCATCCATGAAGTGTTCCTCGGGTACAAAGAAGTGGGGGAGCAGAAAGAGAGAGACAGAGAAAAATAAATTGGCCTGCTTCATTTGTAAATAATTAGCAAAGCTCGAAAAAGAGAATCTAAATAGGAATGTGTGTTGTGGGCCTAGAAATTGTTCTTGCCTTTTTTCCTCTGTAGGATCTACATTAAGAATATCTTCTAAAATGCCTCCTTTGCCCTATTAGCTTTAACAGAAGTACAAGCCTCCTCCCCAGGAATTTTCCATTTAGATGCTGGCATTATGGAGCCACTTTTTGTGTCAGACCCATACCTGTCATATTACTGTTAAGAATTCGAGTTGTTCCCTGTCAGAGACATAGTTTATCTGCACTTGAAAAAGTCTGTCTGGGGACATATTGGACGAGGCATCAAGAATTGAAATAAAGTGATGCTTTATATAGCTTCTGCTTCTTCAAAGCTCTTTGCCTGTAGCTGTCTTTACGCTGCTGTTTAGTGAAGTGGAACGCACTAATGCTGCCCGCCTTCTCCCAGCTGTAACCTTCAGAAGGCAGATCTGAATGCAGTCAGCATCTATCCCGGTGCTCATAGTTTGCCTGGATGTTGACAGGTCTCACCAAGTTAGCAGTTAGATTCTAGGCAGCATGAAAAATCTGTGAATTTAATGGATGCTTAATGACTGGAGTTTATTTGTTTATGATGAGACCTTGGCTTCAACGGTGTTCTAAACAAATCCCTCCCTACCAGCTCCATTATGCTTTCAGTTTATGGCTAGGAATTCACACTGGCCAAAAGCAGTAATACTATTCCGCTGCAGTAATTTGCTGCAAGCATGGATGCACATGGACTTTTCTACCTTGTAATTGTTCAGTTAAATAAAAGATCTGGGCCTGGGTCCTTTACTGCAGAGGTGCCCAACCTTTTGGGCACCAGGGATCGGTTCCGTGGAGAGGGGTTTTTCCGTGGACCAGAGGGGACATGGTTTCCTGTACTGCCTGCATCCAGGCGATGGGGCTTTGCTTGTCTATGCAGCCTGGTTTCTGGCATGCTGTGGCCCAGTGCCAGTCTGTGGACTGGGGGTTGGGGACCTCTGTTTTATTGCATGCATAACTCTTCCCTTGTAGTGGTGAGTGAAGTGAAATCTCAGTTTGGTCAGACTCTAGACAAAAGTTTTTCAGAGAAAAAAAATATCTATGAAGCCACTGAAGAAGATGATGATGTTTCCTTCAGCCCTTCAACAATATTAAGGGCAGAGATTAATAAAAGTTATTTTGCATTTGGGCAGAATAAACAGTCTTAAATTGTAATGGACGAACATAATAGAGAAGTTGCAAACTATGGTTCTCTCTTCTGATGACTTTAATGTCTAACAGAGATTCTTTAATGATCTATCAATTAAAAAAACCTTGTAAGTCACTTAAAAATCATGAACATGGGTTCTTAAATTGAGCTTTCATTTGTTTAATGATAGTTCACTAGTTAACGATGGTTGTAAAGAATTTAGTTCAATGACTAAAATGTAAAAACCTACTTTGTCTCTCATGTCCATGCACTAAATATATTTCCCAGTGAAAATTGAACAGGCCTCAGTAATTTTCTTTAATGTCACACCTCCCTTTCTATACACTAATTTCTTTATTTCTGTAAGAATATTTTCTCTACCCAGAGTCAAATTTTTATATTAATGTCTTCCTTCTAACCAGATCTTTTTCTTACAAATTCAGAGTTGCTGAACTATAGTTCTTTGACAAATGCCTACATTAATACTAATTAATTTTAATTATTAATTCATAATTGCATTCTCTTGAGATTAGTTAAATTACAACTGCAAAATAGCATCATTAGTTTAGTCAAAAAACAAAAAAAACTTCATACTGTTTGATATACAGCATGTCCTAATTCATAATTCATCAGGACAAGGATGGCCTTACTTGGAGAAAAATATAAAGTAAAAGATTAACTATCTAAAAACCCAGCTCACACTACTGTTAAAAAAGGGCAGAATCCCAAAATCAGGTCTTCACTAATTAGCACTGAATATGTGTCTGTGTGGAAAGGTTGAGAGGGGCAATTTAGATTTCCAAGACACACAGATGATGTTCTTCCTGCAAGTCTATATAAAAATATTTTAAAAATCAAAATGATTGTACTAGTACAGACATGTCAAACACAAGGCCCGGGGGCCAGATGCGGCCCGTGAAGTGGTTTCATGTGGCCTGCAAAGCCATCCTGGAAACAGTGAGGGAATGGCCCCCACTGTCTTGGCCCTGGCCCAGGCTGGCCGGGAGCCAATGTACAATTTTGTGGTGGCCTTCTATGCTGATACACATTCAGTCTTAGCTCCACAAGGCCTTCTGGAAACAGCGAGGAACCAGCCCCTGCCACGTCAGTCCCACCCCCTGGATGCATGCTGGGGAGGTGTCACCCTTTGTGAGGAATGAAGAAATGGACCATGCCTTGGCGCTTGGCCCAGTTCCACCCCCTTCTGCCAGAGACCCTCAGATCTGTCCCACTCCTGCCCAGACCCCCACAGGCATCCTTGATGCAAAAAATGTAGAGCTGGCCATGCCCACCCAGTAGGCCATACCCACTCCATCCACGCCAACCCAGTAGGCTGCACCCACCCTGGCCACACCCACCTGACCCCCCGAGGGCACCCGCAATGCTGATGAGGCCCTCAATGAAATTGAGTTTGACACCCCTGTACTAGTAGAAGGCAGTAAGATAAATTTGAGGTGTCATCATACTCTTGCACTGTTTTTATATAAAAATCCTTTCCATAGTTTGTAACATAATGGTAACCAAATGATATATATACTGTATTTTAAAGTTGAGAAACTGATTAACAGTAGCTTATATTAAACACATATTCATGTGTTTAAATATTAAAACATATTTTAAGATTATTACTGCATCTTTACTAAGTCTATTTTCTTAAAACAATGTGTACTTTATTTTGTAATAAGAAAAGCAGCATATTTATAAAGAATACTATTCCTTCAGGTTTTATAACACTTGAACATCATCATGCAGGAATGGGACAAGAATTTCCATTCCTAAGTAATTGGCCCATAAAATGTGACTGTATTGCTTAGCGACAGCAATCCTGCAGTCCCAGTTGCCATTGTTAACCAAATCCCATAGTCATTAGGAGAGGCAACTTCCTGCTGGCTTCCCGCAACCAAAGTCAATGGGAAGCCAGCAGGAAGTTGCAAGTCCAGAGGGACTGGGTCAAGGACACTTACCCCCCTTCCTTGCCAGCTTCCTCATTGACTTTCTGGTCCTAAGTGCAAACCAGTTGCCAAGAACCCTGATCATGACCTTGTTTCTGTGAGGGTGAAGGAACTCTGAGGACCAGTTGTAACCACCATTCATTCAGTAACTTTGAATGGTAGCTGAACAAATGGTCATAAGCCAACGATTACCTTTACACCATTACTTTCTCCCAATATTGCCTCCCAAATTCTGTTCACTTCAAAGTGAACAAAAAAAAAAAACTTTCAAAAAAACCTCTGTCAACAATCTATTTTTCCAGGGCTTTCTGATCTACCAAAATGATTGTTTAATATTATCAAACTTTGAGTTTTACTATGACAAACCATATAGATAGCAATAACTTCAACACCTTCAAAGGATGATAAATCTCTGGGGAATAACATTATCAACAGTTACTACTTATTGAGAAGACAGTTTGGGCCTTCAAGTTAGCATTGACCCCTGTCAAGTGCCGAGACCTGTCCTTGTACTTTCCTTGACAAGATTTTTGGAAGCAGTTTGGACCGGGTTTTTAAATCTCATATTATAAGAATTTCTTTGCTTAGGGTGTGGAGGAAATATTATAGAAGTGATTTTAAAATACCATTATGGGCCATACCTTGGCATGCGATAGAGGGAATAAAGAAAGGAGTCAAGATGGATACGGTTTCTTATATACAATTACTTAGATGGGATGGTCAAAATTGGCAGTTAAAATCTTTGGAAGATTTAACACATGAAAATCTTATTTATTCATGGTTTCAATATAGACAAATAGTGGATAGATGGAAGACGGATTGTAATATGGGACGGCTTAGAGAAGATGAAAATCTCATTAAACAAGTAAGGGATCAAAGACCAACCCATATCAAGAGGGTTTATGGGGTTTTAGTGGAAATGGATTCAGAATCTGAATTAATTAAAGATTTTATGATTAAATGGGCACAAAATATTGGTGAATCAATTTCACTGGATACTTGGGAACTTATTTGGGTGAGGAATGTTAAATTCACACAAGCACAGAACTTAAGAGAGAATTTTTATAAAATGTTTTATAGATGGCACCTTGATCCAAAGAAAATGTCCATTATGTACCCTGATCTACAGCCTAAATGTTGGAGATGTGGTTGTTTGGACACTACTTATTTTCATATTTGGTGGTCGTGTAAAAATATAAAAGCCTTTTGGATTAAGATATGGTGGAATATTCAAAGAATTTTTAGAAGGAGGGTAAAATTTACCCCACAATTGTTTTTGTTAGGTATTATTACTGACTGTGATGCTAAGGAAGTTATACTGATGCTAAATTTGATCACAGCCGCTAGGCTGTTAGTTGGACAATATTGGAAGAAGGATTCTTTGCCTACTTTTATAAAGTTTCGTATTTGGCAGAAATGGCAAAGATTACGGCTTTCTTAAAGGAGCAATCTCAAGAGAAATTTTTTGTTGTATGGGAAAAATGGATAAATTTTATTCAACACAATTTGAATATGGAAAAATATTATTTAGCTTTTTCATAATTTGTATTGATTGCTTTTTTTTCTTTTTTTCTTTTGTTTCCGTCTTATGAACTTTTATTTTTTTTTATTCTTTCTTCCTTCTTTTTCTCTCTCTCTTTCCTTTTTCTTTTTTCTCTCTTTTTTAAGTATTTTTTCTTTTTTTTCTTAATGCTTATATCATATATATATTATTATTAATTATTTTATAAGTTGTAAATGTTGTTTAAGTTTTTTTTAAATTTTTTTTTTTAAAATAAGCCTATATTCAGTTCTGGGAAGTTCGGGGAGGGGGGAGGGAGGGGTGGGTTTGGGAGGGATTGGGTGAGGGTTGTTGTTTATTTGTAAAACTTTTAAAAAATTTTCAATAAAAAAAAAAAGATTTTTGGAAGCAGTTTGCCATTGCTTCCACCCTGGGTTTGAGACAGAGTGACTGGCCCATGATCCCCTAGTTCGCTTTATGCCTGAATTGGGACTAGAACTCTTAGTTTCCAAGTTTCTAGCCTGGGACCTTAATTATTACACTAAGCTAACTCCCATAATGCTTATATTATGTAGCTTAAAATCTAAGGGTGTTAGAAATAGTATGCTCCTGAGTTCCTCTATGAGTGCTATTGTTTTTGTATTCTTCTTGTGAACATCCCAAAGGCACAGAATCAGCTGAAATGGGGTCAAAAAGCTAAATTAAATGGACTTTTGATGTGATCCATCTCTGCATTTCACATGTCCCTAGCAAAGCATAACAAATTTCACAAGAATTAATAAATGCTGGCTACAGTGCTATCATTGTAGATAAACAATAGTTAAAGACATCTCTCACATTGCATATACATCAAGACTGTGACTTCTACATAACAAGGAAGAAAGGGAAGGGAATCTAGATTTTGAAAAGATGAAATCTTTTTAGTTAAATGCAGAATATAATTGGCAGCAATTTTGCTGAAAATAGTAAAGGCAATCTAGCTGTTCTTGCAGGCACAGGAGTTCTCCCATGCAAACAAAACTAATATTAACAAGCAATGGATCCCTTGAGATGAGTAGAACTGTTCCACGTTCAATAGCCAATAAAATGGATCAAGATACACGGCTTCGGAGGCTTGCTTGTGCCATTGAATCAGACTGGGATTTGAATTTTAAAAGCTAAAAGGCTTGAATAAAAAAAAAGCACTAATTGTGAACAAATATCGGTATATTGGTCAGACTGTTTGAAAGACAGCTGTGTTCTAGACAATATACCAAGCACAAACAGCCCTGGGACAATTTCTTAGAGGCTTGAGAAATTTTCTAGGACAGTCAAAATGTGATTAGCTGCCAATAAAAAAAGCAGGGGAACTATACATTGGGTTTTGTTTACAAGATACACTTCATTCTTCTGAAAGACTTACAGATAAGTTCTTTTTTCTGATTGCAGCTTAATGCAACTGCCTTATGGGATGGCTTATGAGATAGATAAATATACAAAATAATGGTGCTGTCATATCACCACTGTACAGGCGAGATGTCTTTTTGCAAAGATAATGTTTGAGCTACAGTATCATTATGGTGATTCACAGAATCCCTGATATTGCATAATGCAACCAAAAAAGGATTGTGCTCAAATTGGCTATTATTTGTGAATGCAATTACAACTCTAAGTAGAATTAGGCCATTTGTAAGTGGGCTATGCTGCATGTAATAAGTCAGTATGATGGAAAGCAAATGCAGGAAGGACATCTTGTTATGTAAGCTAGAAGTTTGATTCAAAAGCTAAAACCTAAAACCAGAATCTGATGATAACAAGAAAGGAAATAAAAAAACAGCCTTGGGTACAACAGTAGAAATCCAGATAAGCATCTTTCTTTTGTCTTCATAATGCTATGTCCAAGGAAACTTGAAACAATGTACAAATATGGATGCTGCAAAGATATATGGCTTGCTATTCCTTTTGTTGAAAAATAGGCAGCAATCTTGTAAATATTATTGCAAATAACACAGCATTTTTATGTGCAATTAAACCAATTGAAGATGGGTAAACAAGCTCCATACCAGCTTTCACTTATTATTTAAACAGGAATCATAGGAGGAAGATTCACAAATCACAAACTGACTCTTTAAGAAGAGAGTGACAACTAGGATCATTGTTGTTTGGGTAAAACAATTTTTTTTGTTATAAACAGCAACTTCATCTTGAAAACTAAACTTGTTTCAGCCCATCCAGATTCTCAGAGCCTCCATGCACTGTTTTATAACATTCAAAACATCTCCAACTTAGCTCAGTATAACAATTACAACTGGATATCATGTCTACATTTGAGATTCTCACCCCAGTCAGCAGATGACCTCCATTAGTAATTTCATTAAATTGACATTACAAAAAATATAGGGAAGAACCCCAAGCAATCCTGCACTGGGGTAACCAAGAACTAATGCAGCACCAACTGGTATTGTCCTCTCAAGTAGAGGCAAAACCACTACTCCCTTCCCTAACAAATGGGCCAGGAGAATGCCATGTCCAGTGGCCCTGAATGCTACTGAGAGGCATCAAGAGGACTGCATTGCCCTATCTATGTCCTGATAAAAGTACTCACCAGATACTAGTCTGAAACTTGGCGTAGGTGTGATCTTTCTTCAAGGACATCCAATTCTTGTATTTCCCAGCACTAAGTGAAAATTTCATAGTTTCTTGCTGAACTGCACATCCAGATAAATGGCTTTATTTTCAGCTCCCTGTTTGTTCTGGTTGCCCTTTATGATGCCATACCTGATGAAATTGTGACTCCAGCATGTCTACTTTGTCCTCTGGCAACCCCATTTCTCAAAGCAATCACCCCTGCTATTCTTCAGTGTGCAATTTTATTACATTCATGGTGGAAGGGATCCTGGTGTAGCTCTACAGAAAGGACTTTCATTGCCATCCTCAGCTTTCATTGTCTATTGTCCTTCTCAGCGCTTTTGCCACATCTCTGTTCCTTTCTACAGTGAGCTATTTCACAGAACTCCTATGGATCCATTTTACATCAACTTAAGGGAGGTGGGGAGCTATTTGTTTACCAATGATTTATTTTTAGAAAATCCCATATCATGCACTTCAGTTAAAAATCATTGAAACAAGAATTTACACAAAACAAAAAACTTCTAAAAGTTTATGGGATAGCAAATGCATTCCTATTCTGTTGAAAACAAGTGAACAACTGTTTGTATTTATTCCATGTTAGATTATGGAGAATTACATACTTTTTATTGTAGATGTACATTAAGTTGATTCATTTTAGGAGTGCCTGAATTGTTATTGATGCACAAAATTGGGTTGCCTTCTACACATTCCAAGCACCCATGCATAGAAAAAAGGGAGTAAGTTAGCCTGGGATGATGGGTGGAAGGGTTAGATCAATATTTCTCAAACTTTAAAATATGTGGACTTCAATTCCAAGAATTCCCCAGCCATCCTTTCCCCTGGTGGTGTTTCCCTGGCAGGGGAATTCTTGAAATCCACACATCTTAAAGTTGCCAGGTTTCAGGAACACCTGGGTTAGATAAATGTCACTGGGAGAAAAGTAGCTGACAGATTGCTTTGGAAAACCTTTCAAGGGAGATTTTTAAAAAGCAATTGTAAACATGATAAATATTGACTACATGCTGTTCTCACTTGAAAATGCAATAAAATCTGCTGTTTGCAAGTCAAACAAAGGATCCAGCAGATATTAAGCTTCCTCCAGATGACTTAATCCAGCTCAGACAGACTTACAGTATGTAGCAAAGACTCATTCAGGCTCACCTCCTGGTGTCTACATGAACCTATCTGTGTAGTTTTGTTAACAACAAGCAGTTTGCCACTGCCACATTCAGGGATCCTTTTTCAATTTCTCAATTCAGCCTACAGCTCCAAAATTTCCTGTTTTAAGTATCATGCAGGACTGACGCTGCTTAGCTTATGTTTGTTAGGAATGAGACTGCAAAATAATTCATCAAAAATAAAAATAGTTCTTATCTTTGCTCAGAAAGTATAATAATTTTTCTAATCAAATTAGAACCTTTCATATGAATATGAAATTTCCACCAATAACATGACACTTCCCTATGGGTTCTACACATCTGAGAACTTCCTGAAGATACAAGTTGATCCTATGCATATGTAGTTTGTACTTACAAAGAGGCTGAATGAACAATAATTGATAGCCTCCTGTTGCTCCCTCTATATCAGTGTTTATATAACTTGAAGGCATATGGACTTCAATTCCCAGAATTCCACAGCCAACGTGCTATCTAAAAGTGGCCAAGTTTGAGAAATCCTGCTACGATGTTACCGTTCAATTTTAGCAAAGGACTAAAATTTGACCCAGAACTTGGCTGGAATCATCTGAACTTAAGCTTGACATCTGGCATCAACTAACTACACCTTGGCATTATTAATTATGTCAGCAGTCTTACCCAAAGCATGTTGCCTGCAAGATTCATTTTTATTGGCACCCACCTAGGTTGTAAACACAAACAAAGGAGCTCTTTGTACAATACATCAAAAGCAGGGCTACAATTCCCATCATCCATGTCTTAACTGTATCTTGCTCCTGGCAGCTGCATAAATAGTTTTATATTAGGGATTGGTAATTTGGGGGATTGCTAGATATTATATTCAATCTTTTGGGCAGGGAAGGGAAGGAAATGTTGCATTGAGTAAGATGAAGATGAAAAAAAAACAAAAAACCCTCATACATGCAATGGCTGGAATTGTAAAATTCAATGTTATCCTGGGCTATATGTTATTTCCAAGGTCTCATTTGTTTAGCAGTTTCCTCTAAAGAAACTGTTTTATATGCTTTACATCAAGTGACAGAAAACTCCATCTACATTATTGGGGAGAAATCTCAACATAAAAAACCAGTAATCAAGTCAGTAATCAAGTGTCACCCAATTTCAGGGCATGATCAGAGGAGGCTCGGGCTACAACATAGTTGAAAATATAGGGTACATAAAATACCACCACCACCCAGTTCAGCTTTAGTATTTAATTTTCAACAACCCAATTTGGATCAGTAGTATTTTTTCTAAATAACAATACTTTCTCTGCTTCCTTTAAAAAAAATCCATTGAAAACAGTTAATTATGATTGCTGTAAAGAAAGCAAATACTGCTTCAGTGCCATAGATAAATGAAAGCAATTAAGAACTTGAAAATTAATAGCAAAGATTGCACTTCCATATTAAGCTACTAAATTAGCTAAAGGATTAACATTCAAAAGTGTGTCGTAGACAGTTTAACTATCAAGGAAATCCACATTTTGAATGGAAAAGTTTACAACAGAAAGCATTTTTTTTCTTACACCCAATATGTCTATGGAGATTCTCAGTCATCCAGGTCATAGTGATCCCAAAGATGCTTTTTCACAAGGCAACTGGACTTTCTTATTTTTCTCTGAAGACATTTTGCTTCTCATCGAAGAAGCTTCTTCAGCATTGACTGGATGGTAGGGAATGGAAAGATGTATACTCCTGCAGACAGCTGTTCATTTGCATTCATTTAACAAGTCATTAAAGCTATCTAGAAGTTTATCTATATCTCCCGGGTCACGTGTAGTGCAAATGGGTGTGGAGCCTTCTTGGAACTGTTGAAAGGATTGTGTTGTAGACTGGAGATAGATGATGTCGTATCCCTCCCCCTCTGTTGAGAGAGGGCTGTTCAATTTTGTCATGGATGGCCTCTTTGACCCCTCTTTCAAACCAGCAGTCCTCTCTATCCAAAATGTGGACTTTTCTGTCTTCGAAAGAGTGGACTTTTTCTTTTAAATGCAGCTGGATTGATGAATCTTGTCCTGATGAGTTTGCTCTCCTATTTTGTGCCATATGTTTATGAAGTTGTTGTTTTGTTTCCCCAATGTACAGATCTGCACATGGCTCATTGCATTGTACTGCATATACCACGTTGCTCAGTTTGTGTCTGGATGTTTTATCCTTGGGGTGGACAAACTTCCGCCGTAGTGTATTCTTAGGTTTGAAGTGTGCATGTATGTTGTGTTGGTTGAAAATCCTCCTGAGCTTTTCCGATATTCCTGCAACATATAGTCATTCCAGATAAGCCTCCAGGTAGCTTTAATGACTTGCTAAAAGAATGCAAACGAACAGCTGTCTGCAGAGTATAAATCTTTCCATTCTCCACCATCCAGTCAGAGCTGAAGAAGCTTCTTGGATGAGCAATGAAACATCTTCAAAGAAAAATAAGGAAGTCCAGTTGTCTCATGAAAAATTATCTTTGGGATAACTTATACCCAATAGTTAATGTGCTCAATTTTTCCCCCTGCAGCCATTTTACACACACACACACACACACACACACACACACACACACACACACAGAGAAAGAGAGAGAGAGAGAGAGAGAGGCAGAGAGAGAGAGAGAGAGGGAGAGAGAGCATTCTTTGTGGCTTCAGAGCAGTTTGCAAAACATTTCATTATCTTCAAGCTCCGTGTTATATCAATTCTCTGTGGATTGTCGTGCCCTGTGTTTTCTGATAGTATTAACTACAATGGTAATTTCATTCAGTTTCCCATTGCCAGTGCTGCCAACACTGATCTTTAGAAGAAAATTAATAATTATGAAGGATATTGCAGGCAAAGCAACAACTGGAGACCCACAAAGTAGTACATCATTGACACTGGCCGGAAAATTAAGCTTGCCACCTTAGTTTGATTTATAGTATATAAAGAGTCAATCTCTATGACAGATCATCAGCAGCATTAGAACCACATATTCTTTGCAAGCTTCTGTATTTTTCCCCCTTAATAATACAAAAGAGAACCAGTTTGGGCTACTGGTTAAGACACCAGGCTAGAAACTGAGAACATAAGTTCTAGTCCCACCTTAGGCAGAAAACCAGCTGGGTGACCTTGGGCCAGTCACTTTCTCTCAGCCCTAAGAAGGAGACAATGGCAAATTACTTCTGGAATCTTGCCCAGAAAACGGCAGGGACTAATTCAGACAGTTGCCAAGAATCAAGATTGACTCAACCTATGAAGAACGCCTGCAGGACTTGGGTTTGGCTAGTCTAAAGAAAAGAAGAAACAGGAGTGACATGATAGCAGTATTCCAGTATTTGAGGGGCTGCCACAAAGAAGAGAGCATCAAACTATTCTCTAAAGCACCAGAAGGCAGGACAAGAAACAATGGTTGGAAACTGATGCTGGGAAAGATTGAGGGCAATAGAAGAATGGGACGATAGAGAAAGAGGCAGCTAGATGGAGTCACTGAAGCAGTAGGCGTGAGCTTAAATGGACTCCAGAAGATGGCAGAGGACAGGAAGACCTGGAGGAACGTTGTCTATGGGGTCGCGATGGGTCGGACACGACTTCGCAACTAACAACAACAAAGAATCACTTGTCTGAAATGGTATAGGTCAGGGGTAGGCAACCTTGGCTCTTTTATGACTCGTGGACTTCAACTCCCAGAATTCCTGAGCCAGCCATGCTGAGGGGAAAGGGAGAGGTTTCCAAGCTGAGCCATGCTGGCTCAGGAATTCTGGGAGTTGAAGTCCATGAGTCATAAAAGAGCCAAGGTTGCCTACCCCTGGTATAGGTTCTCCTGCTTCTCCAGCAGGGGGCTGGACTAAATAGAAGACCTCCAAGGTCCCTTCCAGCTCTGTTCTGTTCTGTTCTGTTCTATTCAAAGGTGCACACAAACAAAACTTACAAATGTCTCCTTTGTCAGCAAGTTGAACAAGAAAGCTATTTTAAAAATAACACATGTGGGAATATGATGTCTAAACATTAACTGAAATACATCCCATACTCAAAAGAATAGTGCAAATCAAGCTAACCAATATTTTCATAATCAGAAGTATTCTTTCTTTCTTTTATCCTTCTCTCTCTCTCCCCCCCCCCTTTTGTGTGAAATGTTTGGCTTTCCCTCATATATCCAGTTTAAGACAGCTATACTTGAAGCTTACCACACTTAGAGCTTTAAAACTAAGTTAAATCTTTCCGGAATAACTCCACAGATGAACACTAGTGATTTCTCACCAAATTTTAATAGCAATGTAACATGGGGAGAGAGACTAACACAGGCCACAGAAATGCAACAGGGGTGGGATTCAGGTAGGGTAAAGAAAGAAAGCCAGTCAACTGGAAACTCTATATCATTATTTCTTAATCTCAGCAACTTTAAAATGTGTGAACTTCAACTCCCAGAATTTTCCAGTCAGCCTGCAAATTGAAGTTCACAAATTGCTGAGATTAAGAATCACTGGTTTTTAAGGGCCAAATTTAGCATTTAGACACATTTGATCCCACCCTTTCCGTGGACCCCCTCCGTACTAGGTTCAAGAGAGGTACCTCTTACCAGTTCTCTACTCAATTGTCTATGTGGCAGGTGAAATTAAAATAGCATAAATTGGTTTGTTTTCACTTATAAAGCTGCCAGCAACCTTGACCCACACTAACATTGTGTTCAGCTTTGTCTTGACTCCCAAACAGATTTACATAACTGCCTATATAACAACCAATGTCCATATGATTGATTAGGACATATGGTGATCCATGGAATTGGATTTTATTTTGTGACGATATTACAAATGAAATATCATAACAGTTGTGGTGGCAAATCCAATGCAGAAAACTGATGAAAGGATCAACATCTCCAGTATAATGAGATATTATTATGCTAAAAATAACATCGTGAGCACTGTGAAATGCAAGTGAGGTTGGGTTTTTCCAGCTATGTGAGTTTGTGATAGACAAACAATAGGGGCCAGAATAGAATTAAAACAATGGCAGTTGTTATTATTAATCTTGGGCCAAAGCCTCAACAAAATTCTACCTACTAACACAGTGGTTCTCAACCTTTCTAATGCCGTGACCCCATAATACAGTTCCCCATGTTGTGGTGACCCCCAACCACTTATACATCACCGGGTGCCAGGGGCGTGGCCAAAGGGGAAAAAAAGGCGACAGCCTTGTTTGGCAACCCCCGTGAAATGGTCATTCGACCCCAAATGGGGTCCCGATCCACAGGTTGAGAACCACTGTACTAACAAGACAATATTCAACAGTTTAAAAGAGTCAATACAATTTCTCCCTTTAAGCAAATCAAGGAAGAGAAATGCTGAAATAGTCTTCCTTAACATAGTGTTCTCCAGATGTGTTGAGACTGCGTTTTAGAGACATTCCAGTGAACATATCTGGAGTGTACCAGGTTTGAGGAGGATGTAGGAGAAGCTGCATCTGGTAGCAAGTGTACAGTACTTTTTTATTCAGCACTAATTAAATGTAAGTAGTTCCCTTTTAATGACAGTGACAGCATTGATCAGTAGTAAAGTAGTCAGACATCTTGTAACAGGTATCTAATCAACATCCCTGAAAATATACAAATTGCCTTTGTTATGAGCATCACATTTCATTTGTAGGAAAGTGAATTGAAAATGACAGTTGTTACCTAACATTTTCAGAAAATGCATATACAGGACACACTTTGATCTAAGAGGCTTAATCTTTTTCCACTTTGCATTTTGATACTAATTCTGTGCAAAAGATTTTGAAGTCTTTAACTGAGAAAAGTTCAACATGCATATGATAATGGGCAAGCTGTGTATGAGTCAACCCAACTAGACATCAATCAACAATAGGTCCAAGCATGGAAATAGGATTATTTCCTGTTTGCAATTCTGTATGATGACCCAGTGATAGAACTAGCTACATCTTCCTTGAGATAAACTAGAGCTGGATGACAGAATAATTGAATGTGATATTATGTTCTTCATAAATTATATAATTACTATGAAAGGGATAACATACATTCCCTAAAAAAATAAAGAAGAAACAGTGATAGCTTTGCTCCAGTTAATACACATTTAAGTTTTGCATGGCTGGGAATAGCCATTCCCCAATAATAGCAGCTTCTGAAAAGGTACAGTTTACACACCGATTTCTTAAAGTAACAGAGTACTGGATAATCATAGGACCTGAACTAAACTGTCACAAATACACATGCACAGCAAGGGGCCCAGTTTATTTGCAGTCAAATTCTCCTGGGGAGGGTTCAGTATCTTTACTCCAGCTGCCATATAACATAGAAACAAACATCCCTTATACTGGGTCAGACTTCTACTTTGTTAAGTTCACTATTGCCAGCATGGACTTGTAGACAGAAAATCTTTCCCAACTGGAGAAGCTGGGGAATAAAACTGACTTTTTTTTGCATGTAAGTTATATGCTCTGCTCTGAATTAAGTTTGCTCCTGGCAAAAGAATGATTAATGAGGAATTAAAAGTCTATTTTTTTCTTTAGCTCTGCTATACCGTTATTTCAAAGTATCTTTTTCTTTCTCATCATTCTTTTATAAAGAAACACCATAATAATGCTTGATTTTGTATTTCTCTATGGCCTGATTTAGGCATACAGTCCCTGTCTTTCCTGTGAGTGTTGTTAAGTAATACATAATTTTTGAGGGCCTAGCCTAGTTTCACACACAATGTTTATCATATAGACAGGGCTTTTTTTCTCATAGAACGCCCAGAATGGAGTTTCAGCACCTTTTTGGATGGAACCTTGTAGGGTAGGCAAGGCGGATTATATAACGTGTGTGAGTTCCGGCACCTTTTTTTTTTTTTTAGAGAAAAAGCACTGCATATAGTAAATATTGTTTTGCAATTTCAGGCTGCAGGTAGAGAATTATATTCTTCAATGATCCCTGTATAAAATTCTCTTGGAAGCAAGAAAAGTAGTATGCCTTAGAGATATATCCAATTGCAAAAAAAAAACCAAACCAAAAATAAATTGCTGAAATGCTGTGTCTATGCTTTGGAGATCACAGTCTATTTCATGCTTAATCAAGCATTCCCAACTATGAACGGTTTGTGGCCCAAAAAAAAACCTCTTGCCAGTCACTGTAGCTTTGAGCCTTGAGGATATGGCCACATCTGAACATAAAGAATTAAATGTGCTTGTAAAGATCTTGGTTACTTTCTTAAATTAGACAGGAAATGAAGCAGCAAAGCAGAATTGATCTCCAAACTAAGAACTCAGTTACTGTGACGTTCATTCCTTTGGACAGAAAGAGCTAGTGGTGGGGGGAAGCATTGTATAGAACAGTGGTTCTCAACCTGTGGGTTGGGACCCCATTTGGGGTCGAACGACCATTTCGGGATCACCAAACAACGCAGTCCGCCATTTTTTCCCCCTTTTCCTTATCTGTGCTACTCCCTTTTATTCTATTGGCTTTTGAAAGCCAATAGAATAGACTCTCTTGAATAGAGTCTAATTCTATTGGCTTTCAAAAGCCAATAGGAATTGTCCAGGCTGTCTCTGCCCTGCTGAGCCCGCCAAAAGTCCCATTCTGCAAACGGTGCTGCACCAGCTGAGTAGTCCTCAACTTACGACCGGTTGAGTAGTCCTCGAATTACGACCGGTTGGGGGTCGCAGCATTAAAAAGATTGAGAATCACTGGTATAGAATTATGGCTACACTGCTTAGATATTTGTGTTATTAGTATGCTCACACCCTTTTATCAGAATCTAGAACTGTTTTCTTGGAACCCAATCCTCAGTTCTTTTTAGATCCTTTACACATGGCATTCTGGAACAGTGTTAAGACCTGGCTCTGCCAATTGGGCTGGGGGTGTGTGTGTCCAAAAGTGCCATGCAACCCTGGAGGTAATTGGTGGGCTGAAAATGTTTCCTCTGCAATTTAACTCTGCAATTGTTCATTTTAACTTTGTTTTCATCTGGTTTTTAACTTTGTTTTTAAATAGCTTCTATATGATTTTAATGTTTTATTTGTAAACTGCCCAGAGGCATGCAAGTGGATGGAAAGTAAAGTAATTTGATAAATAAATACTTAGCTTTTCTTCATGGCTAAGGGCTCAGGTTTATTTCATCAGAATATATTTCCTGAAGTTGCATCTCAAATTAATTTCACTGGAGTTGGATTTTTTTTTTCTCTATCAATCCCCTTCCTAATCTCATAGCAAGAGTAATGCTATTATAGTAACAAAAGATGATAAGCTGTCTGATGAAACATGGAGAGCTGCTCATAACTCCCCAGTTTTCACCAACCACTTTGGCTTTATAGTTACAGTCAGGGAATTTAATATTCAAGGATAGGGAAAGGTAGAGAGCAAGGTGACTGAAAGAGAGAGTGGACTAAGCAATTGGGAATACAGGATGTTATTTGGGAGGCAAAGAGTTGTGAAGCTGATTGGGTGATTGGGGGTAGAGAATGATGTATCTGTGATGTTTTTAGGAAATGAAAAAACTGTTGGAATTTAGGGACAAAGAGTTCTAAAGCAGAAGCATCCTGAAGACCTAATCAGTCAGCTGGAAAATGAAGGCATTATTGAAGTGTGAGTGGAAGTCCTTTATTCCAAGAGAGGAAGGATGGGATGGAGAAGGTATGTCTAGGTGAAATAAGGACAGGTACTAACTTCTCCATAGTGTTGGGCAGGGGGAAAGATGCTGGAGAAAGAAGAAAGAAAAAGTGGGGAAAGATGTACTTAATGTTTTATCTTCATTCTGCTTTCCACCATCATGATGAAAGGCCTGACTTGACTTGTATTACTGTGGTATCTGCTCTGGGCACAGGAAATTCCCCCTCTCAGAAATGGGGTCACCTGAGTGTCAGGTATGGCACAAGCCAGGACTCAGAGCAGGGACAGTAGGGTAGCTATAATTAGATGAGAGATCTTGTAGCCAGTTATGAGCCTCTGCTAATGAGATTGTACAAATTAGATTGGACTGCTGCCACTATAGCAATCTCCTGCTATTTGGTGGCTTCAATACTTGAACCCCCTGAAGCCATGTCTGGAATATCCCAACTAATGGTACTGTGGACCTTAATATACCTTCCTCAGCCACAAATTCATGGATAGCTCAGGAGTTCATGATCAACATGGATCATGTTAAACGGCTATGTATGTGTTGGTTGGCCTTGATTGCTCCTGTTATTGTTATTTACATTATTCCATTATCTTGTTTTTAATGTTTGGAAACTGTATTATATTTTATATTATGTTGCATTTTTAATTCCTTGTTTTCATGTTAATAATATAATAATAATTTTTATTTTACAGTCACAGACCAAAATGCAAGTGCAACAAAAGAAAACACAAGAAAAATACAATCACAAACAGTTAACACCAGAATCCTTGGCTAAAGGGAATTACAACGTTCTCCTCTAATAGTTACAGCTCTTAAAAGAAATTTAGAAACCTGAGAAGTAATATAGGAGGAGCCATCTCCTAGACAATATAAGACCAAATTACTAACATTAGAACCAGAGGGATCAATTCCAAGGAGAGACAGTAATTTAATTCTGGTTGTGTTATACATAGGGCAGTATGATAAGACATGCTCCACAGTTTCAACTTCAGCCCTATCACAGGGGCATAGTCGCTCACTAAACAGGAGCCTCTTGAATCGCCTGTCAAGTAGTGCTGAGGGCAAAACATTGAAACAGGCTAGGGAAAAGACTCTTCTATTCTTGGGGATGGTTAGAGTATAGAAATATGAAGCCATCCTCAATCCATAATTATTAGAATGGCTGAAGATCAAAGGGGAGCAGGTTTTGTTGGCTCTGGAATTTAAATATTGCAAATCTATGTCCACAAGCTGTTGGACTACCCTAAACTGGGTGTCCTTGAGACCATAATCTCCCAGAGCATCCCCCGTAAAACCTAGCAAGTGGAGTTTCTTCGTCAGCTCCCTCTCCCAATGAGAAGTATGAGAGTCAGCAAACACCATGGACTGCCAAAAAGAGCACCCGAAACCATCATTTAAAGGTGTTAATCCACGCCATGCATTCGACTGAACTAATGCCCAGTTCCAGGTACATTGAAGCAAATCCAACACAAGGAGGAAGACCCAGAAGTTTCCTAAGAAAAACAGCCTGGGTTCTTTCAATACAATCCTTGAAGCCTTATATCCATATGGGAATTCCATAAAGAGTTTGGGCCAGGGTTTTGGCTTCATATATACACAAAGCAGAAGGAATAAACTGGCCCCCTTGGGTAAAAAAAGAATCTTATAATTTTTAATTCCTTGTTTTCACGTTTATTGACACTGTAAGTTGCCCAGAATCTAATAAATCAAATATATAAATGCCAAAAGGAAGAAATTCTTCCAGATTCTCAGATTTTCAATGAGTCTGATAGCTAGACTTGACAATAAGAAAAAATCAACTGTAAAAGTGCAGCCTTGCTCAGAGCCAAATCAAGCATCAGGCTTCAAACTTCCCTGTTCTCTGTGATAAGTCAGGCAAGCGGCAATGACTGCAAAGCAGAGTACCTGCTGCTGAGCATTTGCCAAGGTCCCTACTGGATGGTGATAAAATTCTGCTTATGTTTATGATTACGCTAATGTTGAATGATGAGCAACGTACTGTTCAGAAAAACTTTAATGACACCTGTAGTCACAATTATTACTTATCACAAGCTTGAAGTGGAAAAGCAAGTCAATTTGCAAAGCTATTTAAAAAACCTAATTACATTTGGTCAGGTTGTAAATTGGACAAATTCATCATTTGTGGATTTTTGTGATCAAAGAAAAGGTGTATGTTGTATCGAAGATGTTTAATTTGAAAGCGGGGTTGAGCTTTGATTCATTCTCAGTTAATCAGCACATATATATTAACAAAACATTACAACCCACTCATAAATATCTAGTAGTATGAAATAATAATACTTACAGTAGCTCATACAATTTAGTATTGCATAATTGGTTTGCTTTATTTTAGGTTAAATATCAATGCCAAAAGCAATCTTTGGAGTTTGGCAATTATCATTTATAACTTAGTATGTTATGAAATGTGACAAGTGTGATTTATTCAATTATGGCTTAGCCTGATTTGTAAATACAATCTAATAGTAATAATTAGACAAAATTAGTTAAACATGAAAGTTTTTAAAACAATGAAACATCAGTGCAGAAGTTATTATTTTCTCTTTATGTAAATTGTTTTTATCATACCTTATTTATAAAGGTCTCTGACAAAATGAAACAAATAAGAACATCCTACTAATTTATTATAAGAGACTACCCCATAGTCAGGAGCAATATGTAATGGGACAACTAGAGCTAGAATTATAGAACAGTTGAATGCAGTCATTTGTTCTAGAAATCTGAGCATATACATTTAATAGACTCAAAATTATTCTCAGAACTTAATACCAAATGACAGGCATTTGATACTCTGTAATGATCTTGAATTTGTAATGGAAAAAATACACTCTGCATAATGAAAAAAATGGATATCCCTTTAACAAAATTATTATGAAATCTGATTTCACAGTACATACTGCCAACCCTTTGAGGTAGGCCAGGTCAGGAATTAGATACTATAAGAACTTCATTTTCTAGACACAGGCTTTAATAACTGAATTTTGAAAACCTGACAATATATCTCCCCCTCCCTTTTACCAAAAGGAGTCAAGGGTCAATCTTAAGATTCTTTCTTATGCTTTCTTCTTTTCCTGGAGTAAGCTCTCATTTTACTAACAGACACTACATCTTTCTCCTTTGAAATGCAATTAGTTTATTTCATTTTAACAGTCTATATGGCCAATCTTGTTATTCTTTTGACTCTGGGCAATAAACAAAGACAACAACAATCTAAGTAATTAGAAAGGATTAAATAGGCAATATATAACATATCAGAAATCCAATAACTAACCTCTATCTTATAGCTCAGTAAGAAACAGCAAATACCAAATAACTAAATCAAACAAGGCTCATCTAACAATCTGGCTTGGATTCTTATGGGAAAAGCCAGATCTTTAAAACCCTACAAAAAGCCAACAGGGTCAGAACCATGCAGATCTCAGAGGTATGCTCTTCCATAAGGAGGCCATGCAACCAAGAACTCATGTCCATGAGTTCCACAAGATAGCACTGCTTAATAAAAGGAACCCAGAGCATGGCCACCTGTCAGATCTGGTGGGGTAAGTAAACATAGTTGGAGATAGGAGATTCTACAAGTAATCTGGTTCCAGGTAGGACTTTACAGGCAATAACCTATAAAGAAAGTTACTGGGAGCCAATGCAGCTTGCAGACCAGTGATGTTACATAAGCACATCATGACAAGCCCAAAAATCCTGCACTGCCTCACTGTGGACCAGTTGCAGATTCCAAATGCTTTCTATGCAGAGTACATTATAGTAGTTCAAACAGGAGATAACTAAGGAATGGATGACTGGGAGTAGGACTTTCTGATCTAAAAGATAAAAGTTCTGTCACTTTTATCATTGCAAGGCAGCCCTTAAGAAAGGCTCTTACCTTGTTCAATCAAGTACCCTCTGTTTTCTGAAAGCAGCACTCTAGGTGTTACTTACGCCTCTTCACCACCTGGTTTTTTTGGGATCCACATACGTCCATAGGCACAATTTTAGTTGACCTTTGATTCCATGCAGCAAATAAGGCTTTGGTCAAACCATTTATCAGAATCTCAGGGACAGCCCCAGGGTCTCTCTTGAACCCAGTAGGATCCAGTGGGGTGCCTGTGGCAGACTGTTCAAATTAGTCTTATTCCCTGTAGCAAGGTACAGTCACTGGGAACTCCAAGGCTAACAGGGAGTGATCCTATATGTTACAATGGCAACACTCCCCAGTCAGATCATCTCACCATTACCCTGAGATTATAATAAACAACAGTTGTAATATGTTGCAGTTACCAAGATTTGTGTTAGGTCCACAGCATGGTGACCTTGAACTCCTGAGTCACCTCCAAGGAAGGAAGATTGACATCTCACAATATCATAACCTTTGGGAATTCCAACGCACAACTACCATTATCACATTTAGTGATAATGTGTTTCTCAAAACAGTCATGGAAGTTGGAAACAACAACAAAAAAAAGAAGTGTGATATAAAGATCTTTGTTTAAAGATGTTTAAGACAACTGCACATCTGGTAAACATTTGTTTAAGCTATCACAGTTTAATTCCCATTAGGCTACAGATAAGGAGGGTCATTTAAAGGATCTTTCAGGATTTTTTTCTGCACGGTGAAGGATAATAATTTTCCTTTAAAATCTTTGGGCTAAAAGTAAACAAAAAATTATGGAGTATAAAATACGATATTTAAGCTTGCTTCTAGAGCAGAGGTGTCAAACTTGCAATGTCACATGACGTGTCGCAACGTATCGTGACTTTTTTTCCATTGCCGGCAATGGATGGGTGGGGTTTCGCCATGTCACATCCAGCCCATGGGCCGACAGTTTGACACCCCTGCTCTAGAGGGAAACATGTATCAAATTGTATTAAATATCACCCAAAGTACAATTTAACTCAAAATGTATTAGTCTATCTCTAGGCATATGGTACCTTAATTATTACATTTAAAGCTGAAATATCTTCCATGTTATCCACATTCTTTCATAGCATGCTTGTATTTTTAGAACTATTTGTATTTCAAAGGAATAAATAGTGACTAGAGATTCAAATCTAGACTTCTATATTTCCCATCAAAAGTCTCCTATCTAGCTGCTATTTGCCTCAGAAAATATTTCAAATATTGCTCAGTGTGATTGATTTTTATCCAGAATGAATATGGCAATTCTTAGTTTGACCCCTTGACTCCACTATGGTCTCATTTCCCATTTATCAAGAATAAAAAATAGCTTTCTGCTTTCTTTTAAATAGCTTGTGAAAAAGAATTGACCAGATTATGTGTGGACTGTATATCCTATGATATCTAGATATCAGGACAAACAGGAATAGGCCATAGGTTTGTATATGCTTTTATCAGGATGGATCACATTCTTTGGAATCTTTCATATGCAGAGTATTTCTACATATGTCCTTAACTGGATTCCCTGATAATGCTTTTGCCCTCTATAAAGATATGTTGGGTTCAATCTAGAAACTGAGCTGTACCCATGGAAAAAATACACAATTGCACTATGCTTAGATACTATAAATTACCACTGTATTTAAGCAACAGTGGGCCATACATTCACCATATGTTTGGCTGCAGCTGCCAAAAAAGCCAACACAGTGCTAGGCTGCATTAACAGAGGGATAGAATCAAGATCATGCAAAGTATTAATACCACTCTACAATGCCTTGGTAAGGCCATACTTGGAATACTGCATCCAGTTTTGGTCATCACGATGTAAAAAAGATGTTGAGACTCTAGAAAGAGTGCAGAGAAGAGCAACAAAGATGATTAGGGCAGGGCTTTTCAAACTTTTCACCAACTGTATCATTTTTAGGGTATAGCAATATTTGAGTACCACCTAGCAAGGTGTCAAAAACTTGATGACCAAAAAAAACCAACAAAAAAAACCTGTTCAAAGTTGCAATTGTACTGAAATGACTTATGACCATTTTTCACAGTTATGACCATTGCAGCATGCCCAGGGTCATGTAGTTTATATTTGGATGCTTGGCAACTGATTCATATTTATGATGGTCACACTGTCCTCTTTTGCAACCTTTTGACAAGCAAAAACTTGATGACCCCAGTCAAATACTTGATGACCCCCCCCAAAAAGGAAAAAAGTGATAAAGTACAGGTAGTCCTCGACTTACCCCTGCAGCTCCTGAGGAATCTGTGCTTTGGCTCATTCCCTCCTCCTCTACACTTGGCTAGGCTGGGCAGGGCCGTGTACCACCTGCCAGGTGGCAATATACCACTGGTGGCACCTGTACCACTGGTTGAAAAGCCCTGGATTAGGGGACTGGAGGTTAAAACATATAAGGAAAGGTTGCTGGAATTGGGTATGTCTAGTTTAATGAAGAGAAGGAGGAGGGGGGACATGATAGCAGTGTTCCAATATCTCAGGGGCTGCCACAAAGAAGAGGGAGTCAAGCTATTTTCCAAAGCGCCTGAAGGCAGGACAAGAAGCAACGGGTGGAAACTAATCAAGGAGAGAAGCAGCCTAGAACTAAGGAGAAACTTCCTGACAGTTAGAACAATTAAACAGTGGAACAACCTGCCTCCAGAAGCGGTGAATACTCCAACACTGGAAGTTTTAAAAAAGAAACTGGACAGCCATTTGTCTGAAATGGTATAGGGTTACCTGTCTGAGCAAGGAGTTGGACTTGATGACCTCCAAGGTCCCTTCCAACTTTATTATTATTATTATGGATCATCGCACAGTCAGCCAGATGTTCAGACTGGATTTGGCATTTTGTCTACCTATTGAGTCCTTACCAAGGACCTGGGATAGGCAGATGTGGATGTTTGATGCTATTACAGATATCATTGCCAGATGGAAGCAGTTCCTAGTAAGGCCGCCTTTTGCAATTGACTAATGGCAAATTTGTCAATGCCAATGGTGTTCAAGTGGTGCTCCAGTTGTTTTGGGATTGCACCCAAGGCACCTATTACTATTGGTACTACCCTTGCTTGCTTTTGCCACAGTCTTTCTATTTCTATTTGTAGGTTTTTTGTATTTTATTATCTTCTCCAGTTCTTTCTCGTCTATTCTGCTGTCTCCAGGCACTGCCACATCCACTATCCAGACTTTTTTGTCTTTCTTATTGACAATTGTTAAGTCCGGGGTGTTACGTTGCAGGTCTGTTTGAATTCTGAAGTCCCAGAGCAGTTTAATTTTATCATTTTCTATGACTTTCTCTATTTTATGATCCCACCAGTTCTTGCTTATAGGAAATGATATTTCTTGCAGATCTTCCAATGCACCATTGTTGCTACTTTGTCATGCCGCTGCTTGTAGTCAGTCTGGGCGATCTTCTTGCAGCAGCTTACCAAGTGGTCCACTGTTTCTTCAGCTTCTTTGCATAGGCGGCACTTACTGTCTGTTGCTGTCTTCTCAACTTTGACTTTATATGCATTTGTCCTTAAGGCTTGGTCTTGTGCAGCCAGAATTAGTCCCTCAGTCTCTTTCTTCAATTTTCCTGCTCTTAGCTATTGCCAGATGATGATATTATTATCGATCATCGCACAGTCAGCCAGATGTTCAGACTGGATTTGGCATTTTGTCTACCTATCGAGACTTACCCAGGACCTGGGATAGGCAGATGTGGATGTTTGATGGTATTACAAATATCGTCGCAGGATGGAAGCAGTTCCTAATAAGGCCGCCTTTTGCAATTGACTAATAGCAATTTGTCAATGCCAATTGTGTTCAAGTGGTGCTCCAGTTGTTTTGGGATTGCACCCAAGGAGCCTATGACTATTGGTACTACCCTTGCTTGCTTTTGCCACAGTCTTTCTATTTCTATTTGTAGGTCTTTGTATTTTGTTATCTTCTCCAGTTCTTTCTCTTCTATTCTGCTATCTCCAGGCACTGCCACGTCCACTATCCAGACTTTTTTGTCTTTCTTATCGACAATTGTTAAGTCTGGGGTGTTATGTTGCAGGTGCTTGTCTGTTTGAATTCTGAAGTCCCAGAGCAGTTTAATTTTATCATTTTCTATGACTTTCTCTATTTTATGATCCCACCAGTTTTTGCTTACAGGCAAATGATATTTTTTGCAGATCTTCCAATGCACCATTGTTGCTACTTTGTCATGCCGCTGCTTGTAATCAGTTTGTGCAATCTTCTTGCAACAGCTTACCAAGTGGTCCACTGTTTCTTCAGCTTCTTTGCATAGGCGGCACTTACTGTCTGTTGCTGTCTTCTCAATTTTGACTTTGTATGCATTTGTCCTTAAGGCTTGGTCTTGTGCAGCCAGAATTAGTCCCTCGGTCTCTTTCTTCAATTTTCCTGCTCTTAGCCATTGCCAGGTTTTATTATTATCTGCTTTCCCAGCTATTTTTTTCATGTATTGGCCATGTAGTGCTTTGTCTTCCCATGCCTCTATTCTGTTCTTCATTTGGTCTTTCTTGTAGGCCAGTTTGGTCTCTCCAGTAGTCAGTAAGCCTTCCTGATATACTAATTTCAGTGCATCTTCATCATTGTTCTTCAGATATTCTTCCAAAGCCATTTTTTCTTCTTCAACCATCTGATGTACTTGTAGCATTCCACGCCCACCTATTTGCCTTGGTAGATAAAGTCTATCAATGTCACTGCGTGGATGAAGGGCATGATTCATTGTCATTATTTTTCTGGTCTGCCTATCCATTGCTTTTAGTTCTGCTTGAGTCCAGTCCACTATTCCAGCTGTGTACCTAATGACTGGGATTGCCCAGGTGTTGATTGCCTTTATGGTATTTCCTCCATTGAGTTTGGACTTTAAGATCTTCTTCACTCTCTTGATGTATTCACCTCTAATCTTTTTCTTGACTTCAGTGTGCTTGATGTTGTCAGCTTGAAGGATACCCAAGTATTTGTAGTACTCTTCCTCATCCAGACTCTTAATGTTATTTTCGTGGGGCATCTTGATTCCTTCAGTTTTCATTATTTTTCCTTGTTTGATAGTAAGTGTGGCACATTTGTCCAAGCCAAACTCCATTACAATATCTTGGCTATATATACGGACAGTGTTGAGCAGCGATTCTATTTCAGATGATGTTTTTCCATACAGCTTCAGATCATCCATGTAAAGGAGGTGGGATAGTCTGGCAGATGTTTTTGATGTTTGATAGCCATGTCCTGAGTTATTCAGTATTGTTGACAGAGGAAACAGTGCAATAACAAATAGTAATGGTGATAATGAATCTCCTTGAAATATTCCTCTCTTGATATTAACCTCTCCCAGCCTCTCACCATTGATCTGCAACTGTGTCTTCCATTGTGCCATCGATCTTTGCACAAATTTTCTGATGTTTCTACTGACTCCTATTATTTCTAGGCACTTTATTATCCAATCATGTGGCAGAGAGTCAAATGCCTTTTTGTAGTCAATCCATGCCATATTCAGGTTGGTCTTCCTTCTCTTGCAATTTTCCAAGATCATTTTGTCTATTAGGAGTTGATCTTTTGTTCCTCTGCGATTGGGGCGGTTTCCTTTCTGCTCAGGTGGAAAGAGATTGTTTTCAACTAGATGCTGTTGCACTGCATCAGTTACTACACCAGTTAGTAATTTGAAAGTTGTTGGTAAGCAGGTAATTGGCCTGTAGTTACCTGGTGTTGCCCCTTTTGCTGGATTTTTCATTATTAGGTAGGTTTTCCCAGTTGTTAGCCACTTTTCAATTTCTCCTCCTTGTAGTATATTGTTGAACTGCTTGGCAATGAGTGGGTGTATAACAGTTAGATGTTTCAACCAAAACCCATGCAGTTCATCTTCACCTGGTGCTGACCAATTTTTGATTTTCTTTGCTCTTTTTTCTACCATTTTTGTTGTTATTACTAGTTCTTTCATTTCAACTTCTGTTTTATTTGCATCTACCTCTTTTAACCAAGCCGCATCCTTGTTGTATTTCTTTGGGTTATCCCATATCTGCTTCCAGAACTGCACTGTTTCTTCCTTGTCAGGTACTGACTGATTCCTTGCAGTTTCTCCATTGATGGATTGGTAGAAACGTTTCTGATTGGATTGAAATTGGAAGTTCTGCCTATAGTTTGCAATTCGAGCTTCATATCTACTGATTTTCCTGGCTATAGCTGTTATTTGTTGCTTTATTATTTCCAGTGCTTCCTTGATCTTCCTTGTTTCTAAGTGGTATTTCTTGATTAGGTATTCTTTGGTCTTCTTGTTCTTCAGCTTCTTTTCTTTCATCTGTTCTAGCTTGCTTGCATGTGATCTTAACTTGCTGATCTTATTTTCTAGTCTAACCTTCCATTTTTCTGGTGCACTGTTTGTTTGTTTTTCTTTTTTGTTGATTTTGCATCCCAGGTATTCTGTTGTTGTTGTTGTTGTTGTTGTTGTTGTTGTTGTTATTATTATTCCTGAACCATTCTGGTTCAGCTACTTCAATTTTATCCCAATAATAAAGAATTCTAAAATGGGAAGGGATGTCAACATACCAGAAATTAATCTAATATTTATTTGGGGATGGTGGGTGAGAGACTATACGACTCTCATTGTATTGAAGACTTCTGCGTGGAAAAGGTGTCTTACAATCAACTTTCCTTCTGCAACCCCTTCTTCTAGTGAAGATTTGATCTTAAGGTCCCAGGTGAAGCCAGAAGAGATTGGCAGGTGGAGTCACAGAAGAAAACCAGCTTTTAGGTAAAATAGATAAAGCACTAAGACCGAGCACAGCACTCAAAACGACCATTTCATAAAGTATTTCATAAATTTTGTCTTGCAAATTATCCTCTTCACTATTGGGCTGTATGTAAAGGCAAACAGCTGGAGAGCTTTTATGACTTCTAAGCATATAATTCCACTCTCAAAAATCTTGGCTCAAGATATTTTGTTGCCCAATGAAATGCACAACATGTGTCCCCTTTTAATGCTGATGGACAAACATTCTAAAAAGTATTGCTGCATTATGTAGACATCAGTTCCAGTTTTCAATTATTCTCCACCACTCCAAAATTCTACTATCATTTAAGCAATCTGTTTTACTTGCTATACAGTAGAACCAATTTTGTGGTCAAGTGTTTCTTTTTGATGGTTATAGTAGTTAACAGAGGCAAATGATACAAACTTCATGACTAAGTCACATCACATGACAGCCTGCTGTTTTTACCATACCAAATGGTAAAATTAGATAATTAGATAAAACAAGACAATATCCTTTAATTTCAAAAGTCCATCTGTCATTGCAATGCCATGTTTACTTACCAATTAGCAACAGTTGCTCTGCTCTTATAATGAAACTTAGGAAAGGAAAAATTGCGAAGATTATCTTTAGAACATAATTACCAAGCCATAAAAATCATTTGCTGCCATCAACTAATGATCCCAAAAATATATTTGCAAACTAATACTACTCTTTTCTGACTAGGAATTTGCCTTATTTTTGTTTGAGGCTGGCAGTGAAAAATAGAAACAGTGAAGTTCTTAAGATCACTGCAGGTTGCCAAAGTAATTATCTGCTTCCTAACTAATGCAGAGATTTATTTGGTTCTCCTGGAGACCTAATTACATTTGCCCAACTGGACATTTTAGTCAACTGTAGAGATTTGAAAAAGTCTACTGCCAAACAATTATGCACTCTTTTTCTTATATAAGATGATTATGGTTAAATGAAATAATAATGATGATGATGGTAATGATGATGATGATAATCGCCACATGATATTATATAGGGCCACATGATATGAAACCGGAACAGTGTCCCAATTACATAAATTCCTAGGTCAGTTTGATCATATGGATGCTTCACATGGCTACCATGGGAATCCAACAGATATTTCACACCTAGGAGAAACGTTTTTCAACCTTGGGAACTTTAAGATGTGCGGTAAAAACATGCTGGTCAGTGGAATTCTGGCAATTGAAATCTGCACATCTAAAAGCTCCTAAGGTTGAGAAAAACTGCCTAGGAGGATTAGTGTTGAATACTGAATCTGAAAAAATTAAGATGTAGTGAAAGGAAAGTTAGCACTTTAAGGTTAGAACTGTTAGAATAGTGTTTTGAATCCATAGGAATTTTTAATGCACTCCAATTTCCATTATTAGAGGCATTAACCCAGACGCAGAAAACTTATCTCTTTGTAAAAATTTGATCTATTTGTCTGGGTAGCAAAATGCATGCCTTAAGAACAGTATAATCCAGAAGATTTGAAATGAAGATTTTTTTATAGCAACTCATTTCTAAATTATGATTCTAAATTTATGCCATGAATGAAATCTGAAAGAAGTTTATATCTTGAATATATTAGTTGCAGCTAATACAATGACTAAATGGACATACTGATTCAGCTTTCCTAGCAATAGTACGATAAGAGTTTGCTTCCTTCTGGGATTTCACCATCCAAGATTTAATCAGGCTCAACCCTGCTTAGCTTAGAACCCAGAGAAGGATAACCAGCTGCTGCCATGTATTGAGATGCATGGAAAAAATAATGCATCTAATAACGCACACATTTGCTGCACAAATATTTAATTTGAACAAGCTTGTATAACAAGGTTGATACAAAATTGACAGGGAAAACATTGTGAGAAAATATATTTCCACTTACACATTCTTTATCTGTTCAAAGCAATCCTTCCAATGTTCCATGGCTGCCAGTCCTCATGATGTATTCAGGGTTGTTGGGGCTTTTTTTTTTTTTTTTTGTATTCACAGGGGATTCATTTTATAAAACTCCTGTTGAATTCAGCTGGGACACTTGCTGACAGCTTGAATGGCATATTAGTCCTAAGCAGAACATTGAATAGTTCCAGAAATAGCAGAATAGAAAGTAGCTGCTCAAGAAGCAACATACAGTGCATAGAAAAGGAAACTGGCGATTGGTTAAAGGGCAGTATAAAGTATACATTTTGATTATTACCTTTACTTATGCCAATGATGTTGAAAAATGTATTTGGAAGAGCCAGTCTTTTTTAAAAAATGATGTACATAAAATTGTTCAAACTATTACAAATTAATCAGCACAGACAAAAGTTTAACATTCTGTTTTGATGCAGAGATATTGCTCTTCAATAAAAATTGTACTTGGGATGCTAAACATTTCATTCATTCAAATTCATGATTCTGAGTTTAATATGTAGTCCTTGAGATTGCAACTTTGTCTACATTTCATGATGCAGTTCTTAGCTAAAATAATACATATAGGCAAGGAGATGGAGTACCAAAACAAAGATGATTCCTGGATACTAAAGTTAGATGGGACAACTATGGTATGCACTGATGATTAATTTACAACCTAATCCCAAACTGATAGATACTGGTTTCTTAATCTCACTCATGCAATAAACCTCAGGAATATTAATACTAAAGTTGTCCTAATCAAACATTGTGTGTTTTCTCATGCATGCATCATTAAAATAACCATGGTATAAATTAGTAAGCAGTTGCACATTTTATAGGAAAAGGTAAATATATGAAGATATCTATTTACTATGATCTACATGAATATACAGTACATGATCTGTCTCATCCACAAAATGAAAACTCTGGTCTTGAGAAATTGCTTGGTGATAGGAAACATTGGTTGCTGCTTTATTGTTATCAAGGAAGTATGAATACAAGAGTTGGTGGGAAAAAAATTAGAGAAATCTCAAAATTATGCAGGAAAACACTTCTATGTCTGAATTGTTCAAAATCCAATTTCATGCGATTATATGAAAATACTGATTTCCTAAAGTTCAAATGAGTCAGACAGACATTCAGCCTAGGAATGACACTGAATAATTTTCAACAATACTGAATTTTACAAAACTCCTCAGATGAGGACATTATGTTTCCTTCACCCTGACTAGCAACTGCTCATATTAATTTGATAGGGAATGTGAAGAAATGTTGAGAAGCTGGTAAAAGGAATTGCTCGTGTGGGTGAGTTGCTTGATCATGAAAAAGAAATGAAGAAAACACCTACGAAATATGGGAGCATAAAGCTTCAATTGTATATCAAAGGATAAACATCAGGTTCTGATGTTGAATTTTGAATTTTATATTCAAAAAGAATGTGTCATTAAAATGAATAACCTCATTTTAATTTTTTTGTTATACCATACAAATTTACAAAGCAGGAAGGCTGGAATTCAGTTGCTCTTCATCTGATTGAACATCTTGATTTGTCATTGTGTTGCAAGAAAACAGAATTTGAAGTGGTCAAGGCTTCAAATCCCCTACATCAGGTTTAAAGTATTCTCATACTACTAGGTAGGAAAACAGAGAAAATAGAAATTGAACTGATACATGCAGCTTAGCACTATTTGCTTTGACATAATTTTTCTAAAAGTACATACAAATCTATGACTGATTCTTGCCCATCTCCAATTCCTCCTATAGATTGTGCAGGTATATTACAAAATGTTATCTGACCACAGCAAGCTAAAGCAGGAAATAGCTGACCACAAATTACTGTTCAGAGAACTGCTTTCTCAGAGAGAAAATATGACTTGTGCTGATAGAAGAAGAAAACAGAGTTTTGAATTAAGACAAGATGCCACTCCATACAGAAAGAAGTACAATAGAGGAGCAACGAGAGGGATGGGCTTGTATCATAGCAGTATAAACCAAAAGAACGTTTAATAGGGAAAGAAAGGAGAAAGACACCTGGTCTCCCAGGATGATCTGGCCCATTAGTTCCAGCTTCCCTCAGCCTGCATTATCCTGGGACACATATATTCACCTTCATTCATGACTATATTATTGCATATTGTTATATGCAATTATTATTTTATTGCATATATTATTGCATATTGTTATATTATTGTATTTATTATATAATATATATTATTAATGTATTGCATACATTGACCCACTTATAGCAGTAAAGACATGCTCAGATGCTGACTGTGGTAAAGATCACAAACTGTTCATGTTGAAGCAGGAGGAGAAGGAGGAAGAGACTGGTCAGTTTCCACAATATATTCCTGAAAATATACTAAATCATTTTCAAGAAGAATATCAGAAATGGTTTTGAAGTTCTGAACGTTATTGATAGAAAGCCAGAGAAATTCTAAATAAACTTAAAGAAGTTTGTTAAGAACGAAGGCGAAAAGACACTTCCAAAAATGAAGAAAGAGAAGATGGCAAACTTGCTGTCAGAACAAACCATAGACATTGCCAAGAAGCTAATAGAAGCCAAAGCTAAGAAAGGCGACAATCTCAGAAAGGAACTTAACAAAGAATTTCAGAGACTAGAAGTAGTATTGCAACAACATCTGTAAAAACACTGAATATGGGTTTCCATATTCAATGTTTTTACAGATGTTGTTGCAATACTACTTCTAGTCATGGAAAAGCAAGAAAAATCTTTCAAAAGATCTTTAAAACTCAGGAGGTTCCAACCTCTAATTGGTATTCTATAGGATACCAATGGACAAATTCAAAGAATATGAAAGGTATACATTGAAACCAATTCAAAAGATTAAACTGAGATAGAAGACATATTTGAATTATGGTTCAGTACAGATGCCAATATCCAGGATATCTTAGAAGATATTCTGTACTTAATCAGAATCTTTAGAATTAGAAGATGAAGTTAAATCTGCACTCTAATCATTACCAAGTCAGAAGGCTAGAGGAATCAATGGACTCTCCCTTAAATATGGCAAGCACAAAAGAATCAGTCAAGGTTCTATCAAACTATGCAAGCAAATCTGAAAAACAGCACAATGGACAACAGATTGGAGGAGTTTGATCTATAGTACATTCAAATACAAAAAAAGAGACTTAAAAGAATTTGCAAAGTATCATACGATACTCTTAATTTCACATGCTTGCAAAATAATACTTAGGATCATCCAATGCAGATTAGACCCTACATGGACAAAGTAATGCCAGATGTTCAGTCTGGCTTTAGAAAAGACTTAGAAATAAGAGACATTGTTGCTGATGCCCATGAATAATTGAAAAAACCAAATATTTTTTTTAAAAAACCCTCACTGTGTGTTTCGTTGATTATAGAAAGGCTTTTGACTATTCAAGGCATGGAATGTGCTCAAAAAAAATAGGAATCCCAGAGCATATCATTGTCCTCATGAAAAACTTATATACAAATCAGGAAGCCACAATATGGACAGAACATTGAGAAACAAACTGGCTCAAATTGGCAAAGGCGTGCAACAAGATTATATATTCTCCCCTTAATGGGCTATAGATACCATTTTAACTCCCTAAAAATATCACGTTATATATAACTCCAAAGGTGGAAAATATGTCTGGAGGATAAAACTGCTCCATTTATAATAGTCTGGACCAACTTGAAAAACTCAACTGAAGGCCCAAAGTCAGTAGTGTATTTTATAACAGGTTGAAGGAATCAGATGCAACTGAAATGAGTTATTTCACAATCATTGGAATAATCTGTCTGATTCTTCTCATGTTGTACATCAGTGGACAATTCATTTTAAAGGAGATTAGTCTCATCTGATCTTAAAACAAGGTTAATGTAACAGAAAGTGTTGCTGTATACATATTGGATATCTCATAGAATGTTTAGTAAGGCTTGGATGCAGTTACTTTGCTACTGCAGATGCAATTCAGAAACTGGAACATTAACTCCATAGGATTGTTAATGTAACTTTTGGTCACTGCTGTTTAAGTGTGTGTGTGTGTGTCTGTGTGTGTGTGTGTGTGTGTGTGTGTGTGTGTGTGTTTTAAATTTGGATTGCTAACAAAGAGTTAAAGGGAAACTGGTATAGCGATGTCAAGCTCCTTTGCTCTCATCAGCCAGCTACACTCTTCTGAGATTCGAACCTGGGCTGCTTACACGTTAGGCAGCTGTGATGAACTCTAAACCACTGGCTCCTTCTCACTTTGTCAGCTGTGTCACTTAAGATACACACACACACATACACGTGTGTGTGTGTGTGTATGTGTGTGTGTTGCTTGATTGTGTCCCCAGTAATTGGAATCTAACAATACATCAAGAATTGCAGATATTGCACATATGGGGAGGGCCAAAAGATTTATGACATAAAATTGAGAAGTTAAATGTAACTCTAATTTGAAGTTGTGGTTTCTTGAGATTGTTTTTGTCAAGATCTGAATTAGTCTTTCTTCAACAAATGGGCAAAGAAAAAAACTGCCAAGCAAACTGATCTAGAGAGGTCTTTGTATTAATGAAATAACAATAATTTGATCTCATTCAGTGGGATTTCAACTCAATCAACACAACCATTGTTAATTCTCAACAAAATACATAAAACTATTGCAATTTAATAAATAATAATTTATTATTTATAATTAATTATTATTATTACTTATTTACTAATAATTATTAGTTTTAATAAAACTAATAATTAAATCCTGTTGCAAATAAAAATGGAGTTAGCCATGAGTTGCTTCTATGAAATTGGTAGCTCAATCCTGTGGACATTTATATCTGAGATAATTCCCAGTGCGGTCTCGCAAACTTTCTCCTTAACTACAAATGCATATTTATTAACATTATTTTGTTTTTGCAGAAAATATAATCATTTAATGTATTCTTTATATTTCAGACTATATTGGGATGAATGAGAGAACTCTTGTCATATAAAGTTCATATCTATTAAAAAGAATAAGAGAGCAATTTGATGAATTTGCTAGACTGTGAATTAGCTTTCCATAATGAAAAGGTGTGATGTCAAGGGCCATGGTTATCCTCTACCTCAGACATGTCAAACACAAGGCCCAGGGGCCGCATGCGGCCCATGAAGTGGTTTCATATGGCCCGCGAAGTCATCCTGGAAACAGTGAGGGAACGGCCCCCGCTGCCTTGACCCTGGCCCAGGCTGGCTGGGAGCCAATGTGCAATTTTGTGGTGGCCATCTATGCTGAAACGCATTCAATCTTAGCTCCACAAGGCCATCTAGAAACAGCGGGGAACCAGCCACTGCTGTGTCAGCCCTGCCCCCTGGGTGCATGCTGGGGAGGTGTCACCCTTTGTGAGGAATGAAGAAATGGACCATGCCTTGGTGCTTGCCCCAGTCCCATCCCCTTCTGCCAGAGACCCTCAGATCTGTCCCACTCCTATCCAGGCCCCCACAGGAACCCTTGACGCGAACGATGTAGAACTAGCCATGCCCACCCAGTAGGCCACACCCACTCCATCCACACCACCCAGTAGGCCGCACCCACCTGGCCCCCCGAGGGCAACCGCAATGTTGATGTGGCCCTCAATGAAATTGAGTTTGACACCCCTGCTCTACCTTGACTCAGACAGATATTGTATTCTGCTATTACTAAGCAATTTCTCACCCCAAGCAAAAATAAAGGCTAGCATTAAAGAGAAAAAAATTATAGGCTTCATAAAAGATCTTTAGACTTTTTACAAATTCTCAACATACAAAAAAGGACACTGTGACTGTAACACTTAGCAAAATTAGACTGTTATTTTAGCTCTTAAGATATTTTTCTAGATATCTTAGATAACATGAAATTAAGGAGACATAAGTTTACTATGCCAATAGAGATTCTGTCATCCAGGTCATAGTTGTCCCAAAGGTGTTTTTTTTTTTTTTCAAAAGGCAACTGTACTTTGTTTTTTCTTGAAGAAGTTTTGCTTTTCATCCAAAAAACTTCTTCAGCTCTCACTGAAGTTTTAATAGTCATGTATAATGCACATATCACACAAAAACCCCATTTGTGTCTAAATCAGGGGTCCTCAACTACCTTAAAATTGTGTGCATCTCTGTTTGAAATATACCTTTTATATGTGCCATGTGTTTGTCTTGTATTGAATCAATCAATGAAGATAACTTTCACAAAAAAGACTAACAAGCGATATAATTTTACTTAAGTGTTACATTTAAATCCTGCTTTTCTTTCAGGAGCCAAATATAAAACACCACTTTCTGTGAGATAGGTCAGCATGAGGAGTAATACCTGGTGCTTTATGACTGTGACTTTGAATCTGTCTTAGTCAAACATTCAATTATGATAACATACTGTTTCTTAATTTGAAAAACACACCTGTAGGCCATTTTTCAAAAACCAAACAACAAAATGAAAATAGTACAAGAATCAAGAAGATCACTTCAGGACTTCCAACTTGACATTGTGGCGTAACGGGCGCAGGAAGACAGGGTCCATATTCCGTGTTCAATTTTGTCCCGATGTGGACCCTATAAAGGGTTGAAATTCACCCCAAAGAGGTGACAGAGAAGAAGAGAACCCTTGTTGATCGCGGGAGGGTGGTGGCCCTTCCATTTGATCCAAGGAAGCCCTCAAAACCAGCGGGGGAAAGACTGGCTACATTCGTGTGACCAGTCAGAAGTTGCTGACAACCGAAGAAAATAAGCATTAACCAGCACTTTCGCGCAACATGGATGGAACTGGGTGAGACCTTATCCTCTCTTTATGACTTTAATACTTTTTCCTTGGGAAAAACTGTCCAAAGCAAAGAATCCTTCTCGATGAGAGATGGAAGAGGAATTTCCACTCCATTCCCTCAGGAAAAGAAAAGTGCCAAATTAATTGTTTGGGGTAAAATAGAGAAAATTACAAGATTTGAGATTTTTTTTTAGAGAGACTTAAAAAGCTTGTAATATAAGTTTGGATGTAAAAAGCTGGAAGACAGAGCTGTTAGGAGAACTGTAAGAAATTGGAGAAGGAGGGAGGCTGTTTAATGAATATCAATGGGCTGAGCGTCCTTCCAAAAATACTTTAATCGAATTGTCTTTCTTATTCCAAACAATATACTCAAAAATAAGGGAAGAATTACTTGATAATTCAAATGCATTAACTTGGAAAGTTAGTTGGCAAAGGAAGAAAGCTAGAGTAAGACTGAAGAAAATAGAGGTTTTGATCCATTAGCTGGGATGTTATTCTATTAATCAGATGTCTGAACATGGCTGAGAATAGATAATTGTTAGAAATAGAAGTATTATTATAACTAGAAAGATAGAATTTATAACTAGAATATTATATTTTGGTATGAGAAGGGAAATGCTAAGAGAGTTTGAATAAGGGAAGCTTTTGGTTACCCAAATATAATTTATCAGGAGAAATTATAAGTGATAGAGACATTTTGAACACTGATGGAAAATTTAAAAAGCAGGAAAAACAAGATATTAATTGAACAAATGGATATTAAGTGCAAATGCAATTAAGATATATTTTGGTTAGAAAAGATATTTTAAACTGACATTATTGATATTAGGAAAATGTAGCAAAGATGTTGATATTCAATTGTATATGTATTCACAACAATAAGAATTGTATTTGCCTAATGTGGGAAAATATGTACTACCGAAAGAAGAGAGGAAGCATTGGATGGCGTAATATTGGGCCTAGACTGAAGAAGTTAATATGTACCACTGAATTACTAATGGACCCAGGACAACATGTTGTTTATTAAGTACTTATGATTGTAAAACTAGAAAATTAATAAAATATTTATTTTTGTTAAAAAAAAGATGATCACTTCTAGTAGTAAAAAAGTATGTAAAAAGCAAATTTAACAAAAATCCCATCAGGATTTTGTGCATTCTTACATGAGTTAGGCAATTGGCTTTTGTGGTCTAAAAATGTACTTTCAGAAGAAGGAATGTGTCTAATGGAAAGGTGTGGCAGTTTAATGGTTCAGGGCAGACTTTCAGAGTTATTTATCAGAGCTGCATATATCCAACCCATGCTAATGCTGCAGAAGGAAACCTGTCAGTCCCACATTTGTGAAATTATACCACAATTAAAGAAAAAAAATGCAAAATGATTTTTTGTAGTAAAGCTAAAGATGAAGGTGTGAAAAATTGAAACAGGCAATTTTTTTTCATTACCCCAGGGATGGGGAACCTTGGGTCTTTATGACTTGTGGACTTTAACTCCAGCAAAGCTGACTTAGGAATTCTGGGAATTGAAGTCCACAAGTCATACAAGGGCCAAGGTTCCCCACCCCTCCCTTCCCCCAAACAGAAGGTAAATATAAAACCAAATATTAAAGAGAATCTCTCATTTGAGATTCAAACGAAAATATATTTGCTGTTACTAAGTCTGTATAAAATACATAATGGCCCCAATACTTGAGAAATGCCTAAATAATTGCCCAGCTGTTAAATGTGTAGAGAAGGGGTTGGTATACTGAGGCTTTCATCAAGTCCTCTGCCAAAGACTCTTAAATAAATATAGTTTTGATAGAGTAAAAGGAAACTTTTGTAGGAGCAAACAAAAATAACGGCTCTTTAACCTATCACATCCCAATCAGAAATAGAAAGCAAAAGATTGTAAAAATTATTTCAGAATAGTTATACTTCATTTGTATCTAAATTGTCCTTCATCCTGGCCTAGGGAATCATTGTGGTTGTAGAGGTTATTTTAATGGTTAGAATGTAGACGTTTTGGGAAATAAATAGGTCAGGTAGGCTAATGTGGAAAGAAATCAATAGTCCATTGGTGATAGGAGGGGGAAAGGTTGATTTGTAATCTGGGAAAATGCCTAAGCAAAGTTGGAAGCAGTTTCTGAAAAGTGGCAGTAGGAACTAGTACTATTCTCTTCCTCCAGTGAGGATCCCTGCTAGTTTGGAAACATGGGAAATGACTGCACCCTTAGAACCAAGAAAAGAGCCTGTTTGAAATCTGATTGGGGTTAGAAAAAAACACACAAAAAAAACCAAAAAATCCGTCCAGCACTTTTCCACTTCTAATTACTATTTTCTAAAGCTGCCTTTGGCTTAAAAAATGGATAGGGAATATTTCATATACCTAATTTGATGCTCCAGTAGATAGCCTTGTAAATGTTAATAATTACTAAGTGTGGTAATGTGCTAAGCAGGCAGTCCAAAGCTCTCAGTTTGGAAGGTGAAGCAATACAAGGTAGCACAAACAGGAGAAAACACTCCTGTCCTCCACAGGTTCTCTAATTGGATTGCTATAATTTACTCTGTGTGGAGCTGCTGTTGAAAATTACTAGTAAACATAGACTGAGGTTAATGTGGCTGCATGCATCCTTGCTGATCAGACTCAATATTGCTTTGTGACATCTCTTCTTTGGGAGCTGCACTGACTACCAATATATTTCCAAGTGAAATTCAAGGTGTTGGTTATTATGCTATTAGCTTTTCACAAAGTATTAAACACCTGGCTGTTTCCAAGGTGTTGGGCCAGGTGTTGGGTCAGGGTAGAAGAGGTGTCTTCGTATTGATGTATTTTTTTCAGAGAATGAGGTTATTGTTTATCCTTAGGCACTGGAGGTTATATATAGTGAGCTTTTCTATATTTTAATCTTTGTAAGTTGCCTATAATCACTTGTGGGTGACTATATGGTAATATAATATAAATAAATATTAAATCCCAGTATAACTTGGTGCCTTTGTATCTCTGAAACTGCTTGTCCTGGCAGATTGTGCCTGGCAAATATAGCCAAGCAAAAAATGGCTGATAAAAGACCCTACTTATCTTGAGGTGGGCATTCATTGTGGAGTTTCTTCCCTATTTCATAGTCCTATGGAGATTTGCTGAAAGTGGCTTCTCTGAGAGGTCTTTGAGATTGATTTTTGTCTGACTGAGGTGTGCCAGATATATATTGTTCATTTGATGTTACTATTTTGGTTTTATGATTGATTATATTTATTTATTGTGTAATTTCATTTTACACCTGTTAAGAGACCTCTTGTTAGACACAATATATCAACCTTATAAATAAACTATAGCCTTATAGCCCATTCAGTCTCAGCAAGTAGCATTTTGCCAAACTCGTCTGGACTCAAAACAAAGAAGAATCAGGCCTGCCTAACAGTTAAATGGGAGACTTTGGAGTAATACCAAGGCTATAAACTAGCCTGAAAGATGAAAACATATCCCAGAAAAATGACAAGTAGAAAACAACATGGATATGTCCATAAAGCCACCAGGAGATAATTGAGCTCTTCCTGAATAATAATAATAATAATAATAATAATAATAATAATAATAATAATAATAATAATAAATGGCTTTGGAAGAATATCTGAAGAACAATGATGAAGATGCACTGAAATTAGTATATCAGGAAGGCTTACTGACTACTGGAGAGACCAAACTGGCCTACAAGAAAGACCAAATGAAGAACAGAATAGAGGCATGGGAAGACAAAGCACTACATGGCCAATACATGAAAAAAATAGCTGGGAAAGCAGATAATAATAAAACCTGGCAATGGCTAAGAGCAGGAAAATTGAAGAAAGAGACCGAGGGACTAATTCTGGCTGCACAAGACCAAGCCTTAAGGACAAATGCATACAAAGTCAAAATTGAGAAGACAGCAACAGACAGTAAGTGCCGCCTATGCAAAGAAGCTGAAGAAACAGTGGACCACTTGGTAAGCTGTTGCAAGAAGATTGCACAGACTGATTACAAGCAGCGGCATGACAAAGTAGCAACAATGGTGCATTGGAAGATCTGCAAAAAATATCATTTGCCTGTAAGCAAAAACTGGTGGGATCATAAAATAGAGAAAGTCATAGAAAATGATAAAATTAAACTGCTCTGGGACTTCAGAATTCAAACAGACAAGCACCTGCAACATAACACCCCAGACTTAACAATTGTCGATAAGAAAGACAAAAAAGTCTGGATAGTGGACGTGGCAGTGCCTGGAGACAGCAGACTAGAAGAGAAAGAACTGGAGAAGATAACAAAATACAAAGACCTACAAATAGAAATAGAAAGACTGTGGCAAAAGCAAGCAAGGGTAGTACCAATAGTAATAGGCTCCTTAGGTGCAATCCCAAAACAACTGGAGCACCACTTGAACACCATTGGCATAGACAAATTCGCTATTAGTCAATTGCAAAAGGCGGCCTTATTAGGAACTGCTTCCATCCTGCGACGATATCTGTAATACCATCAAACATCCACATCTGCCTATCCCAGGTCCTGGGTAAGGACTCGATAGGTAGACAAAATGCCAAATCCAGTCTGAACATCTGGCTGACTGTGCGATGATCAATAATAATAATAATAATAATAATAATAATAATAATAATAATAATAATAATATAATGAGAGGAGGAGAGGAGGAGGAGGAGGAAGAAGAGAGAAGAAGAAGAGAAGAGAAAAGAAGAAGAAGAAGAAGAAGAAGAAGAAGAAGAAGAATAAGAAGAAGAAGAAGAAGAAAGAAGAAGAAGAAGAAGAAGAAGAAGAAGTATCAAGAGAGGAATATTTCAAGGAGATTCATTGTCACCATTACTATTTGTTATTGCACTGCTTCCTCTGTCAACAATACTGAATAACTCAGGACATGGCTATCAAACATCAAAAACATCTACCAGACTATCCCATCTTCTTTACATGGATGATCTGAAGCTGTATGGAAAAACATCATCTGAAATAGAATCGCTGCTCAACACTGTCCATATATATAGCCAAGATATTGTTATGGAGTTTGGCTTGGACAAATGTGCCACACTTACTATCAAACAAGGAAAAGTAGTGAAAACTGAAGGAATCAAGGTGCCCCACAAAAGTAACATTAAGAGTCTGGATGAGGAAGATTACTACAAATACTTGGGTATCCTTCAAGCTGACAACATCAAGCACACTGAAGTCAAAAAAAAAAAAGATTAGAGGTGAATAGATCAAGAGAGTGAAGAAGATCTTAAAGTCCAAACTCAATGGAGGAAATACCATAAAGGTAATCAACACCTGGGCAATCCCAGTCATTAGGTACACAGCTGGAATAGTGGACTGGACTCAAGCAGAACTAAAAGCAATGGATAGGCAGACCAGAAAAATAATGACAATGAATCATGCCCTTCATCCACGCAGTGACATTGATAGACTTTATCTACCAAGGCAAATAGGTGGGCGTGGAATGCTACAAGTACATCAGATGGTTGAAGAAGAAAAAATGGCTTTGGAAGAATATCTGAAGAACAATGATGAAGATGCACTGAAATTAGTATATCAGGAAGGCTTACTGACTACTGGAGAGACCAAACTGGCCTACAAGAAAGACCAAATGAAGAACAGAATAGAAGCATGGGAAGACAAAGCACTACATGGCCAATACATGAAAAAAATAGCTGGGAAAGCAGATAATAACAAGACCTGGCAATGGCTAAGAGCAGGAAAATTGAAGAAAGAGACTGAGGGACTAATTCTGGCTGCACAGGAGCAAGCCTTAAAGACAAATGCATATAAAGTCAAAATTGAGAAGACAGCAACAGACAGTAAGTGCCGCCTATGCAAAGAAGCTGAAGAAACAATGGACCACTTGGTAAGCTGCTGCAAGAAGATCGCACAGACTGACTACAAGCAGCGGCATGACAAAGTAGCATCAATGGTGCATTGGAAGATCTGCAAAAAATATCATTTGCCTGTAAGCAAAAACTGGTGGGATCATAAAATAGAGAAAGTCATAGAAAATGATAAAATTAAACTACTCTGGGACTTCAGAATTCAAACAGAGAAGCACCTGCAACATAACACCCCAGACTTAACAATTGTCGATAAGAAAGATAAAAAAAGTCTGGATAGTGGACGTGGTAGTGCCTGGAGACAGCAGAATAGACGAGAAAGAATTGGAGAAGATAGCAAAATACAAAGACCTACAAATAAAAATAGAAAGACTGTGGCAAAAGCAAGCAAGGGTAGTACCAATAGTGATAGGTTCCTTGGGTGCAATCCCCCAAAACTGGAGCACCACTTGAACACCATTGGCATTGACAAATTCGCTATTAGTCAATTGCAAAAGGCGGCCTTACTAGGAACTGCTTCCATCCTGCAACGATATCTGTAATACCATCAAACATCCACATCTGCCTATCCCAGATCCTGGGTAAGGACTCGATAGGTAGACAAAATGCCAAATCCAGTCTGAACATCTGGTTGACTGTGCGATGATCCATAATAATAATAATAAAAGTTGGAAGGGACTTTGGAGGTCTTCTAGTCCAACCCCCTGCTCAGGCAGGTAACCCTATTCCATTTTAGAAATGGCTGTCCAGTTTCTTCTTAAAAACTTCCAGTGTTGGAGCACTCACAACTTCTGGAGGCAGGTTGTTCCACTGATTAATTGTTCTAACTGTCAGGAAATTTCTCTTTAGTTCTAGGTTGCTTCTATCTTTGATTAGTTTCCATCTATTGCTTCTTGTTCTGCCTTCAGGTGCTTTGGAGAATAGCTTGACTCCTCTTCTTTGTGGCAACTCCTGAGATATTGGAACACTGCTATCATGTCACCCTTAGTCCTTCTCTTCATTAAACTATACTTATGGTCTTATACTCTTCATTAAATTATACTTAGACTATGGCACGTAATTCTTGAAACTGTATATACAAAAGGATCATCATAAAACTTCTAAATATCTTGAAGACTGCCCCTCTCCCCCCTCAATCAGAAGGGCTTTAAATTAAAACTGGGGGAGGGGACCGCAATCTTGGACCTTTAAAACCTGATTCCAAGCAAAAAGCACTAGATAACCAATCATATAGCTGAGTGAAGACTAAGTCAAAAACTGGGTACAGTCCAGCCCAACGGGAGACGTGGCAATTTTCTGACATAGTCTCAACTGAGCAAGAAGGCTGAGATTACCCACCAGTGGATTCTCCACTCATCATGCTGGAGAACCCAGATACAAAATAGGAGATATAAAAAACATATCCAAGACCATAAAGGACTCACATGCCTATACACGAATGCTCAAAGTTTAGGGAACAAACAGGGTGAACTTGAAATACTAGTACAAGAAGGTAAATATGATATAGTTGCCATTACTGAAACATGGTGGGATGAAACTCATGAGTGGAATGTACTGATAGAAGGATACAAACTATTCAAAAGAAACAGACCTAACAAAAGAGGAGGTGGAGTTGCATTATATATAAAATATCACTACATCTTTACAGAAAACCACAAAACCAAGGATGAAAACCTCCTAGAATCCATATGATAATTTTAGCTCTTAAGTTACAATACATAAAAATGTGGATATTATAATCCAAATGTAATCAGTTAATACTGATTATTAATGTCTTACAGTTGCCCACATTCTGAAGAGAGAATATTAGGACAGAAGGAACTTTGATCTTATTTGCAAGTCAATTTATCTGAGCATTCATCCTCTCATAGAAAGAAGTAATATAAATTATCGAATATCAGTAACTTTTTAAACAAAAGAATTATCTTCCAAGCTGATTTTTGGCAATGGGATTAGTGATCAATAGAAGAGTTCTTTTATACTAAAATGTAGAGGCAAAGATTTTTATCCAGTCTCGTTAATTACTACAAAGCTAGGTACTTAAATATTTGGAGACAGTAAAGCAGCAATAAAATGCAAGTTAAATTTTCTGTTCCGCAATGGAATACATGCTCTTCCATTTTTAGATGGCACTGTTCCCTTTCTATATTGATTGCATTGGCAAATCATAATTTAAATCTAGCTATTATGGTAGTAATCTTAAAATGAATATCAATGCACAAAATCAGTGTGTTTGTAAATCATTGCATAGCTGCTTAGTTTATAAAATCAAGAAGTTAGAAGGAAATTCAAAAATCATCTGCTCTAACCCCTGATCCTATTGAAAATCTGTTATGTAGCATCTTTGGCTGGTACTCTTTCAACTTCTGCTAAGAAATCTATAATAAGAGAGGCATTTTGAAGCCTTTATGCTACAGCTGAAGAATTTACACCAACAAAAATTTTTTTGTTACAGTCTAATCTATAACCTTTTCCTTTTCTGTTTTTTAGAGCACAATAAACAAGTTTAGTTATCTAGGTGGCACTGATTATATAATTTTAGATGATTCTGAAATAGCTTTACTGTTATCCTTGTTTCCACATTGTTCTTTGTCTGTACACTTTTCATCATCTCCAATACCTTTCTTCCATTCATGTTTGTAGATCCTTCTTAAACTGCAGGGATCAGAGTATTTCAGAGGAGAGTGCAGTTCTAATAAGTTGAACATTATTGAATTCTGTTGAAACAGCTGAAAATCTGAGAATTTTCCTTTTTAACTAATATCTATTACTGCTGACTAGGCGCATGATGGCTCATGTGGTTAGGATGCTGGGCTGACAATCAGCAGGCTTGCATTCAAGATCCAGTTGCTGCCACAGAACGGGGTGAACTCCCATTACTTGCTTCAGTTCATGCCACCCAAGTAGTTTGAAAGTGGGCGACCATAAATAGATAGGTACCACTTTGGTTGGCAACTTAACAGAGACATGAAAAAAGCCCCCAACTGGGCATCCCTCAGGCAACAGTGATGTCACTGGCTAATCCTTTCAACCTGGAAGCACGTCAGCGCTCCTGATATGACTGTAGTAATAGTAACACTACTGACTCATGTTTTGTTAAATCAACTAAAACTACTAGATTATTTTTATATGTAGTGTTGCCAAGCAAAGCATCATCTATCCTGTGTTTATGAAAGGGATTCTTCCTACCTAAATGCAAAAATTTACTTACTTTTATTTGGGGGAAATTTATCCTATCCTGTTAAAACTAAAGTAAATCTTGATTGGTTGAATATAAGTTACCCCACCTTGTCCAGTAATTTCTCTGTTTCTTTTTTTAAGTTATTTATAAAGATTCTTAGCAACATTACAGCTAGAATAATATCCAGAGATACCAGATTAGTCACTCAGATGACTTTAAATGCAACCAAATAAATCCAGCATACTAAGTTATCAGATATAAGCAATAAAGCTTTCCATCTTCATGGGAGATAAATAAAAATTCCTTCTTCAGAAAAAAAAACACACCTTTAAATATAATTTGTTGGGTAGTAAGGAGTAGAGACTTCTTCTTAACTCCCCACTGTCCAATTCTAACAAAGTCATGGTTAATTGTTTTGCAAAATCCAAAGGGTTATCAAAGATTTATTCATACTTGCTGGAAATCATACTTGCTGAAAAATCTTGCACATGTTTGAGTAAGTTGGTAAGTCAAATTTAGGCAAGTGATTGGACAACACAATATGGCAACCCTTGTGGAGATCTGTGGAATTCTTATCTGCCTCAGTGCAGAAATATTATATCATTGGCATTTACACCTGTACAAATTTCAAATACATTACATACCGGTAATTACTATGCAAGATGATACTATGTAATCAAAAAGGGATTTTTTTTTTTTCATCTTTGGTGGAAATGCAATTAAGTCTCAAAATTCTGGAGGAAGGATTTAATGATAGCAATGACCATTATATTGATATTGGTCCTTCACTTTTGAATTCAATCCAGATTAATTTAACACCCTTTTATTCTTGACACTATTTCTTCTTATTTTCACTAAATTCAATATCTCCTTCCCACTGCATTCAATTTCCTTTCATGTTTCTCTTGAGAAATCAAACATTTCCATAATATGTAGTAAGCTGTTCTATACAGCCAATTTAGCTTCATTTGACATGCATTCTGCCTTTTCCACTTCAGATCTCAATAGCTGCTTATCCCTAGAAGTGAGGATGGTTTGTAAGGATAGAAAAATATGGAGAGGTAGAGTGAAGAGTTTTGCCTAAAGTAGATTTAGTTGTATTTCCTTTCCTATCCTTATCTCATTCCTTCACTTACTTAGCTTATTATTGTTCATTTCTTTGCTGTGCTTTAGATAACACTCCAAAATGGAACTATGTGATGAATATGTAAAAGCTGATTTTCTAATAGAGAGCATGGAGAATGATAATGTGCCTCATTGATTAAAGTTGCATTCACATTTCAGGGAAGAATAGCTATTTTAATAAGAACTGCTGAAGTGAGGGCTTCAAGTGATTTCCCTTCAGCTGCACATTATTAATAGAATCAATTAGCCAAATTTACACTCCAGGAAAAACATTCATAAGGTAAAGGTTAAAAAATGAGAAGGTAATTTAAATATGAAAAGTGGGATACAGTTTAAATGTACTGTGCACATGCTATGAGTAGTACTGTATTATCTGCTTTAATTCATAAGCAGCAGTACTGCTAACTTTTCTGAATTAAGTTGCTGGAAAAAAATGAAAATATGAATGATAGAAAACTGAAACAGCTAATGCATTGTTTTCAATTTCAGATCCCAGAATTTCATGGCCATTTATGAGAATTTTGGGAATTAAAGTCCACAATCCTGAAAATTGCCAAATTTGAGAAACACTTAAAGGGTTTTCCTAGTTCCAATCTGTTTGCCAGTAGGTGGCAGACTAGTCAATGTAATCATAGTAACAGACTTGAGCAATATAATTTAATGCTTTGGGCATGAGAGAGAGTCATATTCTTTTTGTGTAGAAAGAGTTGTGATAGCTTTGAAATGTAAGCATACACACATGCTTGAATCCTATTTCAGGACATGATAGTCAAATACTATTACCAATCTATACCTTCCATCACTTCTGGCACTTAAAGCTCTATTTGCAAAGGCTACAAAACAGCAGATGCAGGGGCTGATCATTGCCCAGCTCCCTAATGGAAATTAATCCTCCAGCTTTTGTAAGATCTCACAGTAGATTCTTTGCTACTGCTAGCAAAAGCTGAACACTTCCACCAGCCTCTGCTGAATACTGTCACGACTGGGACAATGGGCAATAAAGTATGTTTTGCATCTTAAATCAGAGGTCCCCAACCTTTTGGGCACTAGGGACCGGTTATGGGAGAGAGGTTTTTCCATGGACCGGAGGGGGCATGGTTTTGTGTGCTGCCTGCATCCCACAGATGGGGTTTTGCTTGTTTGTGTGGTCCGGTTGCTGGCATGTTGCTGATGGGTACTGGTCCACGGACCGGGGGTTGGGGACCCCTGTCTTAAATGACAAGTTTTGATTTAGTCACCAAACAGTTTATAACATGCACTTTAAAGTAGCAAATAAAAGCCAATGTGTGTCAAATTCTCAAACTGCAGATAGGCAATATTATCTCTGTGTGCACAAAATCTCTTGGAGTATTGAGACTGCCTACTATGAATCTATTTCCTCTCTGATTCTTTTAATAAAAAGGAGGAGATGCTGGATGATGGTGCAAAGTGCCAATCTCCAGCATATCCATTTACAAACCTATCATTTTGGGGTAGTGTGATTTCTCATTTTGTCTCCAAAATATAAAAATAAACATATTAAACTTGACTTATTTTTTAAACCCCAGATTTGTGATCCAGAAGAAGTTAGTCACTCTATTTTAAGATATATATAGAAATCTAATGTTCTTCTCTTCTACAAATGTAATAGACTGGCAGACATAGCAGTGGTCATTTAGTTTCTCAAATCTAAGCAGTATGCTGGCTGAGAAATGTTGTACATTTCTCTTAAAATGCATTTTTGCAGGGCAGCAACCTGAGGAAAATTGAGAATTAGACCAGGGAAACTTTCACTCAAATTTCCGCTCAGCTAAAAAGCTTGTTAGATGACTGTGGATCTTTCAGCCAGTCTAATGGGCAAGATTGTTGTAAGGATAACACAATATTCTGGATACATTTGAGAAATGCTGGGATAAAAATTATTCTAGGAACGTCTACCACACTACAGACAAAGCTAACCATACTAATATGGTGTGGATATATCAAAATGATAATATTTAGATGAAAAACTATAGGGCTAATGTTAAGGTTCATGCATAAATGCCACCACAAAAAGTTCTCATTTTGTACTTCATTTTGTTGCAGCTCAAAGACATATATCAATCCCACTAGGATCAAACTAACATTCTAAAATAAATGGGAGGCAGTTCAAACATTCAGTTCTAGATTAGATGGCAGGTCTGCCACATAATCATCTAGAAGTAATCTAGATCAGGGGTCTCCAAGCTTGGCAACTTTAAGACTTGTGGACTTCAACTCCCAGAATTCCTCAGCCAGCCAGAGCTGGCTGAGGAATTCTGGGAGTTGAAGTCCACAAGTCTTAAAGTTGCCAAGGTTGGAAACCCCTGATCTAGATAGAGACCGTGCAATTTTCCCTCTTAACAATTACTTTTTCCCAAAATTACCATTGCAGCAAACAGCATATCTTGTGCAAATGGTTGGGAGAGGAGGAAATGTCACTTTCAATGTTCTTACATGCCACAATGCAAAAAACAGATGATCTCTTCTCCCTCTTGCCCGCTCTCAAAGTGAAACACATACATGACACACACCTAAACATACTATGAACAACATATGTATAGACCCACATCCCTACATATACGTAGCAAATAAATATTAAATATTGTCCATCTTGAATATATAACGGAAAGAGGAAGCTTGAGAGTTCGCAAGGTTAATGCTGTATGGAATGAAACTCTGGCTGAATCTGGATAATAATATTGGCATACATGACCACATTGCAAATATTTTTGGGTCACAAGTGAAGATCAGTGATAAATCCACAATGAGCACATAGTTGTGTACTGCCCTACCACAGTAAGTATATAAATGCACTGACACATATGCGCAAAAGTTTTACTTTAGGCCAAATAATTATGTGTCATACACAGTATATGGATAGGAAACTAGCTTTCCCCTTCCTAGTGCCCTCAAGGTCACTTGATTCCACAATTTTCATAATTTCCTGATAGTTTGGTCTATTATTACCATCATCCAGACTGACTGGAAGTATGGATATTCTAACATATCTAGAAGATACCTAGATGGGAATGCTGGTCTTTAGTTATCCCAATGATTTTGGATTCCACTGGTTTGTGAATAGTTGCATATCTGATCCAGAGGGAAAAAACTACATAAAGGGAAAATTATATTTATCTGAAGTCTAAATGTGCCAAAATTATCATTTCTGAAGCCTCATGAACTATCAGCTTGACTTGCCAATAAATAAAATCTACTATATTTTTCAATACTAGAGTTTCCTCAAACTGCTGCAATTTGGAAACAGGCTCACATGGAGGAGATAATCAATCACTGATCTAAATCTCGAGAATTTTAAATTTGAAAGGGGAAACTAGCTATCCGGCACAGGAAAAGGATCTACCAGAAAAATGGGGGGAACGAAAACAACTAAGAAGATAAGTAGTCAATAGAGAGAAGGATGGAAACCATAATTTTATGTTTCCTTTTTTTTCTTTTCTTTTTCTTAGCCTTCTTTTGATTCTATATACTTTAATTGTATTTGAAAATTCTAACAAAAATATGTTTTAAAAAACGAATCAGGCTAAAGAACAATAGAAATCAGTGAAGCTAATGTAAGATTGATAGGAAACGATTGAATAAAGAAGCCAACTTGCCATCTGTAGCTATCAAAGGAGTGGAGTTTATTTTGTAATATGTCCCATTATTAATATTTTAGACTAAAAATGACATTTGTGATAAATGCAATATGTGCTTCTAAAACACCATTGAAGTTATTCAGCTTCAAGTGTTTGCCTGTTTATTTATTTCATGATGTTATTGTTTTTATAAATAACTCAAGGTGGAGAACATAATATTCTTTCCTCCTCCTATTTTCCCACATCTACCCTGTGAGGTGGGTTGGGCTGAGAGAGGGTGACTGGCCCAAAATCACCCAGCTAGCTTTCATGTTTATATTTTATGTTATATATTAGGAATTGGTAATATTAATGTAAATATGCATTTGTCAGTATTTATAAATGTAGGGCCTTTCCAACCTGGGAAGGACACACATCTCTCCATTCTTTCAGAACTATGGAATGTTAATTATATATTCCTCTTCAAGGTCTGAAAAAAAACCTATTTTTGCTAGATTGGATTTTCATAATTTTCTAATTAGACTATCTAAGCCAGTGGTTCTCAACCTTTTTAATGCCACGACCCCCAACCGGTCGTAAGTCGAGGACTACTCAACTGGTCGTAAGTCGAGGACTACTCAACTGTTTGCAGAATGGGACTTTGGTGGGCTCAGCAGGGCAGAGACAGCCTGGACAATTCCTATTGGCTTTTGAAAGCCAATAGAATTAGACTCTATTCAAGAGAGTCTATTCTATTGGCTTTCAAAAGCCAATAGAATAAAAGGGAGTAGCACAGCTAAGGAAAAGGGAGAAAAAATGGCGGACTGCATTGTTTGGCGCCCCCCGTGAAATGGTCGTTCGACCACAAATGGGGTCCCGACCCACAGGTTGAGAACCATTGATCTAAGCAATCTGTTTCGTATACTTTTCAAGAGCCCTTCCCAAAGATAATTCTGGAGAGCACAGGAACAATTAAGATTTCCTTTTCCATCTCTGCAAGTTGCTTTGTTAATGTTTTAAAATGCTTGATTTATATAACTCACTGCTTTTTTCACTGAAGAGACTTTCTGCAGATTTATATGCTTGTTATTCAATTTTTTTCCTGAAAAATCAAGGCTATGCCCATGAAATGCTAATAAGTTTCAGATTCTTATATTAATTGAAAATCCTATACATGCACTGGGGCTTCTGGAAGAAATTTAGTGAACTATAGATGCCTCTTCAAAAGTAGAGAACTATGGCAAAGACCAAGGACCCAGAGAGTAAACCAGCTCCTTGGAACCTCTCTGGATAAAGGCAGGATGGCAGATCAACCACATGTGCTCCAGACATCTATTCTTCACCATGAGACTGCAGGGAGTAGTTTTCCATGGGTTCGAGCACTGGGAAACGACAGGATTAGTCATTGTGTTTGCAACTGTAGCAGAGATTTTTAAAGAGAATTAAGTCTGAAAACTTCCTTTCTAATCACTTTCAGGAATTGCTCATTAAGTACTTTTAAGCTATTAGAGACCTTCAGAACAACACATTGGAAATTTGAGTCTATTTTCAATCCTGTACAAAAGAAAAAATTAATTATAAGCTCAAGAATTTAAAGAATCTGAAATAAACAGCAAAAAAACTAAATAAGATTTTCATCTTAGAAAATTATTAATAGTTTAAGGGTCCAGGTAAAATTGGCATATTGAAACTTTACAATAAAATTTTGGAATTAATTATAAAGTACAATTAGCTTTTCACGGAAAATAGCTCCTGTTTTGGTTTTTGCAAGACAAAATATAGATAAGCAGTTTCATGATTTCAAAAATTGGACACTAGATGGGTAGGTAGAAGAAAGATATACAGGCTGGTAAAGAGATGCAAAAACATAACAATAAAAAGACTGAAGGATACTTTTGAAGAATAGACTCAGAAAAAAGTAGTCATACTATCACAATGTTAGTAATAATGTCTGCTTCTATGGATAGACTATGTCAAAAAGAAATACTATTGTTATTGAAGAAATGATAGATGTAGAATAAATTTTATGTGACAAAATAGAGATAGTACAGAGTTATAACTGACAGGCCAAGAGCAAGATGTAGAAGAGATGTTTCATTGGATCTACAAAAAAACCTGGCTGAGGTTTTGAAATTGAAATGGGAAATGCAAATGACAAACCAAGAGCATGATCTAGATATTTTTTTCTTATTGGATTTGCAAAAGAAGTTAAAACTTTGAAGAACTCTCTGCAATGAGACAAAGAAGAAATGAGAGAAATCAAATCCTACAACACTATTTGAATGAACTAAAAATTAAGACTAACAGAAATAAAAGAGAAGAATATAAAGTTGGTTTACTTAATCAAGGTAAAAGCAAGATATGTTGTTACTTTTTTATGGACTTTCTGCAGACACTAGGACTGAACATGTTTTCATGTTTTATGGATTTATTTACAGATAAAAGATGGAGTGTGGCATAACTTTAGTGGTGGTAATCAGATACTAAAATTGTGTAAACTTGTGATGAAGTTTGGAAATCAATTCGTTGTATGCTACTTTTCTTTTTATTCTGACTTTTTGTTTTCTCTTTTTACTCTCTATTCTCTTTTCTTTCTTTAAGTTTACATTGAATTAGATTTTTATAACCAAATGTATGTATGGAACTCTTATACATGTATTTAGGAGTACACCAAATTAATTCACTGGGACTGCTATCATTTCTTCTTTAGCAAAACCATTTTTACAATATCTTTCAGATATTCCCAAAGACCTTACGTGAAATATTTTGTTTTAATTAGAAATGTTTAAATGTTAAAAAGCTGTATAATTTTTAAGCTATCCGTATGCTAGTGAGATGATTAGATCCTGATACATTTGGTACTCTTGCTAATTGCCTGATCATTATTGTATGGGCATAATGACCTGTAAATAGTAGCCACCTTCTATAAGATCAGAATCTTTTGCTTCAACTTAATATTTTTTTTTAAAAAAGAAATAAAGGAATGACAAAATAACATAATACTATACAAACATTTAATTTGCCACAAGTTATCTGCCAACTTTAAAGAAGAAACATGACATATGAAAACATGATGGGACAGTAGGTGGATTGTGTTAAAACCCAGAAATGCAGCCTCATATTTCTCAAATGCAAGAGGATATAATTTACTAGCATTTCAATCTATAATTACAGTACAACAATATTATAGTTAAAATAGGACTTGAGGTAATAAAATCTTTTGCAAATTATCACATGGTTGTCAGAAGAAAATTACTGTGTTGAATGTGATAGTCAAAGAATGCTAAAATGCCTCTTCTATTGACCATGATAACTCAAATAATCTATGACACAGATTCTAACAGATTACCATAAAATGAAAAGCTTTATACTTTATACAACAGCTGGAGTCATACAAAGTACTGCTGTGGTGACTTAAACTCAATGTCAATGCTGCAAATATTGTATATTCTTGCTTTTGACAATATGTAGAATTGTCTGGTAATTATGGGGTTAATACAGAGCAGAAGGGGGGTTGGGGGTAAAGCCCGGGAAAGAAAGAGAAAGAAAACATTTGACCTTCACACTAATTGGATAATGTGAGATATGACAGCTAATTTAGGGAGGGAACATGCTGATAAGTTAACTGCTCAGAGGAAGAGAACTTAGATCCTAGCATGATGTTGTAGTTCCCGGCCAATGCATCATACCGCCTATCCCAACCCCTGCCTCTCGGCGCTCCCCCGATGCTCTTAACTGAGTGTCCCAGGGGTCTGAAGTGTTTACTTTGAAAAAATTAGAACGTTTCATTAGCCGGAACCACAACACTCAAACTAGGCAAGGGATATGACACACCATTGAGGACCCAATGGTTTTCTCCTGGGCTTTTATAGGAGAAACCTCAGTACAGCAATGCCTAGAGTATCCCGGAGCACAAGAAAAGCCATGATTTATATTTCAAAAGCAACAACTGGACTGGGACTGTGATACGTGAAAAAGGCATTTCATGTTATCTATGAAATGGAGTGGGACTTGAAAAGAAAGAGAATATTGGATTGGTTACACAACTCACACGAGTTTGCAGCATGATTTGCATGTTGATCTTATTCAATTTATAGAAGTTAATCTCATGTTACTTCTGGGAAACCACATTTCACTGAATGCCTTGGAAGCAAACATTGCATCACTCTCAAATTTCAGGGAGCTGCAGTTTATAGGAACAATAACAAAATTGAAAACTTTTGGTGAATGCTAAAGTTAAGTGAGGTAAGTGGTATGGTAAAGGGAAAACCCTAACCTCCCCTGAGTAAGCCACAATAGCAGAGAGTAAGCCGCAACAGCAGTGAATGAGTATTGGCACAGTTCAGCTTAAAAGCTACAATAATGGACCAGATTCAGGAGTTGGGGAAGAAAGTTAAGGTAGATGGTAAATGTTGGAGGTTGATAAAGAGAAACTTAGAGACATCGATCATATCAGTTCTGTACAATTAAATCCCCCCATCTTTCTATGTTGTCTAGCTTTGATAAAATCTATGGTCTAGACCAGAGGTATTAAACTGCCGGCCCATGGGCCAATTGCATCATATGGAGGCCACATGTACCCCAACTTCAGCAATGCAAAAAAAGTCATGATAGGTCGCAACATGTCACATGATGCGGCGAGTTTGACACCTGTGGTTTAGACAGAGAATAGAGCTGATTGCTCAAGCTGGAAAGTCTTAACCAGGATGAAAGAAAGGAAACCAGAGACTAAGAACTTGCTTATTTACCCATTGAGACTATGGTCAGAAGGCAAGCTTCTACTGTACGTGCTACTATCAGAAAAATTTACCTCCTTGGTCAGGCATTTTATTTCAAACATGACTTTGAGTTCTTAATTTGGATAGCTTAGGTTCCAAAGAGTCTGTTTTTGTCCTCAGACTCTGTCCATAAATTCTCAAAGTTTTGTGGATAATAAACTTCACCAGGTTCTCTGCACCTTTGGAGACTCTAATGTTTGCTTTCTCTTATGTGTTCCCCATTTCTCTGTCCTCAAGAGTCTCTGAAATTCCCTAAAAAACAAAAGCCTGAAAGTATATCGCCCACTAGGAATTTGTTTCAATTCCAGATATTCAATGAATAGTGAAAAAAGATTTTTCAGATATGGTCAAGTCTCAGATTGTCACCTAGTGTATATTTAGCATGAAGATCTAACCAATATAACTTTTTTACTGTAAATGCAACAGATGTAGGTTCTTCTTGTTCCCAGGTTACATTCACATATGGAAGATTGCCTCCCAGATTTTTTTTAATCAATTAACTTAATCAGATACTCATTCCATGTAATAGTGTTTTATGCATACTCAAGTTGATTACATCAGGTATTTTATAGACAAATTCTTGCCCTTCACTTAAAAAACAACAACAAACTGAGCTAGAGCTTTCTCCACTATTCAACCAATAGCTCCTTTTTCAAATATTCCAAGCCTAAAAGGCTTACATTTTAAATGATGGAGTAAAATGTTAAGGCACAAACAGTTCTTAAAGTAGTTAATGCAATCCTAGTAAGTAAGCAAACTCTCTCTCTGGTAGGACATGAACAATCTTTTAATAGGATCGTGTGTGCTATGACTTGCATCTGCTTAAGAGAAAGCAAATGCACCCAGCCATGGCTGAGAGAAAGTAAATTGTGAGCAATTGAGTACAAGAAGTGTGCACATTACACCAAAGCAAATATTTGCTAAAACAGAAGAGACAAAGCCTTTGCCAATAAGCCAATTAGGGGCGTTCCATTGATGCCTGTCAAGAAGGTTATTAAAGTTTGAAACCAGAAAGAGCAAAGAAAGGAAGGAGGCTAACAGTTGTGTAGATTTTCTCACAGAAACCTCTGTATATTTATAAGAACAATTCCAACGGAAATAATTATATACCAGAAACCAGGTAGTAGCTAATTATTGCCTCACTGCTGGTGCAACCGGTGACAATAAAGGAATGATTAAGTGCTTTTCATGAGTTGTCCTTCTGCAATGGTACAAATATTTCTTTCGCTGAATATATACTAGAGAACTTAAATATATTTATTCCAATTATAATTACTGCTCTTACTGCCAGTGCACCTGGTTTTTTACAGAGCGCACAAGAAAATAAAGGATTTATCTCAGAAGGCATATCTAAGAAAGATTCCAGAATTTATCCATTGGGCACACACATCTCCTTGGCAACATGGCTGTTCTGAGTTCCACATTTTTCAACTGCCATGTTCTTTGCAACAGCTGTATACTGTAGTTACCTTGATGCTGTTTTCCTTTGTGAAAGAGTCTTCCCTTTCTATTTTATTCACACAGAATTTGAGAATTGCTTTCAATGATTCTTCATGGAGCCTTCCTACTTATTTTATTGTTGAAGATAAGGAAAGTCACCTATTGCTTTTTTTTTAAAAAATATTATGGTTGGACACATATTATTATTTTACCTTTTTTCCACCAATCTGAAACCTCCCTGGCCACCTCTACTACTACATTTGAAAAAGTCCAATGAGAAGACATTTTCTCCAATAGCTTTCCTTCCATTTTAACTGAAGTTGGGGAAGGCAGAGAGGTTTCAAAGCATTGGAGAAAGGACTGTACAGAGAACGATGTGATATTCACTTGCAACTGTTCCCTGTCTCTTAACTAAAATTGTACAAGATAATCCAGTACTCATCACTGCTGAGAATTACACTGACATTTGCTTCTCCTCTGATATGGTTTCTTTTTCACACAGAATCAAGAAAAGTGTTTCTACACAGTGGTAGCTTAAATCCTAGCATGAGTTTCCACTAAGCCTGCAATCAGAACAAAGATATATCTTAAACAATGGCATATCCTTCAGTGTTTGCTTCCTTTCTCTTTTCTCCTTAACTTCCTTGTGTGCTCTGTAAAGAACCAGGTGCATTGGCAGTAAGAAGTAATTATAATCAGAATAAATATATTTACGTTCTCTGGTATATACCCAGTGAAAGAAATATTTGCACCATTGCAGAAGGACAATTCATCAAAAGCACTAAATCATTCCTTTATTGTCACCGGTTGCACCAGCAGTGAGACAATAATTAGCTATTACCTGGTTTCTGGTATATAATTACATCCGGCTTGCAAAACTCAGTCTGAATTGTGAATAGGCTGTCATTTCACCAGATGTTTTGCTAAGTCTCAGAAAGTTAAGCAAGTTCCATATTTAGCACTCAGCATCTCAGGCTGAAAATCAGCTGCTTTTGCAGATACAAAAGTTCTTTTATTTCAGTTCCTTACTCCCACTGAAGTTTGAGCTGACTGCTATAAACATGAAGTCTGCTGCTTTGTAAGTACTTGGGCAAAAGTTTTTCCTGACATTCACACTGATAGTTGGATATTGTTAAGTCCTTTGATCGTGGGTGAATGATGAAGACTCATTGTGCAGTTAACAGCTCTTTATTCTTTAACAGCAAAACACCAACAACGAGCAACGGCACGCAGGCCTCTCTTTATCTGCCCAGAGCCCTGGACACAATGGCAACAATTAGCGGAGCGCTTTCGTGCCTTGCGCATGCAGTGCAAGGCTGGCGCCTCTCAGTCTGGTCCCGGGCAGCTTTTGGAATGCCTGGGACCAAAGCAATGTCCCAAGCCTGCTTTTGCAGGCGCAGGACACAACACTCCTCCCCCCTAGATGAAACTTTTTTGCTCACATACATGTACGACCTACATTGGGGAAGTGATATATAGTTCCTTAAATCAAATGCACTGACTGCGGAAGATTGGAGGCTACCCTCAGGCAAAACCCCCTCCACTTTGTTTTGAGAATACATGTATCCGAAATCAGAAAATAATACAAAATAACCATGCCTTTCATTCAAGGCCCTTATGAGTAGTTCCCTTTTGAACTTGACAGCAATGTCATAATTCCCTAAGATATTTGGGTGAGCACTTGCCCCGCTGCAACCTCCTCGGACCAGGAAAGATTGCTTGGCCCACCTGCTCACCTACCAGGCTAGGTGGGCCAAGGTGTTGCTGCCCTAAATTCCCAGGTGACCCTGGTGCTGTTGCCTGGCCTACCTGCTCGGCTACCAGGCTCAGCAGACCAGGACTTTGCTGCCCCAAATACCCAGTTGACCCACCCATCTGCTGGCTGGCTGGACCCTCTAAGTCCAAGCCAGCATACCTTGGAGGGGTGGTATTCCCCGGATCCACAATGGACCCTTCTTGGGAACACTGTCCTTCAAACCCAAGGCCAGCAGAAGGAGAGTACTGGGTAGATGAAGTGCCCTAGTTCTCTGTGGTCCCCAAGCACGTGCCAGAAGTGCCAGAGTCAGGAGTTGCCTCTCTGGCTACCCCTTTCCCTGTTGACCTCCTTCTGGGAGCAATTGCGGAATTGGACCATCCCCTCTGTTGTATTTCCTGTTCTCTTGCAGTTTGTGAGTTGTGTGGATACCCCCAGTCAGCCTCCCTGTCTGGAGCACTATCTGTCGTGTGTGAATAATGTGGATAACCCCGGTTTGACTCCCTGTCTGGAGTAATTGTGGATGTGTGGGATGACCCCCTACCCATTGAATTCCTGTTCCGAGCACTTGCAGAACCTTGTGATGAAACATCCATGGCCTCAGCAGCAGCTAGTGAAGACCTATGAAACTGATCCCCAGAATGCATATTATGATCCTCCTCCCCACCTCCCAGAGCAGAGCCAGGAGTGGAAGGGTGAGAGTCTAGTCTCCAATACAGCTGGTCTGTGTGCCTGCGAAGAATGCGGCCGTCTCCCAAGGTCACTTCATATGACAATGGCCCAGATACCTTGCAGACCACAGCTGTTACCCAGAGATGACCAAGCCCATAGTTCCATGCCCAGACCGGATCGCCCACTTGGAGTCTCCTCGGTGCCCATGGTTGTGACACCTGTGAAGCCACCCTGTCGGGGTGCAACCTGTCCAGTTTAGTGATGAGGCGGCGACCCCAGCGGAGTTCAGCAGGGCTCTTCCCTGTGACAATGCATGTGGTGTGGTGTGGAAAAAGAAAATCTGCTAACCTGTGATGCTGGTTACTGTAAGTCAGTTTCTTGAGGGCATCTTTGGTGGTGCGCACCATTCTCTTTGCCAATCCATTGGAGGATGGATGGAAAGGAGCCGAAATCACATGGCGGATCAGGCTGGCCTGAAGAAAAGCCTGGAACTCAGGAGAGGTAAATTGAGGACCGTTATCTGAAACCAGAACATCTGGAAGGCCGTATGATGCAAAAATTCTTCTCAACACCTGGATGGTCTTGGCAGTAGTAGTGGAGGACACAGGAACAACCTCTAGCCACTTGGAATGGCTATCAGCAACAACCAGGAAGAATTGCCCTGAAAGGGCCCAGCGTAATCTATATGCACCCTAGACCATGGGGTTTGAGTCTCCTCCCACCTATGTACTGGGGCCTGAGGCATTTCAGGCCGGGACTGTTGGCACACTTGGCACCCATGCACCTGGGCCTCGATGGCTTTATTGAGCCCAGGCCACCAAAGATGGCTGCGTGCAAGCGCTTTCATCCTGACTATACCAGGATGTCCCTCATGCAGAGATTAAGATTCTAGACCTCAATGAGGCTGGGATCACTACCCTGCTACCCCATAACAGGCAACCCTTGAAAGTAGACAACTCATGTGCCAGAAGCTTTGGAACTCAGCATCAGGGCACTTGTCAGGCCATCCTGACAACACCCATGTCAGCACGCGTGTAAGTGTATGATCAGTGGCAGTTTCTGCTTCCTTTCAGCTGTCTGGTGAAGCCTATCCACCTCTTCTTCAGGATCTGCTTCCGAACCTTCTCGAGCGTCCTCTTGGTGGACGGTGGCTGTCTCTGGAGGGCTCCTGGTGGGCCGCAAGGTCTTTACTGTCCCCCCTGCTGCTTCCTCAGCTGTCACCTTTCGAAGAGCATCTTGGAAAGAGACATCTTCTTTTGCAAAAATCTTCTGCTGTAAGTCTCTGTTCCTTAGGCCGCATACAAAGCAATCTCGCAGCCTCTCTTCCAGATCGTTGAACTCACACGATCTGGCTGCTCGCCTTAAGGCTGCAATAAAGTCCTTAGCAGATTCACCTGCCCTCTGGTCCCTTTGCTCAAACGTGTATCTCCATGCAATAACAGACAACTTGGGCTGGAAATGTTCTTTTAGCAGTTTCTTCAAGTCAGTATATGTTACTGACTCCAGAGGTGCAGGGTCCACCAGATTCTCTGCAATTTCAAAAGCTTCCTGACCACAGACACATAACAGGGTTGCAGCTTTCAAGCCATCTTCTCTAATCTGGTTTACCCTGAAGTAATTCTCCACCCTTGCAACATAGGATTCCCATCTCTCTGAGTGTGAGACATCAAATTCAGATAAACGACCAATCTTCGCCATCCTGTAGTTACAACCTTCACCACTCGCTCCTCTACAACTTCTATTAGGGAAAGGGTTTTTTTCAGCCGAGCTCACCCTCCAGCGACGCCATACTGGCAAGCTGGGACGCTGATTCCAACGCCATCTTCCCCTCTTCAGGACTTCTTGGATAAGTCTTTACAGCTTTTCTTTCTTCCGCTTGTAAATCATCCCATCCTCATTGCCAGTGTTCTTTGATCGTGGGCGAATGATAAAGACTCATTGTGCAGTTAACAGCTCTTTATTCATTTAACAGCAAAACACCAACAACGAGCAATGGCACGCAGGCCTCTCTTTATCTGCCCAGAGCCCCGGACACAATGGCAACAATTAGCGGAGTGCTTTTACACCTTGTGCATGCGCACAAGGCTGGTGCCTCTCAGTCCTGTCCTGGGCAGCTTTTGGAATGCCCGGGACCAAAGCAATGTCCCAAGCCTGCTTTTGCAGGCTCAGGACACAACAGATATTATATGACCAATTATCTGATCAACAATCTTTTAAGCCTTGGGCATTATCTTTACTTGGGTCAATAATCTTGTTTCATAGCTTTTTTTTCATAACAGCAATTAATGTAGTTGCCATTTAGTTCTAAAACTGTTTTTTTCAACTATGTGGGTGATTAGTGTGTGGGTCGGCAGGCAGGGGTCTGTAAAGGGTGGGTTTCCAAGCAATGCCCAGCCAGAGTTACTGTTGGGGATGATAATTAATATTTACTCATTCAAACAATTTCACATTAAAACTTTAAGATATAAAACAAATTAAAATAAAACATTAAAACAATTTCACTAACATTGCAAGCATTGCAATAAGCATTCCACACAATGCATTTTCTGCATAATCTTAGCAAGGCTCATAAATACTGACTTAATTGACTTAAATTTAGTGGATTTCACATGATAAATATGTTAGAGAAATCTTTATTTTGGCTAACGTTTGAGTTACTAGTCTGGCTGTTTCTCCACATAAGCCACAAATAATAGACATTCAATGAAGTACTTGTAAATAAGCATTCCCATTAGGGAATCTTCTAGAGTTAACTGCTGTGCCATACACATTCAGTGACAGTTATATAGGCTTTCGTGAAAAATATAAACAAGCTGACACCAACACAACTCTGAGTGCTAAACTGAAAGTTATGTAATGCTACTCATTAAAGCAGCCTTCACAAGACCCCTACCCAAGTTGTAGTTGTTTTAAAGAGTTGATTCACTAAAGTTAATGCAAACCTTATAGTAGCAACTTTTCTCAAATTCATGAGAAATCTGAAAAAGTTGGGCTGCTTAATGAATAGCAGAGATGCTATACACTTGCAGTTTTGTGAACCCTGAAGCAGTTCTTCAAAATCCTTTTCAAACATGCAAAATGCTATTGCTGCCCTACTTAGGCTGTTTAGATTATTTTGAGAGAGGGCACACAATTGTAAAAGTGAAGTAGATTTTAGTTTGGTCACAAAACTGTGGGAGGCTTACACCTTTTCAATGGAGTCTTACTATGGACAGTGGAAGTTGTACATCTCATAGACAGCTGATTTGTCAGTAAAGTGTTCCAGCACCATAGAAACAGGTTGTTTTATAAAAGAGGTGGGCATTTATAGTAGTTAATGGGAATTTTTTAAGCTAAAAATTAGTGATGAGAATACATGATTAGGGAAGGGATAAGGCATGCGGCATGGGATAAGGTATCTCAGTATGCTGATGAAATCAAAGTGTATCTCTCCATCCCTTGTGAAGTAAGTGATGCTGTGGATGCACTTTTGTGATGCTTAGAAATAGACAGCAGGGTCTGTCTGAATAGGAAACAACAAACTTCAACTGAACCTTGGTAAGATAGAATGGTATAGATAAGTGGCTCCATTGTATCCTTATTCTCTTTGGCCCTGGATGGGACTGGACTGCCCCAGACAAATCTGATGTGTAATCTAGTGGTCCTATTGAACTCATGATTCCTGCTCAAGGAGCAAGTGGCAGGTGTGGCTAGGAGGGTCTTTGCTCAACTGTTGTGCTCCATTTATTCCATTTCCTCAATTGAGAAACCTTCTTTCAGTCCTTCACACCATGATCATCTCCTGTAAGTTCTACTGCAATGTGCTCTACGTGGGGCTATTCTTGAAGGGTATCCAGAAGCTACAGCTAGGACAGAATGCAATGGCACAAGCAATGGCACCTCTCAAGTTGTACATGTAATACGCTTGCTACATAGCTGCATTGGGTACCAGTTGCTTTCAGCTCAATTTAAAAGTTTTGGTTATCACCTTTAATGCCCTTCATGGTATGGGACTAGGTTAGCTGGGAAACTGTCTCATCCCAATTTCAGTGTTTTGTCTCACCCAGGCAGGCAGGGAGGGTATATTTCAGATCCTTTTGGTTAAAGAATTTCAATTGGCAAGATCCAGGAAGGCAACCTTCTCTGCTGTTGCACCTACCTTTTGGAACATCTTAACCCCAGAGGTGAAGTGGGCCCCCATTATTCAAGTTTTCCAAAAGACTGTTAAGACTAGGCTCTGCCAAGTGTCATGGAGGCTGAAGAGTGATGTATGACCCTGAGGGTGGTTGGTGATATGAGGACACTCTCTCCATCTTTTTGACCTGTAATAGTTTAATTTTTTAAACTGTTTTATCATTTTTAATCTGCACCCCTTTTTATATTTTTACTATAAACCTCTCAAAGTCACTTAGCTGAGATAGGCAGTGTAGAAATATGATAAACAAATAAATAAAATACTCTTAGGGCTAAAGGATAAGAGGCACAGTGAAAGCATGTTTACATATATTTAGGAAATTCCCCTCTACCCCAAGAGACACTATATTAGTGCTTATAATTTTATACCTTGCTAAAGGTATAATCTCTCATTTATTTAATTAATTTCTTGCCTTTATTATTTTTACAAATAGCTCCAGGTGGCAAACATATACTACTACATGTACTACTTCTTCCTCCTTTTTCCCCCACAAGAACCCTATTATATGAGTTGTGCTGAGAAAGAGTAACTGGCCCAAAGTCACCCAGCTGGCTTTCATTCCTAACATGGGATTAGAACTCACAGTCTCCATCTTTCTAGTCTGTTGCCTTAACCCAGGGTCTTCAAACTTAGCCCTTTTATGACTTGTGGACTTCAACTCCCAGAATTCCTCAGGCAGGCACACTGGCTGTGGAATTCTGGGAGTTGAAGCTCACAAGTCATAAAAGGGCCAAGTTTGAAGATCCCTGCTTAACCACTATCTGTCTTCCATGATCACTTGTTTCTACAAACACTGTTAATTGTTCTTCAATTTGAAAAGTCCTGTTGAAATCAATGGGAATTAAGTTCAGTTAATTAAAGCTATGGCAAACCACTTCTGAAAAATCTTGTCAAGAAAACTGCCAGGACTTGTCCAGGAAGTCTCCAAGAATGAGGCATGACTGAAAGGAAGAAAAAAATATGAAGGCAACAATTTTATACCCGATTTGCAAAGGAGTACATTAGCCTTCCACTTGATCTGGATTTATGCATCATCCTAAAAACCATTACTTATTTAAACATAAGTTTGTTGGATAAACCACAACTGATTAGGGTGACACATCTTATGATTGACACAAATAGAAGTGATATGCAGTGGTCTTATAAACCAGTCTTTTTCAAACATCGCAACTTTAAAATGTGGGCTGGAGAATTATAACAGTCGCTACTGCGCAAAACCGGAAGCCCTTGAAAAAACACTGTTGTAAACCAAAAAGGCAAACTAAAAATAAATTTCTCAGTCCAAGTGATAGCCATCAAGACTTCTTCTTCAAGAACTTAAAGTATGAATTTGTTGATATTTTCATTGTTATATGCAATTTCTATTTAAGGCTGATATGCTCTCAATAACTGAAAAGCCAGTTTTGCAAAATGAATCAAGGGGTGACAAAAGAAACTATATACCAAGTAAGCTTAACATCTGGTCCTGTGAAAATGACTGAAGGAATCATTAAAAGGGAAAGAAGCAAACACATCAAAAAACCAGCCTTGCAGAAAAGGTACCAAGATTTCTCCATCTGGGGGGGTCAATATGGAGAGGAAATCCAATAAATATTGTACACTATGATGTTTAAACTGCATTTGGCAAAGTCCTCCTGTGCAAACAATTGCAGTGAGATAAGGGAACAGGTGCTTTATGGATTGGCAATTGGTTTAAAAGGCAGGAAACAGAAAGAAGAAATAAATATGCCACTCTCAGTTTGCAAGATATTCAGAGTGAGATATCACAGGGACTAGAGTTGGAACTGATTTTGTTTTAATCTGTATATAAGTTAAATACACCTTATTTAAAAAAAAATACAAGAACATTACTGTGCCATTTAATCAGTTTGAAGGTGGTTTAATTCATGTAACTGCTAAATCAAAGTTAGTCCAAATCAAAAGAACAGGAAATCATCTTAATTTTATGTGATGGCACATACTTTCCTCACAATCCTTCAAGTACTTTGGAATCAATGAAAGAAAATACAATAGAAATAAAGAAGTGGTTTTAATTATTATTTTAATTTACAGTATGTACATACTAGGTTCCTTAATTATAAAATGTTTCATAGCGCTTGATATTTCAGAGGAATTTCATATGCAGGGAGTCATTCAGAATAACTTCCAGTACTACTTTTTTCATTCACAGGAACTGTCTAGCACATTATCACAAATATGAAATAAGGAAGACTGTTTCCTTCTTCCATTTTCTGCTATGTAAGCCTTTTCTTTAAACTTTTGACACCAGGTATGGCTGCTTCTTCTTAAATGATACCTCGAGTCAATATTCCTGTTCTTTTGTCCTCAAAGCAAAACATTTCAGACTTCAAACCACGAGAACCTAAATGTTTATATGAGTGCATTACTGTTTCCTACAGGATAATTAATTGAGCACTTTTTTTCAAAACAAAACCATTTTTCCTTAAAAAGTTCCCATCTGGTATGCTTCATCCATGTTCTTAACAAAACATTTCCATTTTCTGCTATTTACTTTTCCCAAAAACATCCCAGGGTGAATCTGGATAACTGATTCCAATTTGCAAACAACTTTTTTTCCACATAAATAAATACTCAAAACCAATCAGATTTAACGATTCTCATTATACGCCAACATCATTCACTACAATCCAATTAATATAATTATCTCAATAATCAGATAAAAATTGTTATTACAGACTCTTCTCACTTTAATAAATGTTTTATCAGCAATACATGAAAAGAAGAAAATTGCTCTGTTTAAAAATATCTTCTCAACTTAGTCCCCTGAGACACTTTTTAAGCTTTAAAGAAACATTAAAATAAATAATCTATTCCTCCTTTCATCACTGTTATATTATAAACTTGAAATGCCAGTTTTACTTTTCATATTTCCCTGTTTATTGAGCTCTTGAAGTGCACAGGACACATCTATGGACTTCTGTTTTTCTTCTCAGGCATTAAGAAGCTCTTAGCTTTTCTCAGAAAATTACACTGATGTTATTATTCCTGATATTAAGATTAGGTTCATAATATGAAAGACTAGGAAGGGAAAGAAAGTCTTATTTGCCAGTGGTGGCTGGATATGTGTTATGTGGGTAGCAAAAAGCTACATCTTTATAGAGCAAAAACAGCCAATCTTTTTGTGGCTGCTGTTGCATATTTATTCTTTTTACACACCCAGGGGCAGCCAAAAGCCATACCTTTATAGGCATTTCTCTGTTGCTACTTTATTACAAGTAATATCATAAACAAGAAATCTGGATGCCACCAAGTGTGCCCCAGGTGCAGATATTTAAAATAAGAAAAAATATTAATGACAGTACTGTGTTGCTTTGCATCCAACAAAGTAGCAACAGAGAAATGCTGAAGCTATTTTCCAGTATAAGTTAGGAGAGAAAAGGAAGAAGCAATATGTGGGCTGATTTATTCCATATATCTTCTGAAATGTGCTTGAGCCTTGAAAAAATGTTTATCTGATGTTGTAGTAAACAACTCTATTTGAAATGTGTTGGAATTTCAACTCTGCTCTATTCCATGCTCAGTTTAGTGCTCATTCTTGCAGGAAGGCAAAATTATTAAATTTGATTGCTACCAACTTAGTTTTAATAAATGGTAACTTTTCTCTGGCAAAAGTATAAAATATATATTATTCTGTAATGACCTTTTTCACTCAGACTTGTAAACAAAAGGATAATTAATTCCATGCTTAATTTGAAGTTATTGTAAGATATTGTCTTGCTAAAAATGTAATGCTCGTTGCACATTGCTAATCAAAAGTTTTATTCTTGGATTTTTTTTCAGTTTATATACAACTGCCATTATGGTGGATAAAAATGGCTGCAACAATTTTGTCAGATATGTTTCATAAAACAAAAACAAATATCTTGAAAATATAATATATATTTATATTCGTAAGAATAGTTTCAGACCTAGCAGAATAAACAGTCTATATCTTTGTCCAGTAAGATGAGTCTAGTAATCACATGCTTGGATGTTGTAAAATTTCAAATTGCTACAAAATTTTGTAAATACTCTAACATTTTGTACTCATCTCATCATGGACTAGTAACAAAAACTTTGCAGATGAGTACTGGTTCATGGACCACATATTGAATAGCACATTAAATAGAGGAAACATACAGTTTATTTTAGTTGCATTCATTAAATGGATTGCTCTTGTGAAACTAGCTAAAACTGCCCTGAATACTTATATACTTAATTTGAGAGTTAAAAAAAGTACTTTGGGGAAGATTAAGTAGAAACTATTTTCCACAACTTCCAACTTGTAAGATCATTAAATTTTCTGTTCACTGGTATTTGTTCTATTTCAATTTTACCATTAATTTCTAAATATCATATCTAGATGTTTCTCACTGACAATTCCAAATAATCAGGAACCTCATATAATACAGGATGGAAAAGCAAAAAAAAAAAGTTTAAGAACAGGAACAATGCATCTTGGAATTGGTCACATGGGTGATCCCAGCTCTTTATGAAATACAGAATGAACACAAAGTGATTCTAAAAGGACGTATTTTTCCATACACCAATTTCATCAGCATTCTAGCTCTCTCTTGTCAAAAACAGAAATAAACAATTAGAAGGAGTGTAGGTGTGAACTGCTCAAAAAATGTCTGTATTTTAATACATTTAAACATCTAGACTCTGGATTTTTCCCACGATAGATTAATGTAGCTCTCCATAAAGAAGAAAACAAGTTATCCAAATATGAAAAGCTTTTTGATGCTGAACGGACCAGTAAAAGAATCCCTTTTAGCTCAGCTTATGTGCACGTTTAGACGAAAATAAATCCTGATATGCAGAGTTCCTAATTAAAGAGAAAGATAATAATTTTGTTGTATTTTGCTGTGTACATCTAAGCACATGAAACAATTTACCAAGGAGCAGTTGGAAACATATTCTAGATGTTTCCCAGTAATTCTCACCTTCAAACCATGCTCTGTGTTTTGCCATCAGACAAATCAGTTGGACACAATTGGAACAAAAAAAATACCACACCTCTGATTTGTTTACATCTTCAAAGAGCAACTCAGAGGCTGGAATCAAAAGTCAACAAACCACAAAAAGGTCAGAGGCTCTAGGTGCACCCTTTTCACATCAAATAAACAATTAAAGCATTATTTTCCCCAGTTCATGAAGTTCAGAGTTCTCAGCAAGAATTTCAATATATAATTTCAGAATGCTCCTGTGCTGAGATAATAAGAATTAAAACAATTTTATACGTTTTGGCTTTCCACTTAAGTGGTATTATTACAGAAAGTGTATCAGGATAAGTTGATTGATCTGAAATAGCTACAAATCCTACTCCCATCTTGGGTATTTCACGGAGCCTGATTTTATGCTATTGGAATGTTGATTTTTGCTTTGTTCCTGCTGATATTGGCTGTAATTTAGGTTTTTCTTTGGTTTTACTAATGTACAGTATGCCGATCATTCATGTTAAGCAACCATACAAATCTAAATAAGTAAGTTCTTCTTGCCAAGAACACTTGGAAACTATCGTGCAATGTAGTACAGTTAGCATGCTAAGAATTTTCCATCCATACTATTTATTATCTAAAAGTACAATTCCAATAAGCTCTTAGCTCTTCTTTCCATCCATTCCATAATACCTTACCCTTTTTCGCAAATTGTAGGTCAGGATGAGATTCCTGGAGAAAGAATGTGAAAAGGCTGTGTAGAACTCCAGCACTTTCTGTAAGGCATCCCTTTTAATTACATGAAGGTCACAGTAAGTCAAAGCCCTTACATTTGCACATGACTGGGCAAGAGTTGTTTCTTTCCAGAAGACATCACCAAAGACATCCCCTTTGCCTAGGGGACAAAAAGATCTGCAATCAGTTAATTGCTTCCATGTTAAGAAAATTATCAAAATTTAACTGCAAATAATTCCATAAAGTTTCCACTATTATTAAAAGTACATGCCTTATTTTATGCAACATATTAAACACAAAGCTAACTACAATATAATGAGGAACTAACTCCGATCTTTTTTCTTTATAGCAATAAGCAGGCGATGAATATCATTTTTTTTGTCAGCACTGTCAAGTCTAATCAACAACTAAACATTTATATAGATTCAATCAGTAAGATTCCTTATTAGAATAAGGAATTAGAATAATTAGAATAATTGTCCAGTTCATTTTTTAAAAAAAAGATTGATTGATTTATAGCAATATTTTATAAACCCTGGTGCTTCACAGCAATTGTAATATATTACAATAAAACAGCCACAGTAAATTAAAATAAAGTTAAAATTAAAGTTACATAGCACAACCCTGTCAATGTCATAATTCACCCAAGTGAATTGATCTGAAACATTCGGTGGGACAGACAGAAGAACAAAGTGCACTGGAGTTTGCAGTAGTTTCCAGAAGGTCTATAATCAGTGTAGCCAATGTCATCTCCAGGACTAGGGTCATCTCAGACAAATAATACTTCCAGACCCCACACCCTCATTTCCTGGAAATGGGTTACTACCAAACACTTCTCCTGGAAAAGACACCTTGGACAGGTTGAATCCAGCTGGAGGAAGTGGTACTGAGGAGATCTCGGTATCAAGCCCAAAGGTGCTTTTCAAGAGTTAACTGTTTTTCTTTGAAGGTGTTTTGCTTCTCATCCAAGAAGCTTCTTCAATTCTGGATGGTGGGGAATGGAAGGATTTATATTCCTTGCAGACAGCTGGTCATTTGCATTCTTTTAGAGAGTTGTCAATGCCACTTGGATGTTGTGTCCTTTCAGCAGTTCCAAGAAGGCTACACACCATTTGCCCCACTCAGGTGACTTTGAGGACACAGATAAACCTCCAAGTGGCCTCAACAACTCTCTAAAACAGTGGTTCTCAACCTGTGGATCGGGACCCATTTGGGGGTCAAACAACCATTTCACAGGGGTCGCCAAACAACGCAGTCCGCCATTTTTTTCCCCTTTTCCTTAGCTGTGCTACTCCCTTTTATTCTATTGGCTTTTGAAAGCCAATAGAATAGACTCTCTTGAATAGAGTCTAATTCTATTGGCTTTCAAAAGCCAATAGGAATTGTCCAGGCTGTCTCTGCCCTGCTGAGCCCGCCAAAAGTCCCATTCTGCAAACGGTGCTGCACCAGTTGAGTAGTCCTTGACTTACGACCGGTTGAGTAGTCCTCGACTTACGACCAGTTGGGGGTCACGGCATTAAAAAGGTTGAGAACCACTGCTCTAAAAGGATGCAAATGACTAGCTGTCTGCAAGGAATATAAATCCTTCCATTCCCCAACATCCAATCAGAGCTGAAGAAGCTTCTTGGATGAGAAGTGAAATGTCTTAAAAGAAAAACAAGAAAGAAATGTCTTAAAAGAAAAACCAGTTCGTGAAAAAGCACCTTTGGGTCAACCATGACCTGGATGACTGAGACTCTCCATAGACATCTAGGTATCAAGCACTATTAAGTAATATATATCAAGATATTTATATTTAACTCACCCTTCAGGATATTAATTTTTGACAAAGACATCTACAGATAGATGACAAAAGTTATAAATACTGTCTAACAGCTTCAAAGCTCTCTTTATTTCCTTTCCTTTCCTGGGCTTCACAGCACAAAAAGCAAAATAAAGAAGTGTCATCTGAGCTTCTTATCTCAGATTTATTCTCTTCAGCCATACTTTTGTTTGATTTTAAAGAGACCAACTGGATCTAAGAATGTGTGTGACCATATCTTTTAAGTTCTTTCATTCACATCTATTTTTTTCCTTTCAGTAAAAAGATCCAGACAGTGGTGGGATTCTAATATGTGAATAACTGGTTCTCTGTTTGGATGTCGCTTCTGGAAGTCCATTCTGGGCCTGGGCAACAAAAATTAGCTACCAGTTCTGCCGAAGTGGTGCAAACCGGCTGAATCCCACCACTGGATCCAGAGAATAAAAGGATCTTGCCTCCAGAATCTGAAAGAACATTTATTTTGTCAGATGTCTGTTGTGTAAATATATGGAAGCAAAATACAGGTAGTCCTCGAATAATGACCAGAATTGAGCCCAAATTTCTGTTGCCAAGTGAGACATTTATTAAGTGATTTTCCCCCATTTTATGACCTTTCTTGCCACAGTTTTTAAGTGAATCACTGCAGTTGTTAAGTTAGTAACACAGTTGTTAAGTGAATCTGGCTTCCCCATTGACTTTCCTTATCAGAAGTTTACAAAAGGTGATTACATGACCCCAGGACACTGCAACCGTTATAAATATAAGTCAATTACCAATCATCGAAATTTTAATCATGTGACTATGGGGATACCACAATGGTCATGTGAAAAACAGTCATAAACCACATTTTTCAGTGCTATTGTAACTTCAAATGATCACTAAATGAACTGTTGTAAGTCGAGGACTACCTGTAGATAGATATGTTCACCAGATCCAAAACCAAACAAAATCTAAATCCCTTTTTAATATTTATTTATTTATTTGTTTGTTTGTTTGTTTATTATTTCCCATTTTTATTATTTTTTAGAAATAACTCAAGGCCGCAACACACACAATACTCTTACTGCCCCCTATTTTCTCTACCATGTTTCCCCAAAATTAAGAACTACCCTGAAAATAAGCCCTAGCTTGGGGGTGGGCCTAATATAAGCCCTACCCCAAAAGTAAGCCCTAGTTTGGGGGCAAGGTACATGCCTAAAAATCAAGTTAGGGCGGAGGTGGAAGGGTGGAGCTACCCCATGCATCCCATACCCACTTACCAAGCCTCCCATGAATCAACACCTGCCTCTCCTCACCAGTCCAATTCTTCTGCAGCCTCCCCCGGGCTGCATATTGCAGTCAGAGGCCTTTCCGGAAGGCCTCTGCAGTCGAGAACCAAGCTATGGATTCAATTGTAGCTTGGTTCTTGGCTGCAGAAGCCTTCTACAAAGGCCTCTGACTGTAAAATACAAGCCAGAGCTCCATTCTCAGATGCAGAATGAATGGGCCAACTGGGCGGGGCTGTTACTGCCACCGCCGTGAGGTGAGTAGAAAAGACCCTCCCTAACAATAAGACCTGGTGCCTCTTTTGGAGGCAAAAAAAAATAATAAGATTGGGCCTTATTTTTTGGGAAACGTGGTACAACAACCCTGTGAGGTGAGTTGGGGCAAAAGAGACTGGCCCAAAGTCACCACGCTGACTTTCATAACTAAGGTAAGATTGAACTCACGGCAACCCAATTTCTAATCTGGCACCTTAATCATTAGATCAAATTGGCTCTCTTTTTTGGAATCAGTTTAGATTAATAAGAAATTATTAATAAGAAATGTTCAGAATAATTGCAACTGCAGAAAGGGTTTGGGTTAGTTTTTTTAAAAAAAAGAACCAGAGGTTTCTACAGATGTTTGCTATATCATTTCCATATTGCACTCAGATTTGATATAGTAGTCCATGCACAGACTCTCATTTTTAGGTTGCTAGCTACATGGAAGCCAGTTTGGCTACAGGAAGACCAAAATTGTTGAGATTGTTTGAGGACATAAAGGAGTAGTTGAAGATTTATCTGGAACACTTATGTGTTGAAGGTTCAGATAACAAATGTTTGAATGGTGCTACAGCTATGCCTACAAAATTAGGAATAGTTGTCCATCTGGGTTTAATTCTGTATTAACAAAACTTGAAGAAATCACAAGCAGGAACTATATTAAACAGCATTTTCCTAGACCAATGGTTCTCAACCTTTCTAATGCCGTGACCCCATAATACAGTTCCCCATGTTGTGGTGACCCCCAACCACTTATACATCACCAGGTGCCAGGAGCGTGGCCAAAGAAAAGGGGGAAAAAATGGAGGACAGCCTTGTTTGGCGACCCCCGTGAAATGGTCATTCGACCCCAAACGGGGTCCCGACCCACAGGTTGAGAACCACTGTCCTAGACCTACACTGAGTTCCTTTCTCCTTTCCTTTTCTAATGGAAAATACCAAATTTGATCTCAGGTTTTTGTTTTAATCCTACACAAATAGATGGTGTTTTCAGAGGGAGAGCTCTTTTATTTTCTAATGGAAAATACCAAACTTGAGCTCATTTTTTAAAAAATCCTACACAAATAGATGGTGTTTTCAGACAGAGAGCTCTTACTGTTATCACTCAAAATATATTATGCAACTATTCCATTATTTTGCCCTGTTAAAATATATTTTATGGAAAGAAAAAGACAAAAACACAAAAGGGTTAAAAATACAAAAAAGAGGGAACCATCTTGAACATCCCTGCTCCAAATTCCATGAACAAAACAAGCTAATTACTGCAGTAAATAGCCTCTGGAAACACCCAGAAAATGAAACTAGAAAAAAAATCCTTTAAAGAAATATGAACTTTGAAGCATCCTATAGTTTTATAATTACACTAGTCCTGGTATTTGTCTTAAGTTAAAACTGAAACGAAAACTAGTTGACAACCATTTTCTCCATATTTACAGACTCCTGGAAAAGAAAGGTATCTAGTCATGTTGGACAATGTCTGTTGTCCATTTCTCCAGTCTACTTGCCTGGAAAGGGAAAACCAGAAAGGCAATTGTAAGTCTAATGGTTCAAGATGCCAGCTGTTCTCTTTGAAATCAAGTCAGAGCAAGCAGACTTATTGCTGGACAGAATGAGCTAGTTGCCTCAGTCTGCAGATTCTGAGTAAAGATTGGATTATTAGAGCTACAATTTGTTGATCATGCTAAAGTACTGTGAGTTTTAGATATAATATTTTTATGCAGGGATTTCCTGCAACCTGAACATTTTTTCAGTTAAAAATGGTGGAAGGATATCTTTTACATGGATTGGGATAATAGCCTATGTTATGAAGCTAGTATGGATTAATGTGCATTATTCAACTGAAATTACCAAGTTGCACTATTGTAACAGCCCGGTTTGATGCTAGTTTACAGTATACTGTGTACTTACATAGTTAGTGGGCTTACTTCCAAAAAAGTATGCCTATAGTTGGAACAATCTTCTGCTCTCAAGGAAGAATGGCAGAATTCCATTCTGTTAACTCCCTGTAACTGGTCATTCACTACTTGTTTCTTCATATAATAAAAATATTCAATATTTTAGTATAAAATTATACAATATATAATTGAAAAGTAACGTTCAGGTGGGTTCAATATTCCCCATAGTCTGTTTTCCACAACCTTCTAGAAATGTTGAGCTTCAATTCTCAGAATACCCAGCTAGGATTTCCATTTAATTGCTGTTTAGTCATTTGCTCTTGATTTGACAAAATTCCAAGAGCTGTTTGTAGATTTGCAAAGTAAGATTCTTTGCTTTTCTGGGTAAGGCTGAGATATTTTTGTGCTTCTCTATAAATCTATTCCTCTGGGATACAACTAGCATCTCTGGCACCTCTATGTAAATGAAATCCTTGTAGGTAAAGCAATAAAGCAAAGCCATTTTAGATAAACATTATAAGAACAACTCTATCTGAACACGTTAAGATGGCAATTAGATAAAATTAAAGCAGCAGGATTTTCCTTCCCTGGAGCAAATGGACCATTTAACACCCCCCTCATACAGAACAAAAGATATACAAAGTTCTCCATAGGAATAACATTATTTTCTTTAAATTCTACCTCAGGGATTATGGTTATGTAAATAATAATTTACTCTGGAGATCTGAGGACACAAGAGCCATGCTTGCCTTCTGTGCAAAGTGTTATCTTATTCAGAGTAAATAAATGAAACCACCCATCCCCTGGTGATGGTAAACAAATTAAAATGTTCATATTTGCGTCACAGAATTAGGCTTTTTATATCTGCTGATGCCACAGTCATAATAACCCCTTTATTCACAATGTTTTATATTAAGAGAAATTTCCCAGTCTGGTACAACTGGTTCATCTGTAGCCAAATTTCAGGATAGCGAGTGAGAAACAGGAATTTGGTTGCTCTGATAAATCAATTTCAGTAAGTACACATAAGGAAAAAAAAATCCTATCTTCTGTTGGCCCCAGAGGATCTTTCTGAAGAAAGAAATAAAAGTTTATGAAGTTCCTGAAGAGAATGTGGAGGAGTGCAAGGAACATGGGATCACACAAAGCCAGCAGTGCTCCGAATCTAATCCAGGTGTAATAATAGGCACACATAACTGGGACTAAGCCTTACTGAAGTTAATATGCCTTTGACTGGACTTTTATCCTCTTTCCCCCAGTTACCTCTCCCAGGCTTATCTCACATTATTTAAAAGCTGTTTGATGTTGAGAGAAGCTTTCAGGGGACTGTATGTGAAAGACAGGATGAAACTTCTTCTCTGAACTTCCTTGATTTATCTTAGGATCAAAGCCAATGTTTATTAAAATAAATGTCACACTGTCCAGGATAGTGTCAGTGTGAAAACAGGCCAGCAGAAGCTTATATTCTAATAATGGAGAGTTGTCATTGTTTCATTATTTAGAGTATTATTTTAGTTTTAAACAGAGTAACAGAAATCCTGTTTATATGAGAATTATTGATTAATAACCTCCCTGTTAAAAGGAAGAAAAAAGGAATCTTCTATGGATATTTGCTGACGTTTGGCATCAGTAGCGTTTCACTTTTTCTGCATGCAAATTCTATGCACATTTCCTTCAGTCTCAGGAAGCTTTCCCACCAACAGGTTCAATATCATTAACAAAAAGCCTCCCCAAAATTCCAGTATCTTAAGTGGTGCTTCTTGGCCAACTCTATAATATTCTTACAGTGTTTATATATATAGTAGGATAAAAAGTCCTTTAATTTAAAATCCACTAAGTTTATTCACAATTAAAAAATTAAATTAAAATTTAAAAAAACAGCATGAAACATATAAGTCAAAGTACCAAAGTACTAGAAATTCTTGGCTGGGTTTGGGTTTTCTTTTTGGGGTCCTTCTCTTGCAAGGGAACTGTGTGTTTTAATTAGTGCTAGAAGCAGACTCAAATTACTGTCGGCTCTTCTCTAATAGAAAATTGTCATTTTTTTTCCTGTCTCAATAGCCCTTGGTACATCTTGACATCTGTTTAGCACTCAGTTTTTTTCCAGGCAAATCTGCGTGATTGCACAGCTGGGTTATAGCACAAGCAACATAATAACTACTTCAGTAGCATCGAAGGCTATTAACTCATAGCAGACTCACTAACCTATCAAAATTCATTACAAAATTCCAGCAAGCCTTTAAAATTTATTTATTTATTTATTTATTAAAATTTATAGACCGCCCCACTCCCACAGGACTCCGGGCGGCTAACACAATATAACTTAACAAGACAAACAATACAGTAACGTTCATCCAGGGGTCAGATTTTATAAACCCCAGGCCTGCCGGAAAAGCCAGGTCTTAAGCAGCTTGCGGAAAACCAACAGGGTGGGAGCGGTCCTAATCTCCGGGGGGAGCTGGTTCCAAGACATGGGCTCCATCACAGAGAAAGCCCTCCCCCGCGGCCCCGCCAAATGGCACTGCTTGGCCGACGGGAGCTGAAGGAGGCCCAGCCTGTGGGATCTAACCGGACAAAGGGAACTATGAGGTAGTAGGCGGTCTCGCAAATAGCCTGGCCCTGAGCCATATAGAGCTTTAAAGGTAATAACCAACACCTTGAATTGGACCCGGAGACCAATAGGCAACCAGTGCAGCTCACGGAGGATAGGTGTAACGTGGGCGTACCGAGGAACACCCGCTATCACTCGCGCGGCTGCATTCTGGACCAACTGTAGTCACAGAAGCTTGAGATAACAGAGACTCAGGAACTCAGCTTTTAGCAAATTCAGTTGTATGATTCTATGTGAAGGCAGGTAGCAAAATATTACAGGTAGTCCTCATTTAATGATTGCCTTGTTTAGCGACTATTTGCAATTATGATGGTAATGAAAAAGTAACTTTGCGACCAATTTTGACATTTATGACCTTCGCAGGTCTGTAAAGCAAAGGAAAACTGAAGTAAGATTGTAAGCACAATTGTGGTTTCCCAAAGCTCATCCATACTCCGTCTCCCATATATTGATAAGGGATCTCAAAGTGTAGTTTAGGAAAGTCTGCCTCAGCATTCCCACATCATAGGGCAGAGCTCACTCACCACATCAGCTCTACCAACCCACAAGCGCTGAAAACTAGTGAGAGCTCATTTGCTGCTTTAGATCTTATCTCCCCATAGGCTGAGCTACTGGCCATCATCTTGTTTCAAGAATGGATCTGATATGGTGTTGGGGCTGGGAAGAGGGCGGAGAGGTGACTTTTTGATAGATGACCTATCATTCTACTCCAGGCTCCTTGCTAGCCTCAAGCCACCATCCACTGCAGATGTCCAGAGGGAAAGGGTATGTGAAAGCAGCTAACAGAAGCTAGGAGATCCCACAAAGGGGCCACATATTATACAAGTAAGTAAGTCTTTTTTCAGGAGAAAATGGTTTAGAAAAACCGGTCAGATGGCCGCAGCACCAGCTATGATATAAAGCAGTGGTTCTCAACCTTTTTAATGCTGCGACCCCCAACTGTTTGTAAATCGAGGACTACTCAACCAGTCCTAAGTCAAGGACTACTCAACTGATGCAGCACCGTTTGTAGAATGGGACTTTTGGCGGGCTCAGCAGGGCAGAGACAGCCTGGACAATTCCTATTGGCTTTTGAAAGCCAATAAAATTAGACTCTATTCAAGAGAGTCTGTTCTTTGGCTTTCAAAAGCCAATAGAATAAAAGGGAGTAGCACAGCCAAGGAAAAGGGGGAAAAATGGCGGACTGCGTTGTTTGGCGACCCCATGAAATGGTCATTCAACCCCAAATGGGATCCCCACCCACAGGTTGAGAACCACTGATATAAAGTAGGTGTTCATCAAAAATATTAGCCTAGCACCTTTGAGCCAAAATCAGGAGGATCCTCCTTGCAACAGAGAAAAGAACTGCATTTTAATTACTCAAGCTTTATTATCTGTGTAAATATATATCTTTATAACACAAAGGACAGTTCACCTCACATGAAAGATGCCACTGCAGCCAACTTTATATTGAAAGTAGGAAGCTGTGCCTCCTAGAACAATATTTCATTTGGTTAGGTTATTCTTCTTGGCTAACTGAATACATTTTGTTCCCTTGTATAATAAAATTAGTATAAATCAAGTTTATCCAAAGGCTGAGGAAAAGTATGCTTTCATTTCACAGGTTTACAGGGAAAACAAAAGATAAGCTACCCCCCACCCCAACAAACCCTAAAAAGCCTCATAACTTTCCTCTATTATCAAGGTAGACCAAGAGAAGCCACAAAGCCTTCTGTGATATCAAAAACCAAAAGAGGAACACCCTCCCCAATTACAAGCCCAACAAACAACCCAATTGCCAATTGCTGCAGGACAACTTGCTGCGGGTCAAAAATTACATAATATCGAAGAAATGGCAAATTGGCCATAGCAAGTGGCGAGTTGGCAATAGCAAGCTGGCCACAGCAAGTTGGCCATGGCTAATTGGCAGCAGTGAGTTGCCTGCAAGTTGGTCATGGAGAATGGTCCCATTCTGACCCCAAATGGCAAGAAGACATATACCAGTAGTTCAGAGGACATCCTTTGCATAACAAAACCAACAGCCAGGGATTACTGGCTCCAGAAAACTGCACGGCAGACAAGACACCCTTGGATCACCTATGCTGGAGTGCAAGCAATTCTACCATGTAATGTTGTTTGCTTATTTTTGGAAGCATGCGGAAATTTGGAAAATCTTTTCATTTTAGATATTACTCCCTTCCCATTAGCATTATGAATGTGGAGTCCTTGATGCTCTTTGAGCTTGGTTGTTTTCTTGCAGATGTTTCATTACCTAACTAAGCAATGGAATATCTGCAAGAAGACAACCAAGCTCAGAGAGCACCAAGGATTTCACAGTTCAACCCTGAGCTTCAAATATTCTATTAGCGTTATGATTGCATGCTCTGTGCATGCATATGTTGTGCATGTGCAGGTCCAACTATTGACTTTGGAGAACTATGTAAGTGGAGCTGAGCAACTGACGGGTTTGGGAGGTGTGTCCTACTAGCTTTTGATAGTGCTTTCAGTCAGTGGAGGGACTTGTGTGCACTATACTGAAACAAGACCAAAACCATGCCAGAAGATATCACAATGAAAAAAAAAATAACTGGGAGTAATAAAAATAAAAAGCTCAATAATAAAATTGGCACCCAAACAATAAAGGTCCAAAAACACGACTATAGTTTTTAAAAGAGCTGAGAAAACTAAACAGCCTTAGTGGGAGACTAAAAGAAAAGGTAGTTTAGGTGCCAGTTAAGCTTTTCTATAGAAGTTATTTCATAAATAGAGTACCACCATAAAAAATACAAATCTGTCAATAACTTTAGCTTTCCATGATTCCTTTATCATTCATTAAACAAATGTTGCTGTTTGAAAGAGCGTGGAAGGATGCTCTGGCCAAATCTAACAAGCTGACATTTTGTCTTAGACTTCAATTCCAATACTAATTATTGCTGTACAGTCTATGCACACATTGCTAAAATATTGTGAACCTTCTACCAACAGAATTACAGTTTGTAACTTAACACAGATATACTCACAGATAGACTGCAGTAGAACTTACCCAAAATTGCAACAACTTCATCATCTTGGATCACTTCCAAGGATCCTGAAACCACAAAGCAAAGATTGTCCACGCTCTCACCCGCATGGTAAATGAGATCTCCAGGAGCACAGTGCACAGTCTGAAATTCCATTGCAAGAGCTCGCAGGCACCCATCACTAGCTAGTCTGAAGGCTGGGTGCTCTTTAAAAACTTTTCGATTCAGATGTACACAGATATCTGCTCTCATGTCCTTAGGACAGATCTGTAAAACCTAGGACAACAGGACCAAAAGTAAGCACGCACAAGCCTTAAAGAGTGTGTGAAACCCTCCATGAGATTTATCTCTATATTAATTAATCCTTAATGCATTTGCCAAAGAATTTATTCTTTCTTTCTATAGTCAGTTAGTTCTAGCTAGAACTGGAAGCTTGTTCTGTTCTGTCGGTCACTGTAAATGTTAAACAAAGGGTGGCTAAAGGATTTAAAGCAGTGGTTCTCAACCTTTTTAATGCCATGACCCCCAACCGGTCGTAAGTCAAGGACTACTCAACCGGTGCAGCACCGTTTGCAGAATGGGACTTTTGGTGGGCTCAGCAGGGCAGAGACAGCCTGGACAATTCCTATTGGCTTTTGAAAGCCAATAGAATTACTCTATTCAAGAGAGTCTATTCTATTGGCTTTCAAAAGCCAATAGAATAAAAGGGAGTAGCACAGCTAAGGAAAAGGGGAAAAAATGGCGGACTGCGTTGTTTGGCGACCCCCGTAAAATGGTCGTTCGACCCCAAATGGGGTCCCGACCCACAGGTTGAGAACCACTGATTTAGAGGCAAGTTAAAGAAACCAAGCCTGTATGATCTAGGTTTTCCTTATATTTTGCTTAACAATAAATTAAAGTAACTTCAGAATATTATAGTTTTACAAGGCCAAAAGGAAAAAGTGATTTAAGTCAAATTTATTTTCAGATTAATTAATTAATTATGAAAATATTAGAATAAATTAACAAAACATTTACTTGTTATAAATACAAATAAGTATAATAAAATAGCAACATTGTGGTAAAACTCTTAATCTGTTTCATTTGACCAATAAGCTTGTTGCTATATAACTGATCATCACAGTTTCTTCCAACTGATATTTTGAACCTGTTAAGAATTTTATTTGCAAAATTAATTCATAACCATAAAAAGGTCAGACTTAATCTTTCTCTTTATTAGCTTTGCTTTACATTCTAAAGTACAGTAGATAAAATAAAATCTCAGTGCTTAGAGATTCAGGGGATATATGAAATTTCAACAGATTTGCTCAGATAAGTATGTAGCACTACTTACCTGAGCATTACTAGCACTAGCACTAACTGCAGAGTACAAAATACACTTGTTATTCATTTTGTAACATTTTTCACTATTCGTATGTTTGCAAAATCGGCAGACCTTGAGAAGTAGGCTTGAGAATTTGAAGATCTATATTTATCAGCCAATTGTTTTATTTATTGATTTTCTACAAGACAAGAAGTCAGGGTGGCAGTAAAAATATAGGCCAGTGGTGGCGAACCTATGGGTGCCAGAGGCGGCACTCAGAGCCCTCTCTTTGGGCACGTGCACCATCACCCCAGTCCTAGGCCTTCAGCTGGGTTTTATAAAACCTTTTCGCTTTAGGCCTCCGCCACCGTGTGGAAAAAAAAAAGTTCAGTCAATTTCAACTTCTCGTGGGAAAAAAAAGATCTTGCAACGTTGGAATTGATTGATTGAACTTTTTAGTCCCACCCAGTCGGCCATTACCACTGCAGCCACGCCCATCCAATGGGCCACGCCCAGCCAATGGGCCATGCCCAGCCAATGGGCCACGCCCAGCCAATGGGTCACACCCACCCGGCATAAGTGGGTTTTGGCTTGCAGTTTGGGCACTCAGTCTCTAAAAGGTTCGCCATCACTGATATAGGCTATTAGTAAAGTGCAGTGAAAAGCTAAGTAATGCTAGATTTCTCAAGGGACCTCACCTTTTCAGTATCAATGCCCCTGGACATTGACCAGGTAGAAACAATGTAGTCCATCACACGTTCACTCAAGCCTTTGGGCACTTGATAAAGCTTCAGGAAATCCCGGACACTGTTTAGCATTTCATGATATCGGTTTGTATTAGCATACATTTGCTGGAAGATAGTTGTCACATTCCCAAAAATGGTTGCGTATAACAGAGCTGCAAATAGAAGAAGGTGGGAAGGGGGAACGAAATGAAGGTGGGCCTTCTCTGAAAGAGGCAGATGGTTTGGCAACTACAGCAATACATTGCAGTATTTGTGGGAGAAAACAGCATCAATTCCATCAATTGCAGTAATAATTATCTTAATTGTTACAACCCTAAGCACTGATGCCATTTATTGCCTATTGATACAAGCCTTTAGAGATGTCCTTTCAAAATTTCATGTATTATATAAAAGAAGGGTGCCTCATCTTGATACAAATTCTCTTGTTTCAATTAAGAGTGCCATTTTCAATTTGGTTTATGTTAAATGACTTACTGGGTAACTTCACAGCTGTGCAATTAGGGAAACATTTTCTAACCCTGGAGGCTGCTCATGCCATCCAGGCTTGATGTCACCTTAAATCATTACCTCCCATTCACTTAACTGTACACAGGCACAGACCTCTTTCAGTGCTGTAAATAATAATGCATATATTTATTAACCTTCGTAAGCTTGCCTTTCCCAAACAGAAGTTCATGGAGTCTTACAAAAGTTAAAAATGGCTTATACAAAAAATGAACAGACACAAATTCAACAAAAGCCAGCTCAACGAAAGCCCTTCAGTAGCTTGAGCATGAAAGGTCTCTGATGTTTTTCCACTTGGCAGATCAGATTATTTTTAATAAAAGTCAGATAAATGTACTTAGAGAGAGTGTTACATTTGAGAAACCACAACAGGAGAAGCTGAGACTCAGAAAGATATCAGATCCAGAAACAAGCCTCCATATACAACAACAGTATTTGATTATTTCATGCAAGAGATGCAATTTCACCTAAAAAGGAATCGCAGGAAGTATTGCTGGGGAAAACTCTGCCAAACTTTTGAAATATTGCTGCCAGCTATACAGTTCAAAGCTCTCATGAAACCGTTATAGTAAGTCCAACCATTGTTCCATCTAGTGTACTGGGGATGTACTGATGTATTGCAGATGGGCAGGGACCGATAGGCAAATTTGAATTCTGAAAGCAGGTCTTAAATGCTTTCACAAAATGATTGCCCAGAAGTCTGCCAATTTGCAAAATGGCTACCACAGATGAGATAGTAATCACAGACCAATTTACTGAAAGATTAAAAGATGAGGTTATTAGTTTATTTATTTATTTATTTATTTATTTATTAATAAAATTTAGTTCATGCTTGTCAATTCATACTTTTCAACCCCTAATAGGAAATATTAGGACTTAAACCCAAATGGTTTATTGCTGGGTTGCATTATTCCTACAAATATATTTAAGGCCTGTCCACTACTGTTATCTGAGCCAAGCCAGCATTGGTGCTATGCCTGTATGTTCCCAGATCAGTGTCTTCCAAGGAAAGCTGAAGCCATTTTCTTTTGGTTCAGGTGTGCCTCAGCTCCAATATTGGATCTTCACTGGGAGGAGGCTGATTTTCCAATTGTGAGAACTATTGTCCATTCCTACTCCCTTCCACCTGAGCTTACTTCCTGGTAGATTTCACAGACAACTTTATTGGCAAATCTCCTCTTAATCTGGTCAGTTTTACAATGCCTGTAAAAAAGTGTGCTGGCCTGACCATCTCTGCTTTTGCACAGATCCAACTCTTGTAGCAATCCAATTTCTGAGTACAAGCTATTACACACACTTTCTCCATAAACAGTGTTTCTGGAACCATAGTTAAATATTGGAAAAAAGTTCCTACTTGAGGTTGCAAATTTGTGATGTCATGCCATGTGCACTGCTTTTAACAGAAATGTATATGCAAGAAAAATATTACCTTCACACCAGACAACTTTCCCCTCATCAACCCCTCCGATATCTTGCGGCTTGGCCAAAGACAAACAATATATGCTGAAAACACAAGGGGGAGCTAGTTATTAATTTTGCTCCTTTCTGTAAGGACTGGGAATTCAAGGGTCTGAATCCCACTGATAATTTTGTAGTCTCCTATTGGATGGCTGGAGGAGACACTGAGTAGTTCAGGGTTCTCAACGTTTAGCCCTTCAAATTAGAACACATCAGGAAACAGACTCCACGAGATATGCTGAAATTTTATTTTTTATATAGGCTATAGTAACAGAACCTTGAAATCCTGACAGCCTCTCTTATATCAGAGAATCAAATTTCTGATGATGTTACCTAGTTTGGTAATGAAACATCTGCAAGAAAACCACCAAGCTCAGAGAACACCAAGGAGCCCACAAAATCAAGTTTACATTTCTTTGCAACATCTGCTTCTTTTTCCTTTTGCTAATTGTCAAATTCCTTCTCCAAAGTCATCTCTGTAGTTCTCTATCCAGAATTCCTTATTGTCAGGAAGAATGAAATGGATTGCAAAGTTCACCTTGAAATGCTTACAAGAAGTTGGAGAGTAGAAATAGCTCCATGAGGAAATGCCCATTTATGCCAATATTAGACTATTTTTGAAGTATCTCTAAAATGTTGTCCATATATCAGCATTAATAGAGAGATGGTACATTATATAGCAACAATGTTCTAAGCAATTTAACGTGCAGCTTATATCAAACTATCTTGAATCTTTCTTTATCCTGGCTAAGGCTGAAAGGATCACAGGCAATAGATTCTTGAAAATAAGATTAATCCCTTAGATAAACCCAAGATTGAATGGCAAGCATTTAAATATTATCAACATAAACAAATAGATTCAAATGGCCAATCATTCTAAAAATATTGGTTTTTTTTAAACCAAAAACATGCCTCTTCCCATATAAAATGGTTCAATTCCTCTGATGATCAATAATGGTTATCTTGATTTTGTAACATCCCATGGAACTTCATTTAACAATCAAAAAGAAAAGGTTTTGGTTGTGAGGTTTATCTATAGAACAAGCTTCTCCCTTGAAATTAAGCATGTACCAACTTTATTACAGCTGAAGGTAAAGATAGCCTTGAGTGTGCTCGGCTTTTGGTGCAAACCTTCATGTATTTTTCTTGGCAGAGTGATGGAAGAGATTTGAATTTTGTCCAGGGTGGAGGTCTAGACTAGTCAACAGACCTAGGTGGTTCCCCATTCTATATTAAGCAATGTCAACTCTGCTAAGTTTCAGCCAAGATTAGCCCCACAGTCTCTTTAGATTTTAGGTACATTTTTTTTCTCACCTTAATGTTTCATCATTTTAGTAGTGTTACTGTGACCAAGTGTGTTTCTTGTACATTCATCAGAGAAAATAGCAAAGTGCATACGGAAAAAAGACATTATTTATTTGTACATTGCTCTTTCCTCTGGAACAGAACAGCATAATGTACAGAGGAAAATCACCATAAAAACTATTTATAATTGTAAGAAAAAAGGCCCAATTGCTGATAAAAGTTTTTAAAATGCAACATTTAGGTATACTATAAACTGAGTAAGCTGCCCAGAGTGTGTGAGCCGTCCCTGTATGTGAGTTGGGCAGCTACATAAATGTGTCTAATAATTAATAAATAAATGGTTCATGAAGCCAGTTTGATTGTGAAGCAATTACGGCTCTGCACTTGTCCTAGTAAGAATACTATAAATTATTTTCTAAACCTAAAAGCCATCCATGCTTCTCCTGGAAGAGAATTTAATAAACAGGGCAGCATCTCCCAAAATAGCTTTCTTTGAGTCAGCACGCTACAGGCCAAAGTCACAGACAATAGTACCAATAGCAATAATTTTATTTTTCATGTGCCCATAACCAGATGAGATCCATAAACAAGTCCTCCCCAATTTATCTTAGTAAAGGATTTTAGGGAAGACAACATTTCAGGTATTTAATAATATTGCTTTATTAATACTTTTATTATTAAATTTATATACCACCCAAATCCCAGCAACTCCATGGGATCTTTTTGGTTAGTGAAGATTTCTATATATATGTATATGTGTGTGTGTATATATTTCAAAAAGAAACATTAAAATACAAATTATCATAAAGGGGAAAGGGGAAAGGAAATAAAAGAATAAATTTAAAAGTGCCAAAAAAATACATCAAACAAATAGACTAGTATTCTCAACCTTTTTGACACATCTGAACTTTGAAGAGTTATTTGGTCAAACAACAACCAGACAGCAGCATTTTGCCCCAACTGCAACTTTTGGACCATTTTCAAAGGTAGAAGACGTAGCATGCAGCACAGTAATCCAATTGTGAGGGCATGGATCACAAAGTTAGAGCATCATGTCCCTGGGATCTATTCATAAATAAATAGCAATGGAGCAGAAGTGATTGCTGTATTTAGAAGCCCGAAAAGGAAAAATTCTCTGCCATGACTTGTGTTATCACAGAAGCATTAATATTTGGCAATGATAAGAAAGCGTCAATAACTGAAAAGTGATAGATAGTCTTGATTTAGGCTCAGGAGCCAATTATTTATACAGATATAAAAAAACCATAGAAGAATTGAAGATTAAAAAATAAAATAATTTACAGGTGCTATATACATGAATTCACATGATGGAAGTTCAGAGAAGGAAAACACAAAAGATGCAAATTTTAAGAAACAGTCTTTAGGTAGCAAATCCCTAAGAGAAAGCGAGAGAACTACCTAAGACAGGGGTGGGGAACCTTGGCTCTTTTATGACTTGTAGACTTCAACTCCCAGAATTCCTGATCCAGCCATGCAACTACTTAAGAGAAAGCAAAATTGAGAAAGCCTGAATCGGGATCCTTCAGAGAGAATGAACAATGCCATCGTGCAAAGAAAGAGCAGTTCAATGTGATCTCAGTTTCAATCCAGGTCTCAATAAAGGTACTGTCCCATCTTTAAAATATTTACTTTCTCAGGAAATGTTCAGAATAGAAGAAGAAATAACAATGTCTGAAACATTTCTGAGAGTGGTCTGGCAATAAAGCCACCACCATCTGAAAAAGCAGGCCATTGAGCAATCATTTATTTTAGGAATGAGATGTAATCTTTTTATGATCATTCACTCTATGACACATCACAGCATTTGAGTACCCTAACCCTTAGCTACTTGTTTCTTCACTGTTGATGGTTGATCCTAAAAGTCAGAAACTGTCCATCACTTCAGTATCTTCACTGTCAATTTTAAGATTGGTTACAGGTAGACCTCAACTTATGACAGTTTGTTTAGTGACCATTCAAAGTTACAGAAGCACTGAAAAAAGTGAGTTGTGACCATTTTTTCACACGACCGTTACAGCATCCCCATGGTCACGTGATCAAAATTCAAACACTTGGCAACTGACTCATGTTTATGATGGTTGCAGAGTCCTGGAGTCACATCAACATCTTCTGCAACCTTCTGATAAGCAAAGTCAATGGGGAAGCCAGATTCACTTAACAACCATGTTACTAATTTAACAACTCCAGCGATTCACTTAACAACTGCGGCAAGAAAGATTGTAACTGGGGCAACTTAACAAATGTCTCACTTAGCAACAGAAATTTTGGGCTCAATTGTGGTCATAAGTCAAGGACTACCTGTATTGTATCTGTTGTCATTAGTTTGGTCTACTTTATACTTAATTTTTGTCCCATTTTTTTTTATTCTGCTCCTTGACTTTTATAACTAGGGCTTGCAGATCCTTTGCTTTTTCAATTATCAGGGTAGTGTAATCAGCACTGCTAAAGTTATTGATGTTTCTTCCTCCAATGTTAAAACCATGTTCATCTTCCTCCAATCCAGCTTCCCTATATTCAGTATACTGTTGAATAAATAAGGGGAAACTATAGAGCTTTGATCACGCCTTTACCAATCTGGAGCCAATGTATTTCACCATGTTCTGTTCACAATGTGGTTTCCTGATTTGTATCTAAGTTTCTCATGAGGAGAGTGAGATGTTATAGGATTTCAATTTTTCTGAGCACTTTCCACAGCTTGACATGATTGGCACAATCAACTGTCTTTCTACAACTGATGAAGCACGTTGTGACTTCTTTTTGATATTCTTCGGCTTTCTCAATCAACCAGTGTGCATCAGCAATAATATCTCAAGTTCCTTGGCTTTTTCCACATAGGACTCTAACCTGTGCTAGATGATCCTAGGCATTATTTTGCTAGCATATGAAATTAAGCATATTGTACAATAATGTACACATTTTGTTAAATCTCTCTTTTTTGGTATTGGAATGTGGACTGATCTCTTCCATTTTGTATATAAATCTTTTTATTAAAGTTTTATAAAGAACATAAACATCAACACAAAGTAATAAAGGATTTTTTTTAAAAAAAAAAGCAAGGGAAGAAAGGAAAGTACAGAAAAAGAGACACCCCCCCCCACCAAAAAAAAGTAAAAGGAGGCTTCTGATTTCTTCTGCAGTGAATACTAATACAATTACAATATTGTCTCTTACTCTATGATTACAAAAGAGCTCCTTTTTTATCCATTTTTTTTCAAAAATCAAAATCACAAATGTATTTTTTTTCTGTTTCATGCAAAAAGTCTATAAGAAGTTTCCAGTCAGCCATAAATATAGATGTATTTTCCTCTAAACAAAAATCGTAATATAACCACAAGATCTGCAAGATCCATCAGGCATTCAGCCAATGTGAAGCACAGCTAGAAAGTTAGCAAATGGGATCTCTCATAAATATCGTGTTTTTAATCTTCTGTCCAAAAAACTAACAAATGGGATCTTTCTGAAGGCTACTGCCTACTGATGCCTTTGCCATTGCCTCTAAAGGGATCATCTGCCTCCCTATCACTGATGCCCAATTCAGATGCCTTCTTGCTTTAGCTTGGCGGTGGGATGACTTTGTGCCTTGAATGATCGTAATGGGAATGTATATTCTCAATGTTCTTCACTCATCCCTCCCAGGAATGATAAGGCAGCACAGCAGGACCTGCAGTTGTTATGACCAGAACCCAACAATAAATTAGGTGTTTTTTAGACTGATTATTTTAATGTAATAACATTTTCAGCAAAACCAAACTTAATTGAGCACCTTTTCCACTTTGAGTCTAATATTTCATTTTCATCAAGGCACTCCAAACATGTGTCCCAATTGTTAAGTATAATTCCACAGTCTACATTATAATTATTCTTGCTCAAAGACATTAGATCCTGCATGAGTGATCTTTACTTTACTATTAGTTACTTACTGAAGAGATAGTAAGAACAGGAAAGACTTATCAGCACATTAAAATAAATTGACTCACAAGCGTTTCTGAATAAAGTTTTTAGCTCTATGCCCTTGTGACCCATTTCTTCATGTCCTCTACATTTATAAACCAAATTGTTAAATATTCTTAGTTTTTACCATTTTTAAACAAGTAACAAGGAAAAAGGAAAGGCACAGCTGATTGATTATGTGCTTTCAACAGCAGATAGCCATGGAGATAGACCTTCTCCAGGAGTCTTGGACAATTCACTGTGGCCAACTCACCATGACCCTCTCACTACTGCCAACTCACTAGGGTCATCTCACCATGGCCATTTCACCACAGTCAACTTGCCACAAGACAACTTGCTATGGATAACTCACTGTGGGACAAATCCACACAGGAAAACTCAGTGCAATAAACGTTATCCACCACTGTTTTTTTTGACCTTATTTTCATTTTTATCTATTTCCACAGTTCAACACAGTTGAGTTATCCTGCTTGGAATTGTCCTGCAGTGAGTTGTCCCATGGTGAGTTGGCCGTGGCGAAATGACCATAGCGAATTGACTGTGGCGAGTTCTCCCATTCCATCTCCAGGATGATCAATGCTTAACTTTGCTCTTCAGATCTTGCAATGGTGCACTCATCGCCACTATAATTAAGTTGATCCAATAAATCCCAAAATATCTGATATTTTATATATTACCCACCTACCTACAAAATAAAATAAACTGAAAAAGGACAAGAAGGTATTTTATTACATAATATATTACAAATAGCCAGTCAACATAATGGAGAAAAAACTGTGTTAACCTGCAGTATTTAAATATTCATCTACTATGACATAAAAAGTTGCAATATGAAAAAAAAATGAAGCTGTCATATTTCCAGCTGGAAAATGAACAATTGTATATTTTTCTAAAATTGTAACATTTCATATTTGGGGAAATCATTATTTTTCCACGTTAGCATCTTAGTAGTTTTCTTCCACTTCTTTTCTTTCCAATAAACATACAGTTACTATCACATTATTTACCAATTATTATTTTTCTCTCTCTCAAAACTCTTTAATATTTGCCAGGCAGTATAAATCCTTGAACATGACAAAATACAATTCCAAGATTATAGGGAATCCTGGCTTCTTTTCCCATTGGCCTTGACAAGAAATGAATCACTGAGTTTTCTACTCCTAATGGAAATAAAAATGCTTTTATTGGGGTTTGCTTTCATTGATATTTGTGCACTGAGCAAGGGATGGGATAAAATGCTTTTCATGGTCCTGTCCAATAGTCATATATAATAGGCTGCTAGAGGGGAATGAAACAGAATAATAATGGGAGAAAATGTGTGTATCTGCAATTAGGAAATAATTTCCACTAATTTGTTTGGTCAGTCTCTTTGGTGGTCTGTTTTATTTTTTATTATTTTTGAAATATTTGTATTGTTTTGTTTACTGGTACTTCAGCCTTATCAGGACAAGATTTTTATTTTGTCTTTAATATTGCTGCCATATTTTTGTCTGTGTACTATTTTATTGTTTTAAAATATTTAGATTGTTTTTATGATGCTTGATACGTTATTGCTTGAACTGCTATTTATTTGATTGCTGTAAACTACCATAAAGCAGCTTCCTGGAATCACTCAGGGTTTGAAAAAACTTGGCTAACTTCTGAGCTTTGAGGTGAAAGATGTAAAACAGCTTCCGTTCTATTTTCTTACAGTTGGATTCAAATGAAAGATCCTTGGTTAAACGCTAAGAATTCTCCAGCCTGCCAGAGAAGGGGATGTTGGGAAGTTCAGCCTAACTCATAACATCCAAGCATAAACAACTTATCCTGGGGAAGATTTTGCTGCTAAGATTTTAAATTATCCTTCCTTCCAGTTTTAACAAAAGTGTTAAAAATTAATGTACAGATGGTTAAATATGCAATATTAAAACTGTCATTCAACATTGTATTATATCAATTTAATAAAAAAACAATGATTTACAATCCAAAAGGATGCATTCAATCTGTAGTTCTAATTCTAGTGCCGATATCACAGCTATAAAAAAGGTAAACTTAGAATGCATTCATCATAGCTACATCTAACTTGCATGATTTCCCGCAACAGTGCTTCAGTAGTGGGTTTGAAAGAGTTATGCTCATATCTTTCGTATTATAGTTACAGCTTTACAATTCCAAATGGCATCCAATACCTAAGCCATCTGAGAAAAGCATACTCCAGCTTGACTCCATTCAACCTGTGTATATTACCTAACCATACACCTGTTTCTAACAACAGAACTGGGATATTGTTGTTGTTGATTCACAAAATATCTCCTGATATTGCCAATTCAGAAGTACAATCCTCCAAAATTAAATGATTTATAATGTCACCCATTTTTACAAAGGAATAAACCAGATACTTCTGTGTCACCCTAAAAGGCAAAAAGAAAAATGTTTTCCTTCAGCTAAGCTTTCCTTTTGGTGGCTGCACGGGTGCCTCCACATTATGTTCTTGGCAAGAATTTGAAAATAATTTGCCAATGCAGATCCTATTGGAATGATTTTTAATTTCCCAGTTTAGATTACATCTGAGACCCTGACGCTATTGCCATCCAAGCACTACTAGGTCTGACTTCTGAAAATCACATGGGAAAGGACACACCTAAGGATGGTTTAACTAGGCCAAAAACTCACATTACTTTTATTTAAATTAAATAAATATGTATTTAATAATTTCAAACCTCTTCTTGTTAAAAATTATACTTCAGCAGAACTTTTGGATGGGCTTGGAACTGTATTCACAACTTAAGGAGGACACCCATCTGATAGGAAATGTATTTATGTATTTCTTCTGGGTGTGCTATGCAGGAAATATATCTGATAAGACACACCATCATTCTGCAAACATTCTGATCTGAAAACTAGATCATCGTCTCCTGACCTGGACTAGCATTTCTGCAAATAATAGTGCCATGCTTCTGCAGGACTCCAGCAGCAGCAGCAGGAGGAGGAGGAGGAGGAGGAGGAGGAGGAGGAGGAGGAAGAAGAAGAAGAAGAAGAAGAAGAAGAAGAAGAAGAAGAAGAAGAAGAAGAAGAAGAAGAACAAGAAGAAGAATTGTTGATTTTTATTTTATTTCTTTCCTTTTTTTTCTTTAGAACATTTTCTGTGTTCTTTTCCTTACCTGAAAGTCTAGCATTACATAGTAGAAATAATGAATTATTTAAAAAAACAAATATAATAAAAATAGCACTTCAGAGCCATAACTGAAATCAACAACTATAATTTTCATTTACAGTTTCAATGATAAAAGCAAAAATGGCCAAACTATACAAATTAAAATTAATTGTAGCAAAGACAATGATTCCCTCAAATCTAAATTAACTCTGTTGAATATGATGATCAGGGGACTGGAAGCCAAAACATATAAAGAACAGTTGCAGGTATTAGGTTTGTCTTGTCTAGTGAAAAGAAGAACTAGGGGTGACATGATAGCAGTGTTCCAAAATTTGAGGGGCTACCACAAAGAAGAGGGGGCCGACCTATTCTCCAAAGCACTAGAAGCAAGATAAGAAACAATGAATGGAAACTAATCAAGGAGAGAAGCAACTTAGAACCAAGGAGAAAATTTCTGACAGAATAATTAATCAGTGGAATGGCTTGCCTTTAGAAGTTGTGGGTGCACCATCACTGGAGACTTTTAGGAAGAGTCTGCACAGTTGCTTGACTGGAATGATATAGGGTCTCCTGCTTGAGCAGGGGGTTAGACTAGAAGACCTCCAATGTCCCTTCATTCTGTATTTCTGAATACTCTAGCACAGGGGTCCCCAACCTATGGACCACAGCCCACTACTGGGCCATGGCCTATTGGCCACCAGGCTGCAGGACAGGCTGGCCAGTGCACGCACACACATGCGTGAACTCATCCCCACTCGTGCAAGTGCCTGCAGACCCATTTACACATGTGCATGGGGCTAGTGACAGCGGCTAGTATCTGCGCCCCTGCACAAACAGGGGCCACTAGCACTGTGCGGGTTTCGTGGCCCATTTGCACATGCCGGGGGAGCTAGTGACGGTGGCTAGAGCCTGTGCACATGCACAAATGGGGCTGCTAGCGCTGTGCAGGTTGCACATCCTGTTTGCGCATGTGCATGGGGGTAGCAACTGCAGCTAGCACCTGCACACCTACACAAATGGGGCTGCTAACACTGTGTAGGTCCGTGGGGCCCATTTCTGCACACACATGCACACGCATGCAAATTTCCCAGCTGCTCCCTTTCTCTCTGGACTGCCAGCATGAAAAGGCTGGTGACCTCTGCTCTAGCATAGCCGTGTATTTTTCTTTCCATTGCCTTCTAAGTTGTTGTTTTTGTTTTATTACTTCCCAATCTAATCTATAGCCCTTAAATTTCCTAGCCACGTTCCATCCAAGGATCAACTAAGACACCAAAAAAGAATACATGCTTTCATATGAATAATGTAATGCATAAGTAAACAATTCTCCAGTTGTTCAGAAAATGAAAAACTATAGATTTCTAAAGCATTTTCCCACTGAAAATTCATAGTGCCTTTTTTTCTTTGGAATGTTTAGTCCTTCCTGATCTAGCACCAACAGGGTTATCATCATCATCATCATTAGAAACAGTGTGTTAAAATTTGCAGTTGAGTTTATCCAAAACAATGGATAAAGCTGGCTGGTGTAGAGTTGTGCAATTCACTATGAAGGGAATATGGCAGTAAGATTCAAAATGTCCAAAAGAGTGGCACGATAGAAAAATAAGATGTATCACTTGCACCATTTTATGTATTACAAAATTAAATCATCTTGAACATTGAAATGGATTTTCTTTTCCATTTCACAGTGCTAATGAACAGGTCACTACTTAAATGAGTCAGAGTCATTTAAGAGTATCATTTTCCTTCTGCAATTTATAGAAAATAATGCATGGACCATTTTCAATTACATTGCTGAAATTAAATCTCCAATGAGAGATGCTGTTTTGATCATTTGTGCCAACAACTCTAACTCTTGCTTTTCCCATACTGCAAAATTAAAGGGATAGTGTGAAATGCACCTTCAGGAATGTTTGAAGGATATTTTGGTTAGCCATTGAAACTCTTTGCTACAGAATTTGCTAGAAAAGCAGAATGGTTTGGCGTATTGACAGAGATTTTACTACAGTTCTCCATGAACTTTGCCTTGCTCCAAGGATGAAAGCCTTCTTGAAAGTATCTGGGTGAATATTAAGGCAAAAAAAATGACATTGTTCTAAGTGTATACTACAGGTCACTGAACCAAAGAGAGAAAATAAACTTTTTTGCAGAGCAGTTAGCTGAGGTGTGCAGAAAACACACCATTGTGATAATGGAGGACTTTAATTACCCTGACATCAATTGGGAAAGAAACTCTGCAACAACTGGTAGAGTGAACTGTTTCCTAGCTTACAATTTTATCATCAAAAAAGGAGAGGAGAGAAGTAAAGGATCAGCTACACTAGACTTGATACTTACTAAAAGAAATGAAATGGCTGAGGGAATAGAAGTTGTAAGAACTCTGAGAGAGTGACCACGTCATAACAGAAGGTAAGGGTAACTTTACAAAGTCTGACTAGTGTTCTAGATTTTAAGAGAGTTGACTTGAACAAATTGGAGAAAGAATAGGAAATATTCTATGGATAGAAATCCTAGAGAGAAAAACAATTCAGGATGCTTGGGAAACTGAAAAAGGGGATATTAAAGGCCCAAACAGAAATAATACTATACAAAAAGAAAAACAAGAAACACCTGATGAGACAAGCATGCTTGCACAGAGAGCTCTCTGACAAGCTGGATGTTTTCAAGAAAACATTGTAATAACATTTAAATAGGTGTCATTTAAAAAAAAAAGCTAACCAAAAGAAGCAATCCAAAACTTCCTCACAAATTCAGAAAAATAGTATCTTGGGCCTAGACCAGGGGTAGGCAACCTTGGCTCTTTTATGACTCGTGGACTTCAACTGCCAGGGATTCTGGGAGTTGAAGTCCACGAGTCATAAAAGAGCCAAGATTGCCTATCCCTGGCCTAGACATATGTGACAAGGTCTCAACTACTTTGTATCGTTCCCACACCCACTATAACTTTTGTACTCTCATAAAATGTTAAAATAATCTCAAGCTACCCAAAGAAGTCCCAAAACTCTTTTAAACCATGATCTGTTAATAAATAAGAGTAGTGTGGTTTACATATAATGTCAACCTATAGCTAAGACTACACATGATATTCAGTTAAAAAATTATTTATTTTGACTTAGTAGAATGGAAAACAGGAGTTATTGTGTCCTACCCCTCTTGGACTTCATTTGTTTTAAGCTTTTTACATTTTCCTCCCTTCACCCATTTTACTGAAGATTTTTTTAATAATAATCCAGAACCTTTTTTCTTACTAGTATAATAGTAGATTTTTGTAATAACTGTATTGTTTCATTGAATACCTGGATAACATTCACAATTTAATATTTTTTCTTGCTCTTACTTTTGCTTTGGTGTAGATTCTAAAGGTTCCTTATGACCTTTGGTATAAATATAGTAACTGGAATATCACTCAAGATTTAATAGATATCAGCATAATATAACTAATGAGGGTTGTATGGTAGAATACTGGCTTTTACTGGGTTTCTATTTTTCTTGTGTTGTTTAGTAATTGTATTTTATTATTATTCTTTTAAGAATTTCTTTAGCAAAACTATATCTCATTTGGAAAACCAAGATCATAAGCTTACCTTATCAAAAAAATAAAACCCAAAACAAGACAAAAACACAACAGTTTATCAGCATGGCATTTCCGGACTTCAAAGGTTAACAAATTATAAAACCATTTAAAAGTTGAAATATGTGGTAACAGTAATAGTTGCAACCCCAAAGCCAAGATGCAATCCAATGATTTTCAAACCAGACAGAATCAGTATGGAACATAAAAATTTCCAGTTCTCAAAACTAGCCAAAGATAAATTTCTGCTTTCTACTGAGGGCAAATCTTCTGCCTAAATGTGAATTGTTTCTTGTCTTAACTAAAGCAACTTAACCAGCCATGTGCAGTATGTGAAATTTTTACTATTAGTTAATTGTCCTGAGATTTATTGCACTACTTTGTGTGAAGTCTGACAGCTACTTTCCAGGAAGAGCAAGATGACATCTGTAAGAAAAATGGTGTTTGTGCCTCATCTTCATGGCAGGAGTATAGAAAGAGAGAAGGCCCTTGAGAGGGATTCTATTCCACACTATATCTTATATTATATTATTTGTGTCCTCATCAGTTCACGCAAATGTCTAAAGAGGGTTTGTTACGTTTGAGGACTACAGCTAGAAACTAGATCATTCTCTTTCTCAAGGCTTCAAATGATATTACCTATCACACGAATCCTTAACTGTTTTAAATTGGCATACTACCTGGAATTTTGAGACCATGTAGCTACTGATATAAATTGGCAGCCATGCAAAGATTGGAAGAAAAAAATGGAGGACATGGCTGCTTGACTAAAATAGAGAATGTGTGTATTTTGTATAACAATCTTTTCCTTTACTGCTAATTTAATTAAATGAAGCTTTCTTGTACAGAATGTCCTCTGCCTGCACTTTTTGTATAAATCTATGATGTAAATATTATAATTATTACTATATTTTGTAGGAAGTCAGCAACTCCCCCACTCCTACAGAATGAAATATTTTGGGGGATATTAAAAGAGGCATGATAGAATGTTTCCCCTAAAGGAGAAATGGAGAAAAAAAAAATCTTAACAAAGGCAGACAGCAGCCCCAATCTTCCTGCTATAGGAAAAAGCCTCACGCAAAAAGGCCAGTCAATAGGAGATTTTGAATGGATATTCAGAAAGATTGGGCCACTCTATTCATAAGCAAAGAGCAAACAGAGACTCCAGATAAGCAACTCAATTAGGCAAGCCAAAAGTTGACAAGATTAGCTCAGACAAACACCCAGGATTTTCATTTCTGCTTTTGCCTATAGAGCCAGCCATGACCCCTATATGACCCCATAGGAATCTGGCAACAGCCATTAGAATATTAAAGGACATGTTCTTGCATAGGAACAGACATCTCAAACACAAAGCCCCCCAAAAGGTATAAAACCCCACCTATTCTCAACTCCATTTTGTCAGCTGTCCTAGAACTACATGCTGCTGTTGGTTTTGCTCATCAATAAACTTTCTTTCTTAAGCAACTAGCCTCCATTTTATTTTCAGCATTTTAGCTTCCATTTTATTTCCAGTGTCTTACTCCCAGCTTGGAACTGAACCTGATTTTTCTTCCAACAGTTTTAAAAAGAATATTTGTTCAAGCACAAGAAAGACAAAATGTGGATAATCTGACTTAAATAAAGTTTACTTTATGAATTTCAATAGATGCTATAATTTCAGGGAGTAAATATTCAAAACTTTTAAAGTAACATTTGTATTAATGTAATTGAAGATAAAGCTTTTCAAAATTATTGTTTTGCTTGCACTTAATACTTATCTTACCTATTTTGTTAACAATGATCGCTGAGTTCATATGGTGTAACTATTGTTATATGATTTGTTTGATTTGGCTTAATATGTTGTATGAACCCAGCTTCTCTCGAGGTGTCTGCCCATTATCAAACACAATGCTAGGGCAGCCACTTCAACTCTGCTCTAAGTTCTAATCAACAAATCTGCATTGTTCTTCCACAGTATGAAACAGGCCTTATTTGAGACATATTTAAACTAGGCAACAATCCCTTTGCTGTCAAATACTTCTCACTATCTCATTTAGTCCTAGGAGCTACATAAGTTTAAGCTGCCTTTGACTCCGTTTTCTTATGTTTATTGTAAGTACAAAAAATATTTGAAGAAACTACAAATTAACACATTTGTTAAATATAAGTCTCTTTGTTGCTTTCTCTGCAAAGACTTAATGAGACAATTATCAAATAGTACTAATTTCTTGAACTTCTTACAGTTTTGCCTATAAGCTATCCTACGTATCAGCATTTTAAAAAAAAAAATCTTACATATGAGAGACCATTTGTTCTGTTTCCAGTTATATAGGTCAAATGCAATAAATAAAAGCAGAACACTAACTCTATTAAGAGGCAAAAATACTGGTCACTCCATTAAAATGTAAACTCTTATGCCTGCTATCATTATCACAGATGTTAAAGAAAGATTTACAAGCTCATGCATGCAAGACACTTTGTCGATTCAGTTCCGCATAATGAACAAATTACATTCTGCACTACATTATCTTGGAAAAATCAGCTGGGTAATTGGCCCAAAGCAGGAGAATTAAACTTGTTCTGAATTAATAAGAAACTGGTTAGTTTTGATCTCATGTTTCATATCCCAATGCACAGCACACTTTAAAATTGCCAGTCAGGCATGCAAAATGATTGTTCAATAGCAAACAAGATCTAGGCCACCAAAATGTCACTCCCTCCTAACATTCTTACATCTTGTCTAAGAAGTTACTTAATCCTCTTAAGCAAGGAGAGTAGGAATTCCTATATTACTTCTCATCTCCTTGCTTTCTTCCATGTTCTTTAGTTCAGCTCCAGTTCCCCAATTCTGGTTTCTGCACATTACAGTCAGCTGCTTACATCCATGGGTCCCAAAGAAAAGCATTGTTCTAGAGAATTTCTCAGCCATTTTTAACTTCTTTTTTGAGATCTGTGGATAAGTGCTTTCTAGAGAAGTTGTCAATGTTTCCTAAAAACATCCTCAAAAACACCATAAGTCATTTATTTAGTATAATGTGTTAACCTCCCCTTATAGTCTTGAGCATGTCAGGATTAGTCAACAGTTAAGATCAATAAAATATTACAGCTTTTAAATCAGTTATTTACTTGTAAAATTTGATTTATCAGGAGCAGATATCAAGTGATTTTCAAAAATAAAGCTTACTTCAGAATATATGGTGCTTTATATTGAATAAACTAAGATAGCCTTGAACATTGAAAGCTCTGCGTGGAAAGTTCAGTCACTCATCAAAGAAAGCTCAGGTTAAATTGAAGAACACTAAAGGCAAACGATTATTTGCTATTACAAGAGAATGTCTGAATGAAAAAAATAGTTTTTCTTGTTGCATCCAACACTTAAAGCATATGCTATTTATAGTTAAATGTCTATGGAGATTCTTAGTCATCCAGGTCATAGTTATCCCAAAGATGCTTTTTCACGAGACAACTGGGCTTTCTTGTTTTTCTTTGAAGATGTTTTACTTTTCATCCAAGAATCTTCTTCAGCTCTAACTGGATGGTGGGGAATGGCAGGATTTATACTCCTTGCAGACAGCTGGTCATTTGCATTCTTTTAACACACGGGTGTCAAGCTCGCCACATCACGTGATGTGTTGTGATGTATTGCAACCTTTTTCGCACTGCCAGAGCTGGGGTGGGCATGGCCTCCACATGATGCAACTGGCCCGCGGGCCAGCAGTTTGACACCCCTGTTTTAGCAAATCATTAGTGCTACCTGGAGGCTTATCTGTGTCTTCAGGGTCAGCTGAGTAGTGCAAATGGGTGTAGAGCCTTCTTGGAACTGTTGAAAGGACTGTGTTGTAGACTGGAGATAGATGATGTCATATACCTCCTCCTCTGTTAAAAGAGGGCTGTTCAATTTTGACCTAGATGGCCTCTTTGACCCCTCTTTCAAACCAGTGGTCTTCTCTGTCCAAAATGTGTACTTTACTGTCTTTGAAAGAGTGACCTTTTTCTTTTAAATGCAGATGGACTGATGAATCTTGTCCTGATGGGTTTGCTCTCCTATGTTGTGCCATATGTTTATGAAGTTGTTGTTTTGTTTCCCCAAAACATGGTCTCCACATGGCTCACTGCATTGTACTGCATATACCACATTGCTCAGTTTGTGTCTGGGTGTTTTATCCTTGGGGTGACAAGCTTCTGCCATAGTATATTCTTGGATTCTTCAGCCAACACACGTATGTTGTGTTGGCTGAAGATAATATACACATTTGCAACTCCCCAATCCCATTTTTGTGGCATATGGAATCCCATATAACTGCATCATTAAATTTCAGTTTCATGAAATCACAGGCAGCATGTAGTATTAGCCTAGTCTGGTTTCAAAAAAGCAAAACAATCCACCACCAAAAAAACTAGGAAACCTCCCCAGAGTCTCCATTTTTGCTTTCCCATCCACTTCTCCTGATGTTACCTCACCCACCACAGTTTACAGCCACAATAAAAACTATCAAAGTGAGACTCACAATTACAAAAACGTTGTCCACTGCATGTAATGTCCACTGCATGTATCAGTTCTGAAAATAGTATCCATCTACAAAAGTCAATCAACTGTTTAATATTTTTGCCAGAAGGAAAGCTTTTGCAATAGTTGATCTAACTCAAACCTGGTAACAAGTGCTATTGATGATATTACAGCAGATTCCAAACCATGATCACCCACCACAGGACTTTCCAAGCTTAGGAATTTCAATTATCCTTGAACTTGAGGATTTGTGGATAGGACCCTTATTGAAGTTGTCACAATTGGATCCCATTGTCACAAAGATCAGTCAGGCTGAATAAATGATGGAGCCAACCAAAGATTCCCTGAAGCAGATTGTCAGAGGATCCCAACCACCACCAGTTTTGCCAGGTTCCTGTTTGTACACTTACTTCTTGCTCAACAATAGAAAGTGACTTATGGAGCAATGATGGCTAACACTTGCCCAGATTTAATTAAGGACTCACAAGATAAATACAAACACATTCTAGACACTGATCTATTAGCACTATTCTCAGTTCATTTATATTACAATTATAATTCTCTCTCACTGGATGAAGTACTACATTACTTAAAGATGGAAGGTTATTATGTATTCCTACTTGTTATTAAGAACAAAGCTAAGACAAAGAGGAAACAAAGAGAGAAAGCCATCTTTCCAGGAATCTGTTTTATAAAAGATTTTTGAGCCCTAATTACCACTAGCCATCATGACCTGATATCTTTCTAATTTAAATCCAAGAGCTGCTGTAACATGCTGTGTAGCCCAGATCCTGTAAACAAGTTTTTCCAAAGGCATGTAATTGAGCAAGATCTCATTCCCAATCCAATGTCTACTGAAAAGCAGAGATGGGCATGATCTTTTTAATTCTGTATGGATGACTTTTTGGTCTACATACCTGCAGAGAAGAATGAGGAAATGAAGGCTTTTTTTCAGAATTTAGACTCTACTCCATTGATGCATAGGCATCCTCAGACTTAAACAGACATACTTGAAAATTCTCTTTGTGCATTGAATCTAATGCAGAATTCCTTCATTTAATACAGGGATTTCAATTCCCCAGACACTAATTATCTTTCAAAGGATAAATGCAGCTATCTTTTTAAGCCATCCAAGCAAAAGGAAGGCAGGAAATAATTATTTGCAGATCATCTGTTCCTTACTGGTAGCAATATTGTTTTCAGACCTGACGCTTTGGTGCTCTGTGAACTGTTAGCCACAAGCTGTTTAGTTATTTATTTATAGTTAGCACAAGCTCACATCCTCGGAGTGACATATAAGATCAAAGAGGCTGACAGCAAGAGTTGCACTGTTTCCGCAAATGTTAGCTGTTGCAGTTGTCAAATCAACTGCAGCAAAAACAAAAAACCCTCCCACAACTCCACATTTGGACACTCAGTATGAATTCAGCACAGTTTTGGCAAGCACCTGCAGAAAACGTTTATATTCCCTTCTTGACCTTGCATGCAAAATTCATCTGAAATCACTTGTAACAGCATCCTGTAATGTTCAGCACTTCTCTCTTTCTGAGATTGGAGGCTATTGCCTCATCCATTGCCCTGTTGCTCAGCCTTCTTCAGAGTTGCATCTTATTTTGTCTTGCTAATAAAAAAAAATACTGAATAGATTCCTTTCATCTCAAGGGATTTGTGTATCTCACATGAGGTAGAAAGAACCAGTTACCACTCACTTTTTTCTTTTTCCTGGGAATCTTCGGACAAATCTATAATTCATTCTAATATTAGCTTTGTTCTTAGAAATCCCAATTTTCATGGTCACAGCCACTCAACACTCCACCAAGAAGTGCTCACATTTTTTTCCTGGATTTTTTTTCCCATCTCAACTGAGGGAGCATTCTTGAGAAGTTGACCAATTGCAATTAGGGTATATACTGACCATCAAATTAAGGTATTTTCCAGTAATGGATTTGGGATATATTTTTTCTCATGGGCAATACAATAGTAAATGCTCTTTATCAACTTCTGAGATGAAGCAAGATGTGCTCTGAATTGCCGTGTCTCTTGTTTCAACAAATACAGCATGATGAACTGCATTATTCCCCATGATATTGTTTCATAGGAGTCTCATAAGGGCTATAGTCTTATTTTACTTTTTAAGAAAAATAAATTCTGTTCTGAATGTCTCCTTTTCCCACAAGCCCTTCTAACAATGAATTGTCTGGGCTTTTCAACACAGACACTCTGAAAGTATGCTCCAGTTTGTCAGCAAAAGCATAGGTACATTTCTGTCTGCAAAAATCTGTTTGGTTTAATATTTCTATTTCCATCATCATCATTATTCACAATAAATGAAAAGAAAGGCTGCAATGGCTAAACACAGTGGTGGGATTCAGCCAGTTCGCACCACTTAGGCAGAACTGGTAGTTAATTTTTTGTTGCCCAGGCCCAGAATGGATTTCCAGAAGTGGTTCCAGACAGAGAACTGGTTGTTCACATATTTGAATCCCACCACTGGCTGAATTTATGTGTTACATATAAAGAAATTATTTAAGTTGCCAGTACTTTGGAAGCTTAAATTCCTGGCAATAGATTTCAATGTGAAACCACAGAAAGCTGCTGCCCATCCAAGTAAATAATACCCTAGATGGACCAATAATCTGACTCAACAAATGCGGCCTCTTGAACACTTATATTTTAAAATCAAGTTCCCAATTTCATGATTTACATAGACTTAATTTTGCATCAAATACAAACAAATTGATTAAAACTCAATTTAGAATATGTTTTCCATTTAAAAATTCATAATCATCTCAAAATTCCCTTAAAAGTGCTGGGGCAAGCAAGAATGCTTTAATCTGGTGCTGAAAGGAGAAGAAAAGGAGTCTTTCCTGGATGTACTGGACTTCAGTCCCCAGAATTGTAGCTGACATTTATTTCTAGAGGTATAAACCAGAATTTTTAAATCATTGTTGCTGAACAAGCCATAGTAGCTTAGTTTACAGATCATGCTAAGACACAATGGGTCAATTCATGCATCATTTTATTTATGAATTTAATTTATATAGTTAATTCAATGTGTTAAGTTAAAACCATTACTGGCTGAAGCTGGTCTATATTCCTTCCAAAAATTGAGGTTTTCACAGCCACTACACACTTTTAAAGGTAATACCTAACACAATGTAATATAACATTATCCATTTATTTAAGATATTCAAAGAGTGCTCTTCAACACCACCTTCTACAAAACCTTTAGCATAAACTCAGAAATATTTTTTTTAAAAAAAAAAACCTATTACGTTAGTGGCACTTTTACCCTTAACTATCTGGGAAGCCCCCTTTTTCTATTCTTACTTCATCCCAAAAAAGATAGGTTTCAGAACATCCCCTCTCTGAAAAACAGCGCAGCAGGGGGAAAATATCACATGACTCGTCAGAGACAAGAATTTAATTAGATGTAATTCAAATCCTAATGAGGCTAATTGCAGTAATGCAGCATGCCAGTATTAACAATTAACTCAGAGCTGCCAACCTTGTACATCCAGCAGTTGCAATGCTTACAATTAGCTGCACACTGCTTTCAATCCTCCGGCAAAACCCAGGAAAGATCAAATACTTTTCTCCAATAATTAGGCAGGGTCAGCAAAGTAAAAAAAAAGTCTGGTAAGTTAAAAGCAAGAAAGAGAAAAAGATGAGAGAGAAGTGGCAAAGTTGGCAGCCTGAGATGAAAATGCCTGCAACAAAATAGCCAATTTTCAAAAGTAGAATCTTTCTTCCTTCCTTCCTTCCTTCTTTCCTTCCTTCCTTCCTTTTCTCCCTAGCTTCCTTCCTTGGGTATAAGTTTACACTTCCGTCCATAAACATCCCCGCCAAACTTCTTTGCACCTCTGAAGTTCAAGAGCACTTCTTCTAGATCATGCTCCAATGTACTGGCTCATCCACATTTTGGTCTTACCTGGATCCCCAAGTAGCAAAACTAGGACTAATGCTTGTTCTACAATCTCTTTCTCAACCTGGCCCTATGCATCTGACAGCTGACAGTCTTCAGTCCATGAAACTTGAGCATCTCACTACTTAATATCTTGGCGGTTCTATCAGTAGTATTACCAATATCAGAGTAATAGCCAAGCCTCATTTTCTTCTTCTTCTTCTCCATCTGAGATTTATTAAATGCACAGTTGGGCACAGTTGGACCACAATCTATACAAGTAAAACTTGGGAAAATTGAAATTACAGTTAAACAGCAATCAGTATGAGGTAGCAAATCAGAACTAGAGCTTAAAACAAGTCACAACTCCTTTGCCCTGAGGCAAAAAAAAAAATACACTTCTTATCCCAAAGGACCAGTAGCCAACCTCATGTGTGGAATCTGAAAGATTCTTTGCTAAGAATTTGTAGGTAATCCTTTATGCTTCATGAAAAGATATAGTTTTCCCCTACATCAGACAAAGGGATGTTCAGCAGTTCTCACCATGGATGGATTGTCTTTACATGAAGATAAAAGTTATGGGTGAAGGGATTGTACTTAGCAGTGTAGAAATACTACAATCCATCATTTTCCTGCTCCACAATCCCAGTGAAAATTACCCCCCTCCCCAATTTTATGCTTTTACAGGGGCACCTTCCATTCATACGTGATAGTATCTCACCATGGATATTCAGGACTTTGAGAAGAAGAAGAAATCTGCAGCTTGACTCCTTCTGGCTATAATTATTTTAGTTCAAGATTCCAGATGCATGTTTTTGACCAGCTTTCTTATACCTTTCTTCTGAAGTAGGGAGAAAATCCACATTCTTTCCATTTCAGCTTTTGCAAGTAGAAGCTGTCAAGAGTGCTTATAAATGACTTGCCTTCCCAGTTTATTTTTCCAGTGAAAAACTCTGGAACTTTTAACAAAGCATTTCTATGTAGTTATGTATCTGAGTAGACATTACATTTTTCCAAAAACAAAGTTATTACTACAAATGCAAAAAAACCCAGCTCTCTAGAGAGCCTGAGCTAGCAAAAGTGGAAGAAAGAGAAGACAACAAGTAATTACAATAGCTGTAAGTACAGGTTTGGGACAGATCCTCCTGGACAAAATATATCTATGTGATTGCTAAATCAACATTAACCTGATGTTACATAATCAATCATATTAATAAGCTTGTATAATGAATGGGTTCAATGGTCTCCGCATATTAGATTGTATGAATCCAGAAATGTTTTATAAAGGCCACGCTTGGAATACTGCATCCAGTTTTGGTTGCCACAATGTAAAAAAGATGTTGAAACTCTAGAAAGAGTACAGAGAAGAGCAACAAAGATGATCAGGGGACTGGAGGCTAAAACATATAAGATACGGTTGCTGGTGGTGTCTTAGATATGCAAAGGGACAAAAAAGGTTCTTCTACCCTTTTTAAACAGGCTAAATTACCTAAAGCTTTTTTTGATCTGAAAGAGGACTGGGAATTGAGAGACTATTGGCGTGAACGTAACCAAGAGGAGGGGGATTTTACCTTTTTTTCAGATAGACATCAATCTCTTTCAAGAATTGATTTTTTTTTTATTACAACTGACTTATATAATAGGGTAAAGAACGTTAAAATCTTTCCTAGGTCATTGACGGATCATAATCCAGTCTGGATGGAGTTGATTTATGAAAAAGAGGAGAGGAGATCCTGGAGGGTGAATGAGAACTTATTTAGACAAGAAAAGAATGTTCAAAAGTTAAAGGACTGTTTAAAGGATTATTTTGCTTTGAATATGCATAAGGGGACATCAACATCAATGGTATGGGATGCGGGTAAAGCTTTTATGCGTGGAATTCTGATAAAAATGAACAACCTTCATAGACAAAAGCAGACTCAGAAGCGTAAGGAATTGGAAGAGGAGATTAAATCAAAAGAAAAGCTTTTGATTTTAAATCCTTCAGATGAAAAGGTTAAGGAATCTATAAAGCTTTTAAGAACACAATTTAATATGTTGATGGCTGATCAATCTGCAACTAATCTTTTGTTTATGAAACAAAATACATTTTGTAATGCCAATAAACCAGGGAGATGGTTGGCCTACCAATTAAGAAAGAAACAGAGACAGAGAATAATAGATAAAATAAATTATAATGGTAAATTAGTGTATCAGAAGGAACTGATTAAGAAATCTTTTTTAGATTACTACCAAAAATTATATAAGACTACTAATGTACAAATTTCAGACATAAATAAATATTTAAGTGAGGCTAACTTTCCTAAATTGACAGAAGATCAGAAGCAAGAAATTAATGGTCCAATTACGAATGAGGAACTTGTGACGGTTATTAAGCAATTAAAATTAGGTAACGCGCCAGGTACGGATGGTTTGACATCTATTTATTATAAAACTTTAGCTGAAGAGATGACTCAACCTTTAGTTGAGCTTTTTAATAATATATTGCAGGGTTCAGAGATTCCTCCGTCATGGCGCAGTGCTTTCATATCCTCGATTCCAAAAGAGGATCAAGATCTTACTTTACCAAAGAATTATAGACCTATATCTCTTTTAAGTGTAGATTATAAGATTTTTGCAAAAATTCTAGCTAATAGGCTTATGAAGGTGGTGCATCAGCTTATACATAAGGACCAATCGGGTTTTATAACCGGTAGGTACATGAAAAATAATGCTAGACAAATTATTAATATATTAGAATATTTAGATAAGAACAACCAAGTCCCTGCAGGGCTGATATTTTTAGATGCCAAAAAAGCTTTTGATCAATTGAATTGGCATTTTATGTTAAGAGCAATTGAGGAGATGAACTTTGGAGGGAAAATATTACAAGCTTTTACTGCTATATATCAAAAACAAACGGCACAACTTATTGTTAATGGGGGTTTGTCAGAGGTTTTTACAATTGAAAAAGGTACTAGACAGGGATGTCCTCTGTCACCCTTGCTGTTTGTTTTAACATTGGAAATTTTGTTGATTAAAATCCGAGAATCGCAGGAAATAAGAGGAATAGAAGTTAATAAAAAAGAGTACAAGTTAAGAGCTTTTGCAGATGACTTGGTGGTTACTTTATCTCAACCTACTTATTCTGTAGTAAACTTACTACAGCTGATTTATCAATATGGACTTGTTTCGGGCTTTAAAATTAATAATAATAAGACTAAAATATTAGCTAAAAATATGATTACTCAGGACAAACAGACCTTGGCTGAGTTGACTGGTTTTGAAATTGTTGATAAGACAAAATATTTGGGGATCACTTTATCTGTTTCTAATGCAAAATTGTTTAAGAATAATTATGAAAGGCTGTGGGTCAGTGTACAGAAGGACTTGAGGAATTGGGAGAAGTTACAGTTATTTCTCATGGGACGAATTGCAGTGATTAAAATGAATGTCCTGCCCAAATTTCTTTTTTTGTTTCAAATGTTACCTATTTTAAAGAATGAGGTTAATTTGAATGAATGGCAGAAAGGTATTAATAAATTCATTTGGGCAGGGAAAAAACCAAGGGTGAAGTTTAAAATTATGCAGGACTTCCGTGAGAGAGGTGGACTCAAGGTACCGAATTTGAAATTATATTATGATGCTGTGGTTCTTACATTAATTAGTGATTGGGTAAATTTAACAAATTTAGAGATACTCCATCTGGAGGGATGGGATTTACTTTTTGGTTGGCATGCCTATTTAATATTTAATAAAAAAGTGGATCGGGTTTTTAAATCTCATATTTTAAGGATCTCTCTACTTAGAGTTTGGAGGAAATATTATAAAAGTGATTTTAAAATACCATTATGGGCTATACCCTGGCATGCGATAAAGGGGATAAAGAGAGGTGTTAAAATGGATACGGTGTCTTATACACAATTACTTAGATGGGATGGTCAAAATTGGCAGTTAAAATCTTTGGAAGATTTGTTACATGAAAATATTACCTATTCTTGGTTTCAATATAGACAATTAGTAGATAGATGGAAGATGGATCGTAATTTAGGTTTGCTTAGAGAAGATCAAAATCTTTTTAAGCAAGTAAAGGATCAAAGACAAACTCACATTAAAAGAATTTATGGGGTGCTAGTGGAACTGGATTCAGAATCAGAATTAATCAAAGATTGTATGATTAAATGGGCGCAGAATTTTGCTGAACCAGTTCTACTGGATACCTGGGAAATTATCTGGGTGAGAAATGTTAAATTTACACAAGCCCAGAATCTAAGGGAGAATTTTTATAAAATGTTTTATAGATGGCACCTTGATCCACAAAAGATGTCTCTCATGTATCCTGACTTACAGCCTAAATGTTGGAGATGTGGCTGTTTGGACGCCACGTGTTATCATATTTGGTGGTCGTGTAAAAATATAAAAGCTTTTTGGATTAAAATATGGTGGAATATTCAGAGAATTTTCAGAAAGAGGGTAAAATTTACTCCACAACTGTTTTTGCTTGGTATTGTTACTGAGGAGGTTATATTGATGTTGAATTTGATTACAGCCGCAAGGCTGTTAGTAGGTCAATATTGGAAGAAGGAATCTCTGCCTACTTTGCAAGAGTGGTTTTTTAAAGTATCTTATTTGGCGGAAATGGCAAAGATTTCAGCTTTCTTAAAAGAGCAAACGCAAGAGAGATTTTTTTCTGTATGGGAAAAATGGATAAATTTTATACAATTTAAATTGGATATGAAAAAATACCATTTAGCCTATTTATAATTTGTTTAAAAACTTTACTTTTTTCTTTTCTTTTCTTTTTCTTTAAATATTTTCTTTTCTTTTTAAGGTTTATAATCCTCTATTTATATATATTTTGTTCTTAATTATCTTAATTATTTTATAATTTTGTTAATTTCTTTTAATTAAGCCTATATTCTGCTCTGGGAAGCTCGGGGGGGGAGGGAGGGGGGGATTTGGGAGGGGTTGGGGGAGGGTTGTTTTTTTGTGTGTGTGTGTTGTTGTTGTTGTTATTGTTTCTTTTTTGTCTTTGTAAAAGTTTATTAAAAATTTTCAATAAAAAAAAAAAGATACGGTTGCTGGAATTGGGTATATCTTGTTTAAAGAATAGAAGGATGAGGGGTGACATGATAGCAGTGTTTCAATATCTCAGGGGCTGCCACAAAGAAGAGGGAGTCAAGCTATTCTCCAAAGCAAAGAGAGAAGCAACCTAGAACTAAAGAGAAATTTCCTGACAGTTACAACAATTAATCAGTGGAACAACTTGCCTTCAGAATTCAGTAATAGTGGTTTATTTAATAAACCATAATTAAAGAGATATAGCTGAGCGCAATGAATAAATCCATTAATAATTTCATTAACACTAGCCATTGTTATTTACTCTACAATGCTGCACGTGTCATTTTGTTCAGTGGAATTTATTATCACATAAGAAAGCATAGGATTGTATCGGAGCCTGGAGCGATAATCGTTCATTCACTCATCAGTCCTGCTCACTCACTGCAACTGCATGGTCTTACATACTGGCAAAACATAATTAAGATTTTTTCCAAAGTTAATACCTCTTTAATTTTCTTCTTTCTGCTTCTTGGTCCTTTGTAAAGATACTGAACAAGTCCTTCATGGGTCTAACTAGGCTTAAGTTTTGTCATTCACTATTATTTGCTCTGTTTCTTCAGCACTAACAATATATGAATATATTATATGAATTCAGATTAAGCATACTCTTAAAATGACATGCTATTCTGTATACATCCAGCACATGTGTGCCCATATAACTCTCTACAACTGGTGTGTGATCATTACACATAAGGTGAATGCACTATATTTTTTATTAAATTACAGAATTGGGCAAATGGAGGCAGAGGAAAAAGTATTACCTGATTATAATACCAGAAAAAATCCTTAGTTCAGCAACAAACAAAAAGCAGAGTAAAATATTTTCAAGTAGCAGGACTAACCTTCCTGGATATCTTCATCACCAGAGGAAATAATGGTTAATGCAAGTCTATGAAAAACAACTCACACCAACCAAGTGCTCCACTATGAAAGTAACAATCCAACCTCCCACAAGAGGCGATCTGTAAGAATATTATTCAGATGTTCACTACCCAGAGCCCCTCTCTGAGGGAGATGGGTCATTAAGAAGTATGAAATATAATGAATGAATGAATGAATGAATGAATGAATGAAAACATTGCACTGCAGCATCAAGATCACCTATTCAACCTCTTCCAAGAAAAATGGATACCCATGCAATTTTATCAAAAAGTGCAGTCCATTCAACCCACTATAGCACAATCAATCAATCCTATGAAAAGAATAATACTACCATACGTGAAAACATCTCAGAAACAACCAACATGGCATCACCACAGCACACAAAACTGAAGCCATTCAAAATACCTTTAGTAAATCAAAAGACCAAATTCCTAAAAAAAAAAAAAAGAGTCATTTACAACAGTGGTTCTTAACCTTTTTGGACGAATCACCCCCTTGATCCAATGAGGAAGTTGTCATCGCTCCCTCCCCCAACATAACCTCTCAATCACAACATAGGAAATAATTCTTCAATTTATGCAAACACTTTTTTTGTTTTCTTTAAAATTGTCATCAGGACATATCGATGCAAATAATTTATTTCCAGTCTTTTCCCCATTTCTCAACTGTGTGAAAAATTTTGGTGCCACCCGTCACTTTATTCCCAAACTTCGTGATACATGTATTTCATTATTATCTTATTTATTCAAGACATTTAAATGTAATGAGCACTGAAAACAAAATTCAATTGCAAGAAAGTGAAATGCCCGAAAAGAAAAACAGTAACATTTAATGATTGAATTACAAGTGAAATTTAAAAAGAAATATAAAAAAGGCATAAGAACAAACAGCAATGCAGGAACTAAGAATTTCAAGATGAAAACTCTGAAACTAAATTAAGATTCGAAGAAAGTATATATAGTCACGCACACTAGAAAAACACATGTGGACGTTGATAAACCTAGTTTCAATAGTTACGTTGACATTACAGCTAACGTCACAGGGAACAGCCACTCAGCATGAGATGTTTCGAAAGAAGCACTCCCCCCTCCATCACTGCCCATTCTGGCCAATGGCGCACCACTGTATGGGTAGAGGCTGCTGCGCAATGCGCATGAAGATAAGCGATGCATATGTATGGCGTTCTGTACTGAAGCTAGCTGGAGGAACATTTGAAAACACAATTCAATCCACTAATAGCGATCTGATTTTTTGTATGACAGATATACAGCGATTCACTGTATGAAAAAGTCTCAAAAGTGTCCCCAAAACTTCTCGCTCCATCGCCCCCATAATCGCCCCCTTTTTGTTCTTTTGCCCCCACGTCACCCTTTTTTGTTCCATCGCCCCCCTGAAAAATGAAATCGCCCCCTGGGGGGCGATATCACCCAGATTAAGAACCGCTGATTTACAACATAGAGTGTACAGCCACTATGTAGGACAGACAGGAAAAAAATCAACAGAGCACATACATGAACACCAACTGGCAGTCAGAAGACATAATGAAAACTTCTTAATCTTATAACACGTGCACAGATTAAACCATAATTTCAATAGGGAAATTGTGAGCATCCTAGACCAAACTAAATCCAAATTGCTTGGATCTGGTGAATGCCTAGATGCTTGGTGTTGTATACTTTGTTCGCGTGCGGATGATGAAGACACATGGCGATGCTGAACAAAACTTTATTCTCCTTCTATAACAACCAAGCAAAAGCAAAAGGCTCACAGGCCTTTTTATATGGCCAGAAACCCAGACGGTGACAACCAATAGGAACAGAGCGTTTTCGTGCCTTGCGCATGCGCGCAAGGCCGGCGTCGCTCTATCTGGTCCTGGGCAGCTTTTGGAATGCCGGGACCAATCCAACATCCCGAGCTTGCTTTTGCAGGCTCAGGACACAACACCCCTCCCCCCTAGATGGAACATACTTCGCGTACACACATGTATTCATGCATTGGGAAGAGTGGCATACAGTTGCATTATTCAAATGCAAAGAGTGTGGAATACTTGAGTCTGCCCTCAGGCAAACCCCCTTCAATATTTATTAATACAAATTAATGTATCCAAAATCAAAAAATAATACAAAATAATCTACCCACGAGTTACTCCCGTTATTCAGGAGCCTCATGAACAGGTCCCTCATGATTTGACAGCAACCTCACAAAGTCTCTCAGATGTTTGGGTGGGCACATGGCCCGCTGCGACCTTCTAAGGACCAGAGAGATTGCCTGGCCCACCTATTCGCCTACCAGGCTAGGAAGGCCAGGGCGTTGCTGCCCTAAATCCCCAGGTGACCCTGGTGAGGGTGCCTGGGGTACCTGCTCGCCTACCAGGTTAGGCAGGCCAGGACTTTGCTGCCCCAAATACCTGGTTGACCCACCCCGCTGCTGGCTGGCTGGGCCCTCTGAGTCCAAGCCAGCATACCTTGGAGGGGTGGAAGTCCCCAAGTCCACAATGGATCCCTCTTGGGAACATTGTCCCTCGAGCCCAAGACCAGCAGATGGAGAGTGCTGGGTAGTGAAAGTGCCCCAGTACTCTGTGGCCCCCAAGCACATGCCAGTGGTGCCAGAGTCAGGAGTCGCCTCCATGGCAACCCCCCTTGCTGGTGACTTCCTTTTGGGAGCAATTGCAGGATTAAGCAAGCGCCCTTGATGGAATTCCTTTTCTCTTACTGCTAGTGATTTGTGTGGATACCCTGGTCAGTCTCCCTGTCTGGAGCACTCTCTGACATATGTGAATACTGTGGATACCCCCGGTGTGACTCCCTGTCTGGATTATGGGATGTGTGGGATGACCCCTATCCAGTGAATTCTTGTTTGGAGCATTTCGGAACCTTGGGATGAATTCCAAATAGCCTCAGTAGCCGTTAGTGAGGGCCTGTTAGGCCTGGGAAACTGTGTCCCAGAATGCATATTATGGTCCTCCTCCCCCCCAGATCAGAGCCAAGAGTGGAATGGTGAGAGTCCAGTCTCCAACGCAGTTGGTCTAGGTGTCTGTGAAGAACACGGCCGTCACCCAAGGCAACTTCGTATGACAACGGCCCAGAGACCTTGCAGACCACAGCTGTGACCCAGAGATGTCCAGGCCCATAGTTTCTTGCCCAAACCGGATCGCCCACCTAGGAGTCTCCTAGGTGCCCACAGTTGTGATACCTGTGAAGCCACCCGGTCAGGGTGCAGCCTGTCCAGTTTAGTGATGAGGCAGCAACCCCAGCGGAGTTCAGCAGGGCTCTTCCCTGTAGCTGTGCATGGTGTGGTGCAGTGTGCAAGAAGGAAATCTGCTAACCTGTGATGCCAGTTACCGTAAGTCAGTTTTTTGAGGGCATCTTTGGTGGTGTGCACCATTCTCTCTGCCAGTCCATTGGAGGATGGATGGAAGGGAGCCAATGGTGCATGGCAGATCAGGTGGCCTGAAGAAAAGCCTGGAACTCAGAAGACGTAAATTGAGGGCCATTATCTGAAACCAGAGGATCTGGAAGACCATGTGATGCAAAAATTCCTCTCAACACCTGGATGGTCCTGGCAGTAGTAGTGGAGGAAACAGGAACAACCTCTAGCCACTTGTAATGGCTATCAATAACAACCAGGGAGAATTGCCCCTGAAAGGGCCCAGGATAATCTATATGCACCCTCCCCCCTATGTACTGGGGTCTGAGGCATTTCAGGCCGAGACTGTTGGCACACTTGGCTCCTGTGCACCTGGGCTTCGATGGCTTTATCGAGCCCAGGCCACCAAAGATGGCTGCGTGCAAACACTTTCATCCTGACTATACCAGGATGTCCCTAATGCAGAGAGATCAAGATTCTAGACCTCACTATCTTGCTACCCCATAAGAGGCAACCCTTGAAAGTGGAAAACTCATGCTTCTTGTGCCAGAAGCTTTGGAACTCAGTATCTAGGTACTTGTCAGGCCATCCTGACAACACCCATGTCAGCACGTGTGTAAGCGTGTGATCAGTGGCAGTTTCTGCAGCCATGTCCCTAGCATTGAGGGGAGACTCAGGCAACTCCTGAATGGAAAGAATATTAATGGCTGGAGCAGGATCTGGATCTAATTGGTTCAGGGGTAATCTACTCAGGCCATCAGCATGACCCATTTCTTTTCCTGGTTTGTGAACTAATGTATAGTCATATGCTGACAGGAAAATGGACCATCTCAGCATACGAGGAGAAATGATATGTGGGGTCTGTTTGTTAGTGGTAAACATACCCAGCAGAGGCTTATGGTCAGTATAGACCATGAAATGGCGGCCATATAAGAAGTCATGAAATTTCTTAATGCCAGCCACTATGGTCAAGGCTTCTCTGTCAATTTGAGCATAATTTCGATCTGCAAAAGACAGAGTCCTTGAGTAATAGGTCACAGGGACCTGTGTCCCATCAGCCTTCAGAGGGCTACCTACAGCTCCCACCCCATAAGGAGATTCATCGCATGCGATGCAAACAGGCAGTTGCTCATTGAAATGCGCTAAAACAGCATTAAAAGTAAGCAAGGCCTTAACCTCATTGAAGCTCTTGTCATGGACTTTAGTCCACTGCCAAGAAGCCTGCTTGTCTAAGAGCCTGTGTAATGGCTCTGCCACTGCAGTTTTATGTGGGAGAAATGCATGGTAAAAATTTAATAGCCCCAAGAAGACTTGCAGCTCACTCTTACACTTAGGGCTTGGGGCCTGCTGGATAGCTTGCAATTTAGTTTCAGTGGGGTGAATGCCTTGAGCATCAATCCTGAATCCTAAGAAGTCAGTAGAAGTTACTCCTATCTTACATTTATCCTTCTTTAGTTTAAGGCCTGCTTTTTGAAAACAAAGCAAAACAGCCCTTAATCTTTCTGCTAAATTTTGAGATGACTCCCCAGCAATGAGGACGTCATCAAAGTAGGGACAGACCCCAGGAATACCTCGAAGTATGCTCTCCATGACACTTTGGAATGTTCCAAGGGCTACATTTACCCCAAATGGCAGTCTCTTAACCTTGAAGGCCCCCCTTCAATAGTCTGGGCCTCTGTTACAATAGTCTGGGCCTCTGCAGCTGCCTCATCAACAGGTAGCTGTTGATAGGCCTGTGCCAGGTCAAGTTTCACAAAAATGTGCCCCCCTTGAGGGAGGCCAGAATGCGACTTACCACAGTCACTGGATAAGCGGGCTGTTGCAGTGCCTTATTCAGTTGCACTTATACTCTGCACATATATGTATGTCCCCATTAGCCTTTAGAGGAGTTACTATGGGGGTTTCCCATGGACTAGAATCCACAGGTTCTAGAATGCCCTGCTAGAGCAATTTCTCCAGTTCAGCATCAATCTTGCCTTTCAGGGCAAAAGGTATCCTCCTAGGCTTAACCCTGATGGGCGTGATGGTTAGGTCTAACCGTAGCAAAATTGGAGGCCCCTTGTAGGATCCTAGTTCTGAACTAAACACATCTGCAAACTCCTTGCAGACTTCTGCAAGGCTCAACATTTGCAAATGGTGCAGCCCAGTTACCTGGATTCCCAGAGCCTCGAACCAATCGAATCAAATAAGACTTGTACGTTCACCCCCAACTACCACCACATCTAGGGGACCTTCAAAATCCTTATGCTGTACTCTAAGGGTAGCCTCCCCCTTAACACACACCACAGAATTCTGAAAATCAGTGAGTATTAGATTTGATGGCCTGAGTTTAAGTCGAAGGCCACTGCTGCTGCATATCCTTTTGAATGTGTTAATTGAAATAATGGAGAGAGCAGACCCAGTGTCCAGCTCCATGGATAAGGGAACCCTTTGCAACCTTAATGTTAATGGAAAGTTTCTTCTTAAGGGGTTTGTGTGTCCCTGTTCTCAGAATACTCCTGCGCAATGCGCAGAAACCCACCCTGTGATGGCTGGGGACCCTGGTACCTTTCAGATGCAATTCTTCACGAGGTTGGACCTTCTGGCGACCCAAACAGATGGATGCGATATGGCATTGCCTGCCACACCCCCTGCAAATGGTGGAGCAGAACCTACAGTCAGCTTGCTTGTGGCGTCCTCCACACCCGAAGCATTGAAGAGATGCTGGGGTCTTGTCCGGACGTCCATTCTGCCTCCTTTCAGCTGGCTGGTGAAGTCTGTCTACCTTCTTCAGGATCCTCTTCCGATCCTTCTTGAGCATCCTCTTGATGGACGGTAGCTGTGTCTGGAGGGTTCCTGGCAAGCCATAAGGCCTTCACAGCCCTGCCTGCTGCTTCCTCAGCTGCCACCTCTCGTAGAGCGTCTTGGAAGGAGACATCTTCTTTTGCAAAAATTTTCTGTTGTAAGTCTCTGCTCCTCAAACCGCATACAAAGTGATCTCGCAGCCTCTCTTCCAGATCCTTGAACTCACAAGGCCTGGCCGCTTGCCTTAAGGCAGCAATAAAGTCCACAGCAGATTCACCTGGCCTCTGGTCTCTCTGCTCGAACGTGTGCCTCCAGGCAATGACGGATAACTTCGGCTGGAAGTGCTCCTTCAACATCTTTTTCAAGTCAGTATATGTTACTGACTCTAGAGGTGCAGGGGCCACCAGATTTTCTGAGATGTCAAAAGCTTCTTGTCCACAGGCACACAAAAGAGTTGCTGCCTTCAAGCCATCTTCTCTTATCTGATTTACTCTGAAGTAGTTCTCCACCCGTGCTACGTAGGAATTCCATTTCTCTGGGTGGGAGACATCGAAATCAGACAAGCGGCCAATCTTCGACATCATAAACTTTACGATCTTCACCAATCGCTTCCTCTGCAAGCTGCTGTTTGGGGAAAGGGTCCTTTAGCCAAGCTCACCCTCCAGCAATGCTGTACTGGCAGGCTGGGACGCTGATTCAGACGCCATCTTCCCCTCTTCAGGACTTCCTGGGTAAGTCCTTAAATCTTTTGTTTCAGTTTGCAAAGGATCCTACCCTCGTCGCCAGTGTTCTATACTTCGTTCGGGTGCAAATGATGAAGACACATGGCGATGCTGAACAAACACTTTATTCTACAACAACCAAGCGAAAGCAAAAGGCTTGCAGGCCTTTTTATATGGCCAGAAACCTGGACAGTGACAACCAATAGGAACAGAGCGTTTTTGTGCCTTGTGCATGCACAGAAGGCCGGCACTGCTCTGTCTGGTCCCGAGCAGCTTTTGGAATGCCCGGGACCAATGCAACATCCCGAGCCTGCTTTTGCAAGCTCAGGACACAACACTTGGCATTCAGATAAATCAACTCTCAACAGACACATAGAGATAAACTGTGTTTATTTGCCATTCAAAAAAGACAATAAAAAGCTAGCAAGGAAATAAAAAGACCAGAACATATTATCTCCAGCAGCAATACCCAGATAAGCAGGAATTAGCAACATCAGACCAAATAATCAAGCAGAAAACAATACCCTAATCAAGAAACTGCCAAAGAGAAAACCACATCCCTATCAACACAGGCAGTACAAGCTACAGTAAATAAACAGGGAGAAAATCCCACAATCACTAATACTAATGATGTTACCTAGTTGAGTAATGTAACATTTGCAAGCAAACAACCAAACTCTGGAAGGCACCAAGGACTCCATTGCATTCATTGCATAAATATTTATTCAACATCAATAAAAGGTTTCTAAGAAATGGTAACACAGCACTACATAAGCTGGTCAGTTTTCTATCAAGTTTCCTGAAACTTTTATAAAATATTGGAACTAATATAGTCTTCAATCCAAAAAAAAAAACAAAAAACATACAGCATTATAGGACAGCTATGGACCACTACAGATTCAGGTTAAGCATTTTGGTTTCAATGGTCTAGAAATTTTCCACAAGTTCTTTTTTATTCTGCTCCACCATGGAAGCATCTCAAGCATCACATTAATTTTCAGCATAAGTTCTTTCATGATGTCTCTAGAATTATCTGCTAATACCCCCTTTTCTCTTTTAGTGAGTCATGAGCTCCATCTTTCAAAGTAGCTTACACAGATAGCCTATTACTGCATTTGCAATGAATGAGGGCAAACACTTAAATATTTTTTTATTAACAGGATACATCTACTGTTTTGCACACTAGACAAAGGGAACTTGTTTTCATAGTGGAAATTCCATAATTTGCATTCATCACAACTATTCCCTTTATATTCCTCCCAGCCATCAAAACGTATCCTCAACAGACGATGGATTATGAGAGTTACTATGGCCCCACATACTAAACGCTTTGAAGTTTATGGTTCAGTTTTGTGCCCATTGATTTAAGTTTTATAAAAAACTTAAATCAATGGGCATTTGATTTATTTTGATAAATCAATGGGCACTTGATAAGAAAAACTTATCTGGAATAATATACAAAGATGTATATTATTTGTTAAGTGCCTTGATTTCATTGGAAATATTTTATGTGATATTATTGTATTTGATTTTCTGCGATTGCAGAATCCTCTCTGAACAAAAACATCTAACCATACTGGAATTGCACAAACAACTCTGGACTTATTTAAGAATTGTGTTATTTCTCTTGTCAATGCTGATTAAAAGACTGGAGTTGATACTGTAAGGAATTGTCAGGCACAGAACATTACTACAGAAAACTGAAAAGGTCAGGATAATTATGAATTAAAGCAAATGCACTTAATTGAGACAGATGTGTGCCTTGTTGTTTTATATATGGCACTATTTGTTGAACAGACTATTTAGTACTCCCAAGGGCACACTACAGAAACCAACAGCTCAGAATTTCTACTGTTATCACAATCTGTTTTAACAGGACAATTTAGGCATTTGTATTAATATTTTTAATGAAAAATTCTCCCTTCTGGGCATATATTTCCACCACTACTATCCTTTCAAATAAGGTAATATACAAGTGCACTAAATGTTTGCACATATAGATTTCTTTAACAATATTTAAGGAGATTTGCTATAAATTACTGCTGTGATGCCAGTAAATTAAGACTGTCCCAACACATTTAGCATTCACTACAATTAAAATATTTGATACTCACAAAAATCTCTGTATCCTTGCCAGTATAAACTCAATTAACAAATTTGCTGTTCTTTCAGGAAACCCCATATGTGTCTGAAGAGATTGCTTCATGGTATATAATGAGCCTTCAGTGCCATCATGGGCAGGATTAATTCTAACGTTTATCCGCCAGACCTTTTTATCATATAAAGCCATACTTCCTGCTATTTCAGCAGAAAATGCTGATGGAAAGTAGCTACTAGAAATAATTCAACAATATTCCAAACTCAACTTGTTCCAATCTTCCCTCTCACTATTTGCTGAATGTTTACTAAATTTAATTTTCTATGTAATCAACTATCAGCCTGCCACATAGTAGGTCACAGATGCAAAACATAAACAAATTATCTGCTTTTTTTCCTTGTTCATAATCTTTATATAAAGACATAAAATTAGCCCTAGAGCTCTCCATAACCATGCCCAATCATAGGGAGTGGTGCCTATTTGACTGGCCCACTCCAGGAACCTGCAGGCAGTTTCAGAGGAAACCTGGGTTTTCACTGAAACTGCTACACAACTCTGTCTTGTCACAGCTTGGAATGAACAAGTGACAAAGCAGGTGACAGAGGCCATGGAATGAATTGTTCCATATTACTCTCCTCTTGATTTCAAAAGATGGTGCATTCATCATGCAGCCAAATAAAATATTGATTTTTAACTTCTTCTTGTTTGTTATAAAAATACATTGGGGGGGGGAATCTGATTTATCATGGAGAGCTGATAGTCCAAAATGATGAATAATCAAAATCCACTGTCCCATGAAGGAAGAGCTTATGGAAGTGAATAAAATCCTGGGGGAAGGGAAAGGGAAAATTTAAGTCTTTCCTAGAACTCCAATGTCATTCCAGGGGATCTTCCAGAAGATTTGGGGAAGAGAACTAGAGGGATCTGTGAAAAGTTAATGCAGTTTACAGAAAACTACATTAAAAATCAATGCATTGATACTTACAGCCAATCATCATCATAGCAACAGCAAATATCTTCTCTCCATCTGTTGTTGGTGCAATGTTCCCAAATCCAACACTTGTCAGACTAGTCATTGTAAAGTATAATGAAGAGATATAAACAGAATCCTTGCTTGGTCCACCTTCCCATTTTCCAGTTGTTGTGTTCAATTGATAGGGCGATCCTATGGATTCCCCTAGTTGGTAGAGCCAGCTTTCATTTCGTATTGTGTTTTTATCCTCATTGATAACTTCATAGTCCCCAATACTGTACCAAATGCAGGCCAACCAATGGGCTGCAAGACCAAAGACACACACCAAAAGAACCAAGACAGCTGCTCCATATTCAATATAGTGATCCAATTTTCGAGCCACACGACCCAGTCGAAGCAGCCTGACTACTTTAAGGGAACTGAACAGGCTACTGATGCCCTAAAGGAACAAAGCAAAACAACCCATTAGCATTTAGTATTATTTTACAATGTAATATTTTTGCGAAGAATAAGTTGACTATATATCTACATAGGTTCAAAGTCCCATTATAGTTGCAAAATTAAATTAATGGAGACCAAATAAGTAATTTACCTAAAGTCAGCTTTATCTTTGATACATCTTATAAGTGGGCAGAAAGATGAAGATTTAGGTCCCAAATGAAAGAAAATTAGGCTGATTAGTTTACAGTAAATCTGACATGTCTTAATTTCCTTGGCAATTAAATTGCTTCAGTTGTTTCAGCCGAACTTAAGAAGAATGCTTATTTTGGACTGGGACACAAGATGCTGAACAATTGTGCAATTATGTAGTCAATGTTCTACAAATCATGGAGTTGTCCTTGTATTAGGATCCTCTATATCCCTTTTCAATTTTGAAAGCATCCTAAAATATCCCAAAGACAACAATTTTAAGTGTTTAATAAGAAGTTTATTTGATCAGTCTATTATAAAAAATATTCCTCAATTTCTCTTAGAAATAGTTTTCAACAAAACCTATGATCTACTCTTAAAATACATTTGATTTCACTGAATCAAGATAATTTCATAATAAAAATTATTAATGATACATTAATCTACTCCAACCTAGTATACCTGTATCCTCCAGGTATTTTGTATAATAAATTTCAGTATTTCCAAGTAGCACTTTCACTGTACATGCAAACTGATGGATGATGCCAGACTGAAGAAGTCTGCTCTACATCCTTAAAATCAATAATTTGCACATTAAAGGAAGATAATGCTATTTGGACTAATTCATATTACTCCCTCACTATATTTCAAATATACTTCTGCCAAACAAACAACAATCTAACAATTTCAATTAAATGATTAAAGCAAGCTTAACAAAAGGAACAACAAATTAAGTATATGAAGTAGTTTCAATGATGCCAGCAATTATTTGAACAAAATTCCTTTCTTAGTTTTTCTATCAGCCCCTTTTTAATTTAGATGAAATGGGATCTGGCAAACAAGAACAGAGCTGAGTGAGCATTTTTAAGGAATCATCATTGTACCTTGCTTCCTATTTCTTCATTAATTATTTTAAGGAAATATAAGCCACACAATCAAAAATATATGAATTAGAAGCAGTTCTATACATACCTATGCAAAAGTAAATTCCCCGTGGGGTGTATTTTTGCAATGGCCCTATAACCTCAATCATACAGAAGCACACACACACTTCACACAATGTATGAAAAACTAAATTATAACAGCAATTCAATCTGACGCATCAACAAGGTCTTAACATTTAAAGTAACTATCCTTTCTGCAAATGCTTATTGTACCTTCACCATGTTGTTAAAACTCAACACAAGGTAGATCTGTGCTAAAATTATATCTAAGGTCTACATACATGGGGCTACACTTCAAAAGCATTTGAAGGTACTACTGGTATAGAATGCATGTCACTCCAAGAGAAGGGGCTTGCTGTGAGCTCGGTCTGTCAACAAATTTCAGCTGGTGAGGTCAAGAAGAGTCTTTTCCAGTATGGCCCCAGCCTTGTTGAACATTCTGCCCTTAGAGGTGAGATCTACCACAACCTTTCAGGCCTTTCAAAAGGGTCTTAAAAGCTGGATTTGCCAGCTGGCGGTACCCTAGTGGGAGTGTTTTTCACTGGATGTGGTTGACAGGGTAAGAAGACCTCACCCCAAGCCAGCCATCCCCTTGATTTTAGTTCTTATTTAAGTCTTCTTACTTTTAACTATTTTTATGTTTATCTTTTTACTATTTTGTAAGCCATCCAAAGTTGCCTATTTGGTGAGATAGGAGGCATATATATTGAATAAATAACTAAATAAAATAACGATGCCACCACTGAAAAGGCACAGTTCCTAAAGCCAGCTAAAATTGTGCTAAACAAGATTGGCTTAAAGCAATGCTGCATGCATTAATTGTGGTATTGAAGTGAAATAGGGCTACACAAGGTTTGTACAAATCAAGTCTTTTTTTTTCCATGCATCAATTAGAATGCAGAGAAAAAGTAGTCATTTAAAACAGCCAAAGGAGATAATATATACAGCTACATAAAAGCCATGGCTGACAGTAAAACAAAAAAGCATTTCTCAAACTAAAGAAAGTCAGTACACCTTTTGAGGAAGAAGTTTGCAACTGAAGAGCTACCCAGAGTAGGGCCTTCCATGTTCTACCAATCTAACCTGGAGGTGTGAAAGTTAGTTGGTCAAAAGTCAATAAATTGGACTAGAGCTGGAAGGTACCTTGGAGGTCTTCTAATCCAACCCGCTACTCATGCAGGAGACTCTATACCATTTCAGATAAGTGGTTGTCCAGTCTTTTCTTAAAAATCTCCAGTGATGAAGCACCTACAATGTCTGAAGGCAAGCTGTTCCACTGGTTAATTGTCCTCACTGTTAGGAAGTTTCTCCTTAATTCTAGGTTGCTTCTCTCTTTCATTAGTTTCCTTCCATTGTTTCTTGCCTTGCCTTCTGGTGCTTTGGAAAATAAGTTGACCCCCTGAAATATTGGAATACTGCTGTCATGTCACCCCCTAGTTCTTCTTTTCTCTAAACTGGCTATACCCAATTCCTGCAACCATTCTTCATATATTTTTGTCACCAGGCCCTTAATCATCTTAGTTGCTCTTCTTTGCACTTTTTCCAAAGTCCCAATGTCTTTTTTGTAATGTGGTGATCAAAACTGGATGCAGTATTCCAGGTATGGTCTTACTAAGGATTTATAAAGTGGTACTAATATTTCACATGATTTTGATTCAATGCCTCTGTTTATACAGCCAAGGATCGCATGAGCTTTTTTTGGCTGCTGCTGCACACTGCTGGCTCATAGTTAACTGATTGTCTGCTAGGACTCCAAGGTCTCTCTCATAGTTACTGTTTTGGAGCCAGGTTTCACCTAATCCATACTTGTACTTTTGGTTTTTCCTGTCTAAGTGTAAAACCTTGCTTTTCTCCACACTAAATATTATTTTGTTGGATAGAGCCCATTGTTCAAGTCTGTCAAGATCTTTTTGGATTCTGAGCTTGTCTTCTGGGGTGTTGGCTATTCCTGCCAGCTTAGTGTCACCTGCAAATATGATGAGATCCCCTCCTATTTCCTCATCTAAGTCATTTATGAAGTTATTGAAGAGTACTGGGCGTAATACAGAACCTTGTGGTACCCCACTGCTCACTTCCCTCCATGTAGCTGTAGTACCATTAAGGACTGGATATAGTTTGTCAGGTATAGTTTGTCAGCCAGTTACAAATCCATCTGGTGGTGATGCTGCCTATCCCACATTTTTCTAGCTTACCACAAAGTAGGTTGTGGTCTACTTTGTCAAATGCCTTGCTGAAATGTAAGTATACTATGTCCACAGCATTTTGCTGGTCTACTAATTTGGTCACTTTGTCAACGAATGAAATAAGATTGTTTTGGCATGATCTATTTTTAACAAACCTCAGTTGCACAGATCTGTTTTTGATTATTTTTTCCAGTATCTTCAGTAAACAACCCAATCATGGATCAGGGCACTATTAAAAAAGGAATGGACAGAAAGTATATTCTCACAGAAAATATAATTGCATGTGGCCATTTACATAGAGGAGGCAGGACAAAGAGGCAAAATAAATTGGATTTTCATTGCAGTATAAATAGAACTGGAATTCTTTCATAATAGTTTCATAGTTCTGCTACAATAAATCTGCTTATCTCAGTCTTCATGTCCTGAGAAACTCTTGCAGTATTTTGCCTTGCCAGCTGAGAAGCCAGATAGGAAGCATCTATAAAGAAGAAAGCCTAATCCAGTCTCCAGGTTGCCAAAGGAGTAATACAAGGCTGTATACCCTCCCCTTATTTATTTAGCCTACATGTAGAATATATATTGAGGGAAGCTGGATAGGAAGAAAATGTGGGGGGGGGTTAAAATTGGAAGAACATTGGAAGAAGAAACATCAGTAATATGCACTATAATAATGACATTTCTCTAATAGCTAAAATTGCAAATAATCGACAAGCTCTAGTAATGAAAGTCAAAGGGCACGGTGGAAAATGGGACAAGGATTAAATGTAAAGATCAAAATTATCACAACAGACAGAGCAGCCAGTCCCAGAATAGACAATGAAGATATTGAAATGATGGATAGCTTCTGCCTTTTAAGATAATCTATCAATAGTAGAACCAGCAGTCAAAAATGCACTGTAGACTAGCACTTATTAAAATAGCCATGAAGGAGCTGGAAAAGATAATCAGATGCCATGATATGTCTATACCTACAAAGATCAGAATAGTTCAGGAAATAGTTATCCCAGTGACATCTATGGAAGCAACAGTTGGACTTTGAAAAAACAAGATAAAAAGAATATTGATGCTTTGAACTTCAGTGTTGGAGAAGACTTCTGAGAATCACATGGACAAGCAAGAAAACAGACAAATGGTTCAATGAACAAATCAATCCAGAGTTCTCACTTAAGGCACAGATGACCAGGATCACATCATATTTCAGATACATTAGTTCTTTGGAAACATTTATTAAATTGTAAAGTTATAGTAACAGAATCTTGCAGTCTGAATGCATTCTCCCTCCCCTTATGTTCATGAGAACTAGGAAGAGTTCTGTCTGAGACATTTACTCAGCTTATATTCTTGTCCTGGCCTCAATCCTCTTGTATCTCACCACTATCTTGGGAGCAGTTCTTCTCCTGTCCCTCAAGACCATTTATTCTGCCCAATACAGGTTGCTAAAAGTACTTGACTTGATAGGACATAATATATCAATCAATGAAAGATCAAAAATACGTTTCTACCAAACCTGTCCAATTGTCCCCTGCCCCAAAATAAACTGGTTTGCAAAAGAGCCAAATGATCAGCTTCCTCCAAAACTTATAGTTGCATGATTGCCATTTGCCTGACAGCCCTGAATAAAAATCTAAAATCTTAGAATAGTGATGTATTTCAAGGATCATTCTCCCCCCCCCCCCCCCCACACACACACACACAGTCTCTTATTATATTCCTGTTTAAAGGATTAGGACAGACTTCTCCAAGAAAGCATTAATCATCAGCATAATTTAGCAAGAAGCTCTTCCAAGCAGCTTGTCCATGTCTACAGGTCAAGGTGAAACACATCCATTATATTGGACAGCTAGCTATCTCAGTTTCCACTGTCCAAACCTGCTTTCAGGTTATGCTCAGGTTTACAGCATGAGTCAGAACATGTGCAAACTATTTTTATCATTAAAGTCTTTTGCAAACTTGTCACAGCAGGTTGTAGGTGTTACGCATAGGTCTTTTTAAGACAGGACAAAGACATGAAAGCTAAAAGGGAGCAATCAAGCTGGGAAAAGTGGTTTCCAGCAGGTGCAATTCTTGTTCATGAACATGCTGGGATGCTGGCTTATTTGCAATTCTAAATGTTGCTTGACATCACCAAGATAACTATTTTTCTGGCACATCTTGACACATATACAATCTTATTTATTCCCAAAGATTGTGGCTAATATTTCTGTTTCAAATGAGATTCAGGTGCCCACTTGAGATTAATCCTTCAAGGGAGATTCAAATCATAGAAACAGTTTAGGCATAGGAACTAATCACATGACTACAGTGGATTGCTTGCAATACACTAGGTCCATTCAAACATGTTCCAAACTTCTATTTAACACTTGTGAGCAATGGTAGAAATAATACAGGAGATGGCTTTGTTCTCATAATGCTTGCAAGTTTGAGTAGCAGCTGACTAGCACAGGCTGGGCAATCTATTGCTGCATGCTGCCGCTGCAAGATTTTCAGCAGGACCCTAAAAGAAAAAGATGTGCTAAGTCTCCAGTAACTTAATGGATCTCTTTAAGTAAAACACTCTTCAATCCATCAGTAAAATGTTGGAAAAAATAAGTCTAGAATTCCAGTCTCAACACTTCGGGTGATGTCATTACCTGGCTTGCAATAATTCATAAGTGGAGTTTCCATTCACATAAACGTTTCTCATCTCTGTGCTGGTAGAACTGATTGCACAGTTATAGGAAGCCATACCTATTGCAATGAAGTTGTAATGAATTGTGAACATGCTTGTTCAGTGGCATGCATCATGCTTTGGAAAAGCAAAGGCAAAATACCAGATCTGTTACTTGTATAAGGGGTAAGAGAAACGTTTTAGGCTAGCAATCTTGTACTAGTGTGCCAAGAAATATTATTGCATTGTCTAAATTAAACATTGTCAGAATGTCTATGGAGATTCTAAATCATCCAGGTCATGGTTATCCTAAAGGTGGTTTTCCAAAAGGCAGCTGGACTTTCTTGGGATTTTTTTTCCTTAAAAACGTTTCGCTTCTTATCCAAGAAGCTTCTTCAGTTCATATCAGAACTGTGGTTTTTGGATGAGAAGAGAAATGATTTCAAGGAAAAAAAATCCCAAAAAGTCCAGTTGCCTTTTGGAAAACCACTTTTGGGATGAACAGTGTCATAGAGTATGATGGAAATTCCTGAATTCAACTGCTCTCAAATTCTGAAATTGAATCTGCTGACATGTCATAAAAATGAAATAAAATCCAGCAATAAAATATTCTGGTGAATCCAAAAGTAAAAAAGCAGGCATCAAATCACTGAACAGTTTCTCCCGATAAACAGCCTTTCCTAATGCAGATAATTCTAATTTCTCACCACTACTGATATGACTTATTCAATCATTCCAAGTTGAAGCTACTTGCTAAATAGTCAGCCTGGAGAAGTCAATTTACATTGAGCCACAAGGCTTATTGGGTAGCTTGGGGTTATCATTATTTCTCATCAGCCTAACCCACTGTGAATCAACTATGCTGCCAGGAGTTGTTTTCAGGAAAGCTGTAATTCAAATGTAATAAAGTAAAATTATAAACATATAACTGAATTATCTTCAGGGGAAACTATCTATCTTCTCTTTGCTGTGAAGTTCAGCGAACTGCTATTACCTGGACATTTCTGTACATAACAATGCTGAAGCCTGAGGGAAGTGACTGTGATATCTTGGTAAATTAGGAAAGGGGGAAAAAATGCAAACGGTCATGGAGATATACAGATGGAGAGAGTAGAAATAAAGTCATTAAAATCAGGTCATGATGTGAGAGGGCATGGGTTGAATTCTAAGTGAATCTCAAAAGACATTAAAAATCCATAGGTCAGGACCAAGCTATACATTAAGCATTGTGGGTTGATTTCCCCAGGTGCCCTATGTAGGGAATAACAACAAGTGGTGCAGACCAAGCATTCCTAAGCTAATGTGGTCTTCAGGCAAAGCTAATTCCAGGACCAGTGTTGAAAAAATCTACAAGTGTTTGTGCAATCAAAACCTATCTAGGAGGAGATACCATCTTATGTCAGACTTTTAATATCTTTGTTCAGTACCAAAAGTCCTCAACTTACAACAGTTTGTTTAGTAACCATTCAAAGTTACAACAGCACTGAAAAAAAGTGACTTATGAGCAGTGATAGGATTCAAATATGTGAACAGCATCACATGGATGCTGCTTCCAGAAGTCCATTCTGGGCCTGGGCAACAAAAAACTAGCTACCAGTTCTGCCAAAGTGGTGCCAACTGGCTGGATCCCACCACTGCTTATGACTGTTTTTCACACTTACAACCATGGCAGCATCCCCATGGTTTGGATGCTTGGCAACCAATATTTATGACCATGGCAGTGTCCTAGGGTCATGTGTGATCCCCTTTTGCAAACGTCTGATAAGCAAAGTCAATGGGGAAGCCAGATTTGCTTAACAACCATCTTATTAACTTAACAACTGCAGTAATTCACTTAACAACTGTGGGAAGAAAAGGCATAAAATGGGGCAAAACTCACTTAACAAATGTCTCACTTAGCAACATAAATTTTGGGCTCAGTTGTGGTCATAAGTCTACTTGTACTGGAAATCTATATCACAATTATTTTAGATACTAGCATTCAGTATTTATAAATATGTGTGATTTTGGTGATAAGGTGAATTCTAATGTACCATTAGTATGGCTTGAAACCTGGCTTAGTACAAGGTCTTCTCCTACAAACATTTATCTTGAATTCTTCATTCTTTATCACACAATGCAACCTACTAACTGAAATTATAAATGGTGAAAAGCAGAGATACATATTCAATGGATATAGACTGCAAAGTGTTACCTTTTGGGTAGTGGGTAAATATGTTCCAGATCATTCACTAAACTTTATATCCAATTTTAAGCCTTTCAACAACTCTTGGGGAGAGCTGACTAAGGTTATTACCATTGGCCATTTGACTCTGGATAAATCTGTTTTCCCTCTGACTTTACTAGAGAAATGCTAAGTGATATCACCTCTTCCTTCCACAGGATGACTTGGTGGGAATGTGTGTATTAATCGGCTAAATCTCTTTTCCAGAATGAGACTGTTGTATTGGTTCACTAAGAATTTTTAATCTTTATTTCTTATTAAAAAAACCAGAGATCCAGAGATGAAGAAAGAAGAAAAAGGAATTAAAATTGCTTTCTAAAGAGGTTGACTTTAGCTGCTCTATTCAGTTCCAAATTTCACATAAGTAGAAACACCAGCCCAGCCCATAACTAAAACACAATCTATATCACAGCTAGTTTCACTGACTCTCCTTGCCATAAGAACTCACAGCGACACACAAAATAAAAACAGGTCACAAATTCCAGCCTTATTCTTGCATGCCAACATCTGAATATTTAATCAGAAACAAAAGTCAAAATGAAATGCATTTTCTGGCCACTGGAAACAATCCAAACTCATATAAGTTAGGTGTCCCTTATTCCCTTGTTAGAGTAAAAAAAGTAGCAGCCCATGCTGATTGCTACCAATCAATTTGCAGAGAAATCATACATTACAAAATTTAAAACAATTTTGAAACCATGAAAATACTCATAGGAATGAACAGAGTCAAAATGAGTCCGAATGCTGTCCTTCCCCAAGGTTCTGAGCAGAGTCAGCCTTCAGTTAAGGAAATAAATGCTCACTCAACACAAACAGCACAAGGAAAGCAAACTATTTATCTACATTATTTCATTAACACCTATTTTAACAGTTTACAAGCATTAAGCACCTTAAATGCAGCAGGAAAAGCAAGCCACTGGAAAAAATAAGAAAAGCCTAGTAATCTAATGTGAATTGCATTGTTTGTTAAGTGTTTTCCTCACTGTTAACAGCCAAGCATTGTATTTGCTTGGTTCAGGCCTATTACCAGAAATGAGAGGAGAATGAAGTACAGAAAATTAAGCAAGAGGTGCAAAAAAACTGATCATAGCAAGACTAGGACTTGTATTTGATCCATAGCAGCCATTGAATTCTTTTATAATTTCTTCACAGTTTTGCAACAGTTAATCTATTTATCAGAGCCTTCATGTCCTGGAAATCATTTCTTGCACTATTTGCCATGTCAGCCAAAAAAAAGACTGAATTAACTCTGGTGATTTCTTACTAGGTTTTTTATAATTAAACCACAGCCACAAACACTTCTACTGACCCAACGATCACTGAACAGGTCACTTCAGCAATAAACATACACAACCCAACATCAGTAGGAGTTAACTCCCCCAAAATGAACAGTTGACTCAAACTGTGGATCAAATGGCCCCAAAGTCAGGAGAGATCTAGCAATTGCCATTTGCCACAAAGCTTACCACAACTATTTGTTTGTTTTTTAAATTTACTTATTTTATATGGGTGCTCATCTCACTTGATTCTAGATGGCATACAATCAAAATAAAATCATAATCTTCTACCATTAAAAACAATTTTAAAAAATTAAAATTACATTTAAAATACAATACTAAAAAGACGGAAGGGTAAACTTTAACAATATAACCATTTAATGCACTGCATATTGCCTTGGGATCTCACAGCCAAATGACATATTGGGCCAAGTTTTAAGGGCCTTCCGGAAGGTCAGAAGGGCTAGAATCAATCTCACCTTAGAAGAAATGAAATTCTGGAGGGCAGGTACAACAGCAGAAAAGGCTGTCTTTCAGGATCCCACCAAATGAAGCTCCTTGGCTGATAGAACCTGCACTATGCCCCTTCTGCTGGACCTGATGTGGCAAGTCAATGTAAGTGGCTCTATGTTGCATCAATCCCTGGATTCCTTGCCAGATAAATTTAATGTAACTCCAGGAAGAATGAAGTTTTTCATCACCTAATGAGAATAATGTATCTCCGTGAGACAGGGGAAATTTCCTATAGATTACTCCTAGGCAAGATTTATACTTGGACTCCTAACCAGGAGGTGGAGTGGCTGCCAAATGGACAATCCCCTCCTGGAAAGCAGCAAGCCTGTTCTGGACAATTAAATTAACTTTTGCCTTAACTCAGGGGTGTCAAACTTGCAATGTCACGTCACATGTTGCAATATATCATGACTTTTTCACCATTGCCAGCAATGGGGTGGGCATGGTTTCGTTATGATGCATCTGGCCCGCAGGCTGGCAGTTTGACACCCCTGCCTTAACTCTCTGTCTCCTCAGCCAAATTTCAGATGTGAGAGCCAGGTAGGTGGGAAACAACAGAATCCAATCAGCCTGCAGAAAGAAAAACAGGTACACAGGAATTTCCTTTCTCTGAATCAACCATAATATGATGTGTATGTATGGATTGACTGATTGATTATATGTTGTCAAGTTACTTTCAACACTTAGCAGCCACTAAAATAGCCTTTCTCCAGGTTTATGTCTCCCATTCTAGTCCTTTGCAATTCCAATACAACACCTATTGTAATTGAGTTCATCCACTTTGGCACTGATTCTCCTCTTCTTATTTTCCTTCCACCTTTCCCACTGTGAAGGACTTCTAAAAAACAGTTTGTTTACATAGTTATTCAAAGCAGGATAATTTGAGCTTCATAATTTGTGTTTTGATCAAAATTTCTGGAGTGATTTGTTCTACAATCCATTTGTTTTCTTGACAATCCATGGTATTTTCTGGAATCTTTTCCATCATCAGAGTTCAAGAGCATCAATATTCTTTGTATCCTGCTTTGTTTTACTTCTACAGAAGGCTACCTGGAAAATGATTGGCTGCACAATTCTTATCTTGGTAGGTATTCGACAAATCTGAATATTTTCTTCAAGGCTTTTGTTGCACTCTACTAAGAGCTAATTTATTGAATATTTCTTGATAGCTATTTCCTTTACTGTGGATGGTTGATTGAAAAAAAAAAAGACAAAAACTATCTACCACTTTGGTATCTTCACTGACAGTCTGGGACTGCTGTCATTATTTTGGTCTTTTTCATATTTAATTTTAGTCCCATTTATTCACTGTCTTCTTTGACGTTCATTACTACAGCTTGCAATTCATTTTCATTTTCATTCAGCAAAGTAGTTTCATTAGTATAATGCAGTTTATTGATGTTTCTAACTCCAATTTTAAAACCATATTCATCTTCTTCCATCAATGTGGATTAGATGGGCATTTTTCAAGCAAATTCTGTAACTAATCCAAACCTGGATTGGTGGGAAATCACTTACACACATTTAGCTTCAAAAATGGGAGCATCTAAGAATTAACTAGGGACTCAGATTTGCTATATCTTGCTCAGTATCATAATTTGATTTTTTTCCTATTACTCCCTTCCCACTGATTCTGGCTGTGTCATATATTTTGAAGCCCTGAGTGAATCTGTATTTTATAAATTCTGTATTTGATGAAATATAAATGCTTTATCTATTCAGAGAATAAAACTATAAAAGAGCTTTAAATTTTTTGAGGTAGATTCTTGCTTCTGAACATATAGACACTTTTTACCTCACTATTTTTGACCATTATGAAACCTTGCAAATTTAATTTCTCCTTTAATGCATTACAGTGATCTAGTGGTGTAATCAAATATGGTGGCCAAGCTGGGGGCTGAATGCCCCAAGAGCCCCAGTGTGGCTTTCAATTATTAAACCAATCCAATCTAATGATGGTCTTCTGTCATGCATCCATAGAAGAACCTAGTCATTTATCTAAGTCACCATGATGGGTAGGAGCAGGTCAGCATGTGAAAATGAGTTATGGGTGAATGTGGTAGATAGCCTCAAGATGTACTTACTTTGGTGACTTACTTGTGTGTGTGTGTGTGTGTGTGTGTGTGTGTGTGTGTGTGTGTGTTTTCAAGTCAGTGTTGACTTGTAATGACTACCTGGACTAGACTCTGCTATTGCCTCCTTCTGCAGTTTAAGGGAAAGGAACTGGCCCAAGGTGCCTTTTGTGCCTAGAATTCAGTCGCCCAGTTTCTAGCCTTATACCTTAACCATTATACTTGCTCTCCCTCCTGGCACTCCTCATCTGCTGAGAGATTTTGTGTGCAAGCCTCAAAGGGGTCTCTTCCTTCAAATATAGAAGCTGATTGCTTTACTGATTTCTGGAAATCATTTGCCTTGCCTTGCCTTGCCTTGCCTTGCCTTGCCTTGCCTTGCCTTGCCTTGCCTTGCCTTGCCTTGCCTTGCCTTGCCTTGCCTTGCCTGACAGCTGCATTTATTCACCTGCACTTATTTTTCAGTATTTGTAGTTCTCAGATTGTTTCAAGGTAATTTTAAAGAGGAAAAAATACACATAAACAAGCAGAAAAAAACTGATTGTAAGCAGGTAGAAATTAAGCAAAAACATGTGTCAAACTGCCTCCATTCGTTCAAACATGAATAAAATAAAATAACATACATGAATTATGTGCGTTTTTTAAGAAATCACACACAGAGGTGGAAATGACAGGAATGAACTGAGGATAGCTTTGTCCATATTTAGAAGAGAGATTATACACCTTCCGGCCATGGACATCTGCAGGTGGATGAAAGGGAGAAATGATACCTCAAATGTGATTGTGTAAATTGCACAAGGTTGTCTTGATCCAACTAATGCAAATTATATAACTGCATTGTTTGCACTGTCAAGACATGATCCATGTGACTTCATTCTGACAGCACATTGGGTTCTAATGGCATTACTGCTGCTTCTTATTCAGACGTGACTCTGCTATCACTTCCAGAATCCACTCAGCTGGTTGATTCTTCGTGCTGCCTAACTTTTAATAACTTGCCTGAGGTGTTTGTGCTCTGTTCTAGTGCCAACTATAGCAATATAAAATGCTGTGCTTGCTGCAGTTAGATTTAGCTTGCTGCAGTTATGTGCGGTTAGATTTTGATTTGTTTGCATTTATTTATTTACAATTTATTTATTTATTTACAAATATTTATATGCCGCCCAATCCCAAAGGACTCAGGGCGGCGTACAAGGTTAAAAACAGTCATAAAAGAATAAAATAATCCAGTCATACCGCGAGTCCGATCATATCCCGCCCCCCCGGGGACATCAGCCCCAGGCCTGCCGGAACAGGAGAGTTTTAACGGCTTTCTTAAAGGCCGGCAGGGTGGGAGTAGTTCGAACCTCGGGGGGAAGTTGATTCCACCAGGTCGGAGCCACCACAGAAAAGGCCCTTCCCCGAGGGCCCGCCAGCCGACATTGTCTGGCCGACGGGACCTGAAGGAGGCCCAATCTATGGGACCTCACCGGTCTCTGGGAGCTGTGCGGCAGAATGCATCATATACATACACACCCAAGAGATGCCAGTTAATCTCCTATTGTCAGGCAATGTCCACTGGTAGACACAAATTGTTTATAAGCTATCTTCCGTTGCTACAGTTTTGCTTCTGTTTATATCTCTAATTTTATTGTTATGTTGCCACTTTAAACTCTCTACCCAGAGTCACTTTGACAAGATGGGTGAACATAAAAATACAATGAAATAAATAAATCACTTCAAAATCAATAAATCAATGTATAAGGTAGCCTTTTTTTAAAAAAGCATAAATGTTTTGTGTGTAAAATGCCAAACAAAGAGCCTCATCCAATATGTTCTGCGCTTGACAGGATGTGAGCAATTTTAAGACAGCATACAAAGCAGGGACTATATATTTCTGGAATCAAGTTAAAAGTGTTAAGCCCATAATGCATTTCAATGTTCACATTCTCAAACCACTTTTTGTACAAACCAAATATAGAAACACGTGTTTCTTATGCTAATGCTCTCCACTGGGATCTGTGCTTGGACTTTGTTGTTCTCCATTGACTATCACCAACACTTAACAGAAGCTGTTTCATCCTTTTGCTTCTCTTGTTCTCACTCATCTCTTACATTTACTTTGCCAGCAAAACCCTTGAGGAATTCCTCCATAGCATCAGTTCAGGACTAAGCATGTACTGAACTTGAATCTCCATATTGAACTTCTCTTGGTCATTTGCCAGTTGGCTTCATGCCATCCCTTCCTTGACTATTCATATTATTTTAAATATATTTTTATTTAAGAAAATTTATACATCCTCCCAACTCATCCTCAGTGATTTGGGGGAGCTTACAAGGATAATATAAGGATACATTATCTTTTCAAAGATAATTATGTGATTATTTTCTGCAAATCTTGGAGGCCAATAACCTGCTTACTTATTGATACTGTATTGGTCAGTTGCTAGATTCCCATAATATTTATAAGCAAAAATGTAAATGACTTTTAATATATTTGTTTTAAACTTTTTAGTTATGTTATTTTTCTGAGGATTCACTACCCAAATACTAGAACTATATACTGTCCCTCCCAGTTCTCAAATATTTTATATTTCCCTCAATCCAGAGGCAAATACTATTCCCTTGTGCATTAGCCTGTAGGCTTATGTGGACTACATAGTAGCTTCTCAGATGCTGATTGATTCAATGTCACAACCAGAAGGCCAAATTATGAAGATATAGATCTGTCCCTTAGTTGTGTAAAGTGCTGCTTTGATAGTGAGTTTTCCAAGTACAGTAATGCACAACTTAACATGATCAATTGCACTTCTGTGACAAATATAGTATTATCTCCAGGATATAATTTTAATCCTTAATTTATTCAATTTAAACAGTCTGTAAAAGTTATGTAGGCTGCCTATCTTTATCTTATCTACCATGAGGTTAGTCATGACATACATATTTTTTCAAAGCAAAGGAAACATATCAGTTGATGAAGAAATAGTAAATGCATCTGCCAGTAGTATTTACTCAACATACTTAGTTTAAACTATTGGATTTAACCACTTTTCTCAGTTCACACCAGATGCTAACACCAGCCACACAAAAACTGGCCCTAATCTATAAGGCATGTATGTTCTAAATTGTTTGTTTAAGTGAGCATAGAATCATATCCATTGTTTCCTTCTGCTGTAATGGGAATAGCATGGTATTTCATCCAGAGTTGCTTCCACTTTTGAGGTAGCTTCTAAATGAACTAATAATCCCTCTTAGCCCATTATTAATTATTTCTCTGATTTGTCTGGGCAAGAAAATGTTATCTGCCACTAAGCCTAATAAGAATGAAAGACTATGCTCAATTTAGCAACCTCAGTAAACCATCAAATAGTGTGGCTCATGCCAGGACAAATAAAGTAAAACTACAGTTTTAAAATTATATTTTGGCTTGATCCAGATGCAGTTATATTTAGGATGCATCCCACAGGACATAACCAAGAAATTCAACAACCAGGAGGCAAGCACTGCACTGAATAGAGAAGGGGATGGGAAGACAGCAAAGGCATGTGTAAGTGAATTAATGAGTGATTAGTGCAAGGTTAGAAAAAAGATGAACTACATAAAAGAAGGCTGCAGTCCTATGTTCTGCAGCCTTCATCTAGCAGGAATGGCCAATGTGTGAATCAGCAAGGCCAAATGCCATGGCTGCCTGTTGAAGGCTTACACAAAGAATTTTAACTTTTCAGGTCAGAGACCCAAAGATCCTGAAAGAAGTAAGGTGAAAACCTGTCTCAGACTACTGGGGCACATTTAACAGAATATCAGAGTTGGAAAGGATATTGGAGGTCTTCTAGTCCAAACCCCTGGACAAGCAGGAGATCCCATAACATTCCAGACAAGAATTTGAAAGAACCATCCCTTTTATTAGCATACCTTTTAACAGTACTCAGTAGGGCCCAAACATGTCTCAAAAGTGATGGATCATTGTAGTCAAATCTAGTGTTCATTTTTCTGACTGAGCTGTATGTTACCAAGAAAAAGTAGGAAAAAAGAGATGCTCTCAACAGGGATCAGCCTCACTGGACATAAACCTTACCCAGTACTGGACTCATTGTGCTGGATACTGAGGCCAAGTTTGCAAATTACATAACAGCCATAACCCATAAAGTCTCCACATATACACATCCCATATGCTTTATATTCCAGGATTCTTGCAGACATTAGAAATGGTAAAGCATTTTTAAAAACCAGGCAACTGGCAAAGATTGTGCTAATATCCATTCTGAGTAGGGAATGATTATATCCAAACTAAATTACTCAGCTTACACCTGCTGTTACCTTACAATGCAAGAGAAAAAAAGCCAAAAGGCACAGAGTGTGATTTTAAAGTCCTTAGTTCATTTGATTAGTATGATTGAAAACCATTTCAGTTCTCCCTCTAGTCATATTATATTCTATCATCTTTTTTGTAAAATAAAAGTATTACACAATGTAGCTAAGAGAAGCAGCCTCCAGATTTATTTTTAAAAGACATTTTTCTCCTCTCCCCACTTACTTGCCAGTAAACCATTTTTTAAATTCAATTATCTGATTATTTTGTCCCAAAGTCTATCAGCATTGGTTCTAGCAATCGTACAGAACCTGGAACAGGAAGCTTCTAGAAAGAAAGAACCGGGAATAGGAGAATCTACTCAAAAATTCAAAATAATAAGTTCGCTGTTTTCATCCCATGTGAATGCACAAACATGAATGCAGGATTTGAACAGCTGCTATTCCAATTATTTTCCATAGGAAACTCTCCTCAGGAGTTCTGTCATACTCTTTAAAAGACTGAAATCTGTGCTTTCTTCAATCTGCAATTTTCTACGTCTTTCAGAGTGATATTTTCTTTAAAGCATTGGAGTGGATTATGGCAATTGGAGTCATTTTTATAGTCCACACTGGTCATATACAGCTTGAATTCAAACAAGTTAGCCTAATCTGTGATTTAGCATGTCATGGGAAATATAACCATAGTTTAGTATGTCCTATGTACTAGACTATTCCAATATGCCATATAATGATTTATTTGTTTCAACACATTTATTCATTTACTGCAGCTTCTATGCCAGCCAATTCCCAAGGTCTCTAAGAAACTACATCCACAATTAGCATTGAATGAAAAGCGTGATCAGACAAAAAAGTAAGCCCTATAAAAATACATGAACATAATTGCATCAGCAAGAAACACTGATCTTCCACAGCCCCAAATACACTCCTGAATAACCATGGCTCTTGTTCAGATACACTTTATGTGGCTACAGCAATTGTGTTTTGTTTTCCCAGGTTAAACTTTTTTGCTGAAGCTTCCATAAGGAGGCATCCTATGGGAAGAGTTAGACATTTAATTTTTCCCTCTAGTAGACTTGGCCTGAGGATATCTAGCATTGATCTAGCCATTTTACATTCTCATTCAGCTTGTTCTAAAACTTCTGTTATCAGTGGGAGATGTGCAATGAACTCTCTTTATAAAGGTTTAATGCTTTCCAGGTAATTAGTTCTCTGCTGCAGTTAGTTTTAGGATCTGCTTCATCATCATCATCATAGGCCATACAGTATCTTTCTAGCACTATACGTTTGATGCAATGATTTTAATATTCTCATTGTATAGTTTTGGGAACTACTTGAGTAGTATACATGTAGATTAGAAGAGGTGATATATTTTTAAAAAATAACTTCTCCTGTAGTTGTCTTCATTGAAGTCAACAAAGACTGTCCTGGATTTTTTCCTTTCATGTACAGAGCTTCTAAAATATAGAGGAAGGCAGTACCCATATAGCCTTTGTGCTCCACAAAGCCACCAGAGCATATTTCAATATTTCCTAATTTCCTAGCAGGCTTTCAAAAGCTAGTGATTTGATAGCAAAGCAAGGTTTTATTTTATTGTTTTTTTATACATCTCAAATTTTTAATATGCCATTTTTTTTGTAATTTATGTAGTTACTATTTAATAGCAACTCACTTTATCCTTAGAAACACAAAATATTGTGAAAGGAATTTTTAGAAGCAGAAGAATGAAATAGAAAGACTATTGAAAGGCAATAAAAGTACAGAATTTATTAACCTAACATAGCAGTATGCTGAAGTACTTAAATTTTAGCTTAAATAATATTTTTCCATTCAGAATAGAGCTGTAAGGGACTTTGGAGGTCTTCTATCTAAACCCCCTGCTCAAGCAAGAGACCATTATCATTACTCTATTTAAACAAGATTCTTAGAACCAAAACATAAATACCTTTAAACGTATTGATAAATTATTCAAACTATGTTCGGAAAGTTCATATGATTATATGGTTTATATTGTTAGAATTTTAAGAAGAACAAATATTACAGGGTAATAGAAAAAAGTAATATTACTTTATCAGATGTCGTGGGAGAATTTGCACAGAAAGTTAATATTTCAGAGTCGTATATAAACTTTTGTAATTATACTATATATCTTTACACCAACTGCAAAAAAAGGTTAAATTGCTTGTCACATGTTGGACATATAATAAAAAAAATATTTTAGACATAATGGGTGAAATTGGAAATATTCTACTGACTTTCACTCAGGCTTCCTATACCTTCAACGATCTCTGGAGAGCTCCCAGGATAGAGTTTTTTATATTCTTTTCTATATTTCCTTTTTACTATATTATTATAAATTTTGATACATTGTATTATATCAATACAGTGACATTCATACAATATAATTAAAGATAGTTGACATTCTCTTATTCAGATAGCTTAAGAGTTTTGAAAATATAGAAATATATTCTATCAATATTAATTACAGTTTAGATTATCAATATTACAAACACTAAAATAATTCAAAGTTGGGTTTAATACTGAAAGGAAAAATGAAAAAAAACTGCTTACATCAAAGTATTTTTACATAATAATAGTTTGGTGTTTATACTTAACTTTAAAATCTGTTATATAGTTACTTGGTTTACATATTAATGAAAGGAAAAAAGATGAATTTATTTAACTTTAAATTTTTTAACAAGAATTAAAGTACCAAAAAGTAGAAAAAGAGAAAAAGGAAAAAGAAATATTAGGTTTCTCCTCTTTGTATACCTGCTAATTTGCAATATTTGTAGATGTTGGAGCTCCTAATAACTCTTAAGTGATTATATCTAACATACTATATGATGTGTTATGTGTTCCCAATCCATTATTGTCAGAATTGTGTTTTCTAGTATACAGCAACATTTATTCTTACTACTGCAAGTATATTTCTCATTAAATTATTGTTTCCTATTGGTTTTTTTCTAAGATTATACCTAGTAGGAAAGGTTGTGTTTTCATTTCAAATATAAATTCCAAATTTTTCTGCATTTTACTGTATATGTCTTTCTAAGCTTTTTGCAGGTATTTTTTAACTTGTCCACCACATGTGATAAGACATTCCTTCTGTTTCATGACATGGTCAACATGTCACGAGGTGGCGCAGCAGTTAGAGTGCAGTACTGCAGGCCACTTTAGCTGACTGTGTTCAGCAGGTCAGCGGTTCAAATCTCACCGGCTCAAGGTTGACTCAGCCTTCCATCCTTCCAGGGTAGGTAAAATGAGGACCCAGATTGTTGGGGGCAATGTAAATATATATATACATTGCTTACTAGTGTACACTGCTTAGAGAGTGCTTGCACTTAAAGCGGTATATGTCTCATAAATAAATAAATTTGTCTATCTTAAATACTATTGATGGAATTGTATATCATCTATAAAACATTTTGTACCAATTTGGGTATGACTTGGCACGAATCTGACATATTTAGTCCATTATTCTTCCCATTACTGTATTGTAAGTGTTAAAGATTTCCATCCTTTTGATCATGTTTTGCTCGTTCTGTCTCTGTGTCATACCTCAGTAAATGCCATTGGTGGTCCAGGTTTTTTATTAGCATTTCAAATTCTGTTTTTGTTTTTATGTTTCTCATTCCTTCTTAAGATCTGATTTCATGCTTCTGACTGCTTGTAAATACATCAGACATAGTATATTTGAGTAAGGCTGTGTTTTTAGCTTATTCATGGAATCTGAGTGAATCATATTTGCATATGCAATTACATTGTTCTTGCTGTTAATTATCTCTGACATAAAAAGCATTAGTCAGGATACATTTTCACAGGAAAGGAGGGGAAGATTCCTTTCCTATTACGTTAGTTGAAACTCTTTCAATAAAAAGAGGCATATACAGTAACTGGCCCCTTTCATTATATGTAGTAAAAATACATATAAGCCCATGCATTTGGTGAAAATGGAAAGTTATAAAACAATCTGAATTCTGGTACTCATTAAATACATGGTTCCTATTGAACAGACTAATAACAACTGAAAGATGATTGCCAGGATGTCAGTTGTATATGTTTATTAACAGATTTAAAAAAAATCAGAACAGGTATTAAGGCCCTTTGGGAAAAGGAGGGCTTTTTTAAAAGGGAAGAAGGGAAAAATGACTTAAGCTGAAATCCTTTGTGCCTGCTTGCATGGAGTTGAAAGCTTTTGGCAGGGAACTCTTTCAGCCAACCCTCCCCCCCCCCAAAGAGGAAGCCCAAATCTAAGCAGGATTTTCATCCCGTCAATTGAGAGACAGTATGGGGTGACTCCGGGGAAGAGAGAGAAAAACCTTTGGAGGCCTGGCTCTGGTTGCACATGTCTCCCTTCTCAAGGACTGAAAATCCAGCTTGGATTTTGGCAGGGATGATTTTTAATTTCTGAGCAGAGAGGCAATGCAGTAAGGTAAGGAGTGGGTATGCCTCAGAAGGGTGTGGGGGGGTAGAGGGTCAGTGAAAGTCACACGCAAGTGTCTTTTTTCCCCAGGGGCTGAAAATCTTGCTTGGATTTCTGCAGGGAGGATTCTCAGGAGCTTAGGACAGAGATATTCATGTGTTTCCTGTGCTGGGCTTCCCAGGGTCTCCTCCACCTCCACCCCCACCCCCATGCTTCTGCGCTCCTTACCTGGGACTCACAAGGTTGGTTAACAACCACAGACATGGGTACCAAGATTATGGTTGTTGAGCGAAGCAGTCATGTAACATTTCACTTAATGACTACCTCACCCAACATCTGAGAGTCCTGTCCCAACTGTGGTCATAAGTCAAGGACTACTTGAATATATCCCAAACATATTTTTTCAAAAGGCAACTGGACTTTGTTTTTCCTTGAAGATGTTTCGCTTCTCACTGAACTGAAGAAGCTTCTTGGATGAGGAACGAAACATCTTCAAGGAAAAACAAATCCCAGTTGCCTTTTGAAAAAGCACCTTTAGGACAACTATGATCTGGATGACTAAGAATCTCCAGAGACTACCTGTATAGTTGTGACAAATTATTTTACAAAATGCCCTTCCAAGGAAAATTAATCACAGATCTTCAACACAAAACTATCTTGGCTATGATACTGAACATTATAAGACTGGTTTTGAAATAAAATTGTGCACAATGATGAACATGTAATTGCTAAAAAGTATAAACTTTTATTGAGATTTGAAACAGAACAAGTGAAAGAATATATGATAAAGTAGGCTAAAATTTTTGATTATAATAAAGATATCAGACAATGGGTGAATATGTGGTTGAAGGGACTGAAACACTACAGTATGTTGTAATCTTAAAGAGAACATTTATAAAATAATGTATTGTTGTAAATGAAACCAGAGAAAGGGTCTAGAATCTATAAAAGCATTTCAAATTTATGTAGGAAATTCAAACAGGAATTTTATCATGTTTTATCATGCTGAACATGTAAAACACTAAAAATGTTGGATTCAAATACATACACTGATTCAGAGGATTTTAAAGATTAATATACAATTGAGACCAGAAGTTTTCCTTTTGGTACTAAAGCAGCTGGAAAGGGCACGGAAGTTTGTTCTTGTGTGTGATAACCACAACTAGATTATTCAATGCACAAAAGTGGAAAGACTTGGCAATATCTACAATGAAGGAATGGTTGATGAAGATGATAAAACTTGCTAAAATGGCCAAATTGAATTCTTTGATTAGAGAAAAGGTAATATGTGCATTTATTGCTGACTAGTAACCTCATATGGGCTTTTGGCATAAAACAAAAAAAATGAACTTATAATTTATGGTTTTGATTATTAGATAGGACAGATTATAGAAGGAAAAGAGGCATGATGTAAATTAAGGGAAAAAGGTAAATTTATAATTGTACTTTTAACTGCTGTAAAGATCAGAATTTTTTCTTTCTTTCACTTTTAGCCTTCTCTTTTATTTTTATTTTTTTTCTTCCTTACCCTGTATTATTTATAGTAGTTTTTATCTTAAAGACTTAATACACACACAGCACATGCACACACACACATGCAAAGGTTTTATTTTTCAATGTCTCTTATCACATTATAGCAAAATAGGTGATGCCCTTTTGCACCATGAACATTCGCATATTCTTTCACCTATGTATGAGTTTCAAGTTGCCTATGCATCTTACAACTTTATTTCAAAATACCTAAAGAAAACAATTGAGCCTAAAAGTAAGTAAATTTCATGTGAAACTTAGACTATATTTGAAGTTCTTATAAACTAATGGTTGTAGTATAGGATGGCAAAACACTATTAATGTAAGCATATATGTGAACAGAGTACAGCTGGTATAAATCCATAAAATTGGTCTCCTTTCATTCTGTTTTAGTTTATGGCTTAAAATAATATGGAAACAAAATTCATAGACTCACCTCATCAACATTCTCAAATGCATTGATCACATCATACGGCAAACAGGAGAGCAGGTCAATTACAAACCAGGTCTTCAAGTAATTCATTCGGATCAGCTTTGGATCAGAGATCACCTCTCCAGCAGGCCCAACAAATGTGGTGTGAAAATTAAGCACAATGTCTACCAAAAAAATGACATCTACGATGCTGTCCACTACCAGCCAGGCCACATTGTTCTGTTTGGTTTTAAATGAGACGTTGTAAGGGACTAAAATTGCAGTGTAGAAAGTTAAAATCAGAATCACCCAATCCCAAGTAGTCTTGAAAACACAATAATGTAAAATGATATGTGGTGGGGTCTTTGGTGCTTCTTGCTTGTATTGTGGGAGGATTTCAGAGCCCAGCTGCAAAACCTATAGAAATGGGGGGGAGGGGGAGAGAGATGAATGAATGAAGAGGAAAATCATTTTCTAATTGAAACCTAAACACCAAAACACTTTAATATTCCCATATTGTTAATTTACATGGACCATCTTTCCTAAAAAGTTACTTTCCCTATAGTGTTTGCCTGATAAATCATCAGCATTGCTATTTTTAAGCCAGTGAAATGTACTTTTTAAATATCTTTAGAGAACTGGAACTTATGGGAAACTATTTATATATGGTTTACTTACCTACTTACTTCCAACATGGGAAACTATTTGTATATTATTTATTTACCTACTTACCTCCAACATATCTATACCATTTAGTCGAGCAACTCTAGGCAGTTTACAGGAGGGAGAAAAACAAAATAAGAATGCAAGAACTTATGTCAGAACTGATATCTAACCTTGATTTTATCTGTGTGTAAATAAATACATACATTAAAACCTGTGTCCTCCTCAATCACTCTTAGGCAATGCATCTAGATCACAATACAGGCAAACCTAAATGCCACAGTGAGAAAAACATACATTTTGATGAAAAAACAGTTAGAAGAGGAAAGAAGATCTGTCAGTCCTTTGAGATGATCAGATAAGGCCTTTCATGGCATGGGGTGGGTTATCTGAGGGACCGCCTCTCCCCAATTTCATCTGCCTACCCCTTTAGGTTTGACAGAGACAGAGAATTAAATTTGGCAGGTCCCAGGAGGTGGGCCTTCTCTGTCTCAGTGCCCACCTTGTGGTACCTTCTCTCCCTGGAAGTGAGATTAGCTCCATCCCTTTCAACATTTCACAAGTCCCTCAAGATCTGGCTATGTTATCAAGACTGCGAGTCCCAGGAGACTGAGAAAAGTATGCAATGGTTCCCTTACTGTAGTTAGTATTATTCTCTCCTGTTTTATAGTTATTCTTTCATTGTGACTGTTTTTGTGTATTTATGTTTTTTAATTAAGTGCTGTACACTTCCCAGAGTCACTTTCATGTGAGAAGGAAGGAAGGAAGGAAGGAAGGAAGGAAGGAAGGAAGGAAGGAAGGAAGGAAGGAAGGAAGGAAGGAAGGAAGGAAGGAAGGAAGGAAGGAAGGAAGGAAGGAAGGATATTAACTGTCTGATAGTGGCAATAGGTCATGGGGCTGGAGTTTGTGTGGAAATTGCATACTGACATGTAACATAAGATTTGGGGCATAAGATGTCTTGATAACATTGCCATTTCTCAGGAGCGCTCTAATTCAGGGCAGCTGTTCTAGGGAATCAGATATTCTAAGCATCCCCTCATGCATCTAAAATCCAGAACAATACCAAAAGTATTTCAAAAGAAGAAGAAATCATGTATGTTGGCTATGCATTTCTGGCTTTTTGCATATTGTGTACTGTTATATGAATTCTGAAAGAATCACATCGTTAAACAAGAACAATTAAAATTGTCTAAAATAGTTAAAAATGAATGGGTATAGCAATATAAGCAGGGTTTCTTCTTGTTCCTGGATTCCCAGCCATCTATTGAAGGTTACACTGAATTTCATAAATCTATTACAAATATAGAATGTATATTCCAATTCTCTGAGTTGGCATTATTCTTATACTAATATTCTTTTGACAGCTGAACTATAATGCAGATCAAGTCACTTATGGCTGTATTTCATTTTCTCACTAATATGAATACATTAACTTTAAGAGAATCCAAGCAGGAGTGGATTTTAATCAAATCTATAATTTAAGAAAGAGAGCTTTGCATCTGAATGTTTCCGCTAAGGAATATTGCCAAATGGCCTAATTCAGCAACATTACAGATGTAAACTGTTTGAAAATGATGCAGAAGTCCTTTGGACCTTGCACAAGCACAGTACTTCTTTGCTATTCATTAAAAAAACATTGTTTTGTTCAGGCTTCTGCACAATCTTGAAAATAGATGCTCTTGCTGCTTTAAGGAGTTGAATAATAATTTCACTCTTAAAATAGCCATAACTTGCTTAAAAGCCTGAAAAAAGATGGATGGCTTTGATGGCTAGAGGAGAATTGTTATGTTCATATCTTTGTGAGGTCTGAAGCACTTCTTCCAAGTCATTTCCAAAGTACTGTATGTTAATAGGAACTGACCAGGTAATAGCACCTGGCTAATTGGTCTGGATTTGGAAGATAAGCAGAATTCTTCCCACTTAGTGCTTGGATGGAAGATTAAATATAATTAATATAAGCTCTGTTACCAAAATAATATTCTGATGCCCTTAAAGATATCAGAAATTAAGCTTGATTCAAGGAAAAAAATATTTTTAAAACAAAGTATTGAGAAAGTTGTAGATAGATAAAGTTGATGAAATTCTCAAAACAAAACGGAAAAGTGGGGAATTTGAAGACAAAGGCAAGAAATGAATCAGTATATGGTTATGGTAAAATCAAAGAGGATTTGAAAGATAGAAAAGTATGGAGAAATATACTGAATGATATAAACTAGATTATACTATCGTAATCATAAAATAAATTTATTTATATGTTCATTTCCCTTAATTTATGCCTTTAATTTCTTTTGCTTACTATATCTTATTTCATTTCAGTATTTTGTATAATTTTTTTCCTCCAAGGGAATTGCAAGATGAGTATGTATTATTACTGCTGATGCTATTATTAATAAATATTTCTTTTGATGTCCTCTTCTCCATTGGGTTTTCTTTGCAACATCTGTTGATTCCTGATGAACCCTATTAGAATTTGGCTCAGTGATGTTGAAATAATGAGTGCAATATTTAACTGGCAATTAATATGTGCAGAAACATAATCTTGACCTTTATTGTTTATAATTAACTCACCAGCTGTCCTGATTTAAATTCATATGAAGTCTTGTCAGATGTACCATCAGTTAGTACATAGTTGTCAAACAAAAAGCAAAAGGCCCCTTCAAGTGAGATGTCACATATGAAAAGAATTTACAACAGATCTTAAGACTTACTGCATTCAGATTGAACTGAGCAAATATGCCCAGTTCAAAAACCCATACATGCGTCCAAATTTGCATGTAAAGGATGTTTAATGAAAACTATGCTGTATGTTACTAACTGCAGGCAAAGCAACATTGCAGCCATATTTCTCCAGCTAAGTAGGGTACTGTTTTGTCTGAGTTTTTTTTCTAGTAGCAGTATGAAAAGCATAGCTGAAGCATCATGGGGAAGGGAAGGCAATGTTTCAACATCCCAAAAAATCTGTTGTTATTCATAAGTTGCTCACTAAATAACACCCACATTTTGCCAAAGCAGGAAACATCTATTAACATATGCCAAAAACAGAATGCCAAGATGATAACAGGGAAGACAGCCTATATGTTCTCCCACACAAAAAGACAGTATCATATTTCCATTAGGTGCCCAAAATACATCTCATAACATAGTTTATGCTATAACACAATTCACTCTCAGTTCACAAGCTTAGGCAGAATGAATCCAGAACGACATGAATTAAAGCCACAAAGGGAATAACCAGGAACAAAGAGAAAAGAATCACAACCTTAGCCCTATTAGTATTGTAATTCCAGTGATCAGCGGTCTGGGCACAGAACCACTCAGTTATAGTAGAATCTAGAAAAGATTCTATAAAGAGCAGATAGTGGTTCTGAATGCAAAATATTTATAACTTGCTTCCATGTTGGCAAAAAACAAGTATGCAGAAAGAGGTTAGCTATGGAAGATTGTACATAAAACAGCTTTTTCAGGAAGAATCAATGCAGCTTGTCTGTTCATTTGATAATAAAAAAGAGGCAATGGAATATCTCTACAGCCTCATAAATGCAATATTCTGGCCTAACAAGGAATTGTACCTACTTGTGAAATTTTGACTCAATTGTATTCTCTATCAGCTACTCCAAAGGTTAACATGTGAGTTCAATGGCAGAAACAGCAGCATACATCTATGGCAAAACTAAATTTAAATCTACATTTTTCACAGTAGACTTCTTTAACTTTTATAGTACAAATAGCATGTGGGGCACATGATCTGTTACTTTAAATTACACTCCTATAGAATGCATTGAGTAATACACCAATATGTTTGAATTATAAAAGCATTTGTGTCAGAATTGTTTTTATTCACTGAATAAATTTAAGCAGTTCTTTTATTGAAGCATTTTAAAACATCAGTATAATGAACCAGGGGGTATTGAATGTTGGGACCTAGTCTTACCCAGCCTAAAATCTATGGTCATTCATTTATGGTAAGAGACAACTCCCATCTTCAGCTCCAAACTGGTACAGAGAAAAAGATAATCAGCCCAGTCTTCAGCTGGAGAGGAAAAAATATGCTCTCTTAGTTACAGAGGGCTTAGTATCATACAGAGAACCTCAGAATCCAAGCCTGTCTTTCAATGGAGCCCAGCTCCATCTGTAAAACTGTTCATTTTGCTATAACAGGCAGGTCATGACTGTGTTATGGAACTTAAATCTCCTTGACTTGTAATCAGTTAACTCTCAGTGGATTCCCCAACAACAGATAACATTTCTGAGGGAAAGCTATTGGTTCCAAGAGAGTGGATGCTCTTTAAGTTATTATAACATTCATAAAATTCAGATAGAATAGAAACATGACCCAGACTTTACCTCTGCTAGACGGGAGTGCTTATGAACATTCTCTCCTTTCTGTACACTGGGAGCAAGCTGCTGCAGGACACCTCGGCTGCTTGTTAGTGCACGTGTCAAACGAGCAAACTTTCCCCAACCTAAAGAAATTGCACAATAGTTAACTACCACTCCAGTTGAACAGAATTTGAACATAAAAGCCTTTAACCTAAAACAATGCAGTGAATCTACCCTGAATTAAGAAAAATACTAGCAACAAAGATTGCTTATCATTCATCCCCTTAGGGCAACAATAAGTAATGGGCAGATTTTGAACATTTTGAATGTGAAGATGTGGTCATGGGCTTTCTCATGCAGCTACCTTTTTAAAGGGAATCATTCATTATAAAAAAATTATAAACATTTATTTCAAATTGTCTTCCTACTGTGTAGATAATTCAGTTTAGCAGTTACCCTGTGAGCTATTGCATGTTTCTAACTTGCCTCACAACTGGACATACTGTATATGTGAATTTCTATGGAATTCTCAGTCATCCAGATCATAGTTGTCCTAGTGATGCTTTTTCACGAAACAACTGGACTTCCTTGTTTTTCTTTCAAGACATTTCGCTTCTCACCCAAGAAGCTTCTTCAGCTCTGAATGGATGGTGGGGGAATGGAAGGATTTATACTCCTTGCAGACAGCTAGTCTAAAAGACTGAAAATGACCAGCTGTCTGCAAGGAGTATAGATCCCTCCATTCCCCACCATCCAGTCAGAGCTGAAGAAGCTTCTTAGATGAGAAGCGAAATGTCTTCAAAGAAAAACAAGGAAGTCCAGTTGCCTGGTGAAAAAGCACCTTTGACACATGTATATGTGAATGTACAGTGTTTTCAGACTGCTCACATAACTACAGATTAAGTAAATAAGTAAGCATCGTTCATTCGAATGAAAAGTTGCTGTCTTAGACTGTTGGCGCTGACCATGGTACTGAATTGCACATGCAGTTTTTGTTTAAATTTTTTCCCTGTACTGTTCTTTTTGCTCCCTTATATTAGTTTTATTTTCTTGTGATTTTTTTGTTTATTTGTTTTAGGCATTGTTAGTTGTTATGCACTGTTTACATTGTTGTGGGTAAATTTTTTTTATATGCTATATATTTTATTTTACAGAGCAGCTCACTTGAATGATTTTTGCTTTGTTTTGTTTTGGAGGGATTATATTTTGTTTTGTTTTGTTTTGGAATAATGGAAAAGTGGAGTGAAATAAGTCTATTTTATTACTAATGTTTCATATATGCACAACCTGCTCACACACATACACACAAACTGGGTGGGTTTTTTTCCCTATTTAATTTTTTTAAGGGTTTTTTTGCTCTTTAATTTTTAGGAGGGCTGCAAATATAAGACAATATTTAAAGTAAATGTGGCAGCCTAGTATCTTTGTACTTTCATCCGACTGAGTCCTTGAAAAGCATTGCTTGGTCTAGATAAGAGATATTGCAGAAGTACAAAATTAGATATTATCATGGATGTAAAACAGCAAGAATGAATGGAGGAAACTCAAATGGGAGGCCAGAATCAGAAACATTTATAATGAAACCAGGATTGAGGTTGTACCACTTCATCTTAGAATGCGGAATTCTTGTTTACATCCTCTTAATCTTATTGTAACGCATCAGGAAAGAATCATAAGGAGAGACAGAGCTATCACTGTTCCATAGAAGATAGACAGGGACTGATTACAGGTAGTCCTTGACTTACAACTACAACTGAGCCCAAAATTTCTGTTGTGAAGCGAAACATTTAAGTGAATATTGTCCCATTTTACGACCTTTCTTGCCACAGCTGTTAAGTGAATCACTGCAACTGTTAAATTAGTAACAGGGTTGTTAAGTGACTCTGGCTTCCCTATTGAGTTTGCTTATAAGGAGGTCACAAAATTTAATCACATGACGCTGGGACACTGCCAGTTGCCAAGCAGCCGCATTTTGATCACGTGACCATGAAGATGCTGAAATGGCCGTGTGAAAAATGGTCATAAGTCACTTTTTTCAGTAGTGTTATAACTTTGAATGGTCACTAAATAAACTGTTGTTAAGTCAGGCAAGATGAAAATGGAATGAACTTTTGCTGTGACATGAAAAGCCAATGTCAAGAAAACACTTCTTTTTGAAATTTATTTTATGGAATGACATGTTATTAAAAGCAAAAAAAAAAAAATCAAGAAGGATGACATAAAAATTTGATTTGGTCCATGAGTTCCTGTTACAGAGTGTACCCCTGTTCCAAAGAATTCTTCAGTGCCTTTCAGGCCATTTTGCAACCTGACCCTGGCCATATTTATTCTGAAGTAAATCCTGCCAAGATTTTACAGGACTTGTCTGTAAGTAAATGTCCAGAGTAATATCTTTTCCTTAATTGAAAAAAAAAGGCTTTCACATTCATGTCACACAAAAGTTGATTTTGAATCTGAAGAAAGTTTCAAGATCAGATTATAACATGCTTTAGGTGCAGCTTAAAATAGTGTATGGGTAAAAGATGGCCAGAAATTCTGTGGAGTAAATATGAACCCATTGTGTGAATCTCAGCTATACTTGGACATCAGAATGTAGCATACTGTTTTGTGAAATTAAAAATCTGTTCAGATGTTTCCATTCATAATACCATGTAACAGTTGTTATCAATAATTCCTTAAAAAATTCTAATCAATAGGGAAGGATCTTGGCTCACTCGAAGAGCATGTTCCCAGTCCTCCACTCTCCTTATCTCCAAAAATGTTAACATTTTTGACATTGATCATTTGTTTGTTTATTTGTTAGTTTATTCATTTGTTAGGTTATTCAGTTATCCAAAAGATTCTTGATGGCTTACGAAGAATAAATAATAGAATTAAAATAGTCATTTTGGTATAGTAGTTAAGGCATCAGACTAGAAATTAAGACATCATTAGTTCTGGTCAAATCTTAGGCACAGAGACAGTTGGGTAATCTTAGGCCTGTCATTTTCTCTCTGCCCTATGAAGGAGGCAATAGCAAGCCACTTCTGAAAAATCTTGTTATGAAAACTGCAGTCCAGGCATTCTCTGTGAATCAGACATGATTGAAAGGAGGAAAAAAATGTCTAAAAATCAAAGTTATAAATAGGACAATAAACAACTTTAAACCAAAATACCTTAATTTTCTCAAGTAAAAATCTTATTCTGCAATGTCACTAAGGCTACATGTTTATCCTAAGTGGCTAATTAGAAATTATCTTATTTAATGGTTGATCTAAGTAGGCTTAACATTAAAGAGCCATTCATGAAATGTCATTCAATGCAGGTTGAACATAATCTTTTGAACAAAAATTAGTTCCGAACCCAGCTCTGACTACAGGAATTCACCTTATAACCAGTCAACATTCATCCAAATATTGAAATTAGTATGTATTTGTTAGGATTCAGCCACTCAGTCTTCAGTTCAATAATACTGCCAGCACTCAGCGTTAAGGAAGTGGCACTATAGCTACCCATAAACAATTCAAGCAAACCTGAAACACTCTTTCTAGAATGTCCTTATAGAGGAGATTTTGACATGTTTTTGTCTAGAATGGAGCAAACAGCTCAATCTAAAGTGTGGGATATTGAACCAGGTATCAGTAACATGGTGCCTCTAGTTTACCTGGTATATACAGTATGGTAATCTCCAAATTATTATTTTTTCTAAATTAACGCATGCCAAAATTTCACAAGGTCTTGCCAAATCTTCTTAGATTTCAGTATTCTTGCTAGAAATATCCCAATATTTTCTCATTTATCGTGGTTTTCTTTGGATAATAATATAAAAGTAAATTTCTTCAATTTATAGTTGATCGTATTCATTAGTTTACGTATCTCCCAAGTGTTGGGAGATTAGACAATATTATGTTTGCATTGATTGGCACCAGGTTTTTGTGCTTACTGTTTTAATTGAGTGTATTTTACAATTTTTAAAATGATTTTATTAGGAGCTGTTGAGATTTGTCTGAATGATGAGTAGCCGTATAAATGTTTTAAATGAATAAATAACATCAGGTAGCTTTTCAAAGCCAACCAATTCATGTTTTATGTAACAACAGAAACTATAAATAGAATATGATTTATTTAAACGTTAGACTTTTATTGTGTCTGGAATGGATAATGCCTTAGAACAAACAAGCATATTGTTTATGGGGAAGGCAGTCTATTTTTATCCTTTGCTCATATCATCTCTAAATAATAGATCCCTGTCTTTTTCTGTCAAATATCACGCCTTACTTTTGTGATCTATATGTGCAATGGTTTCTACTTTGACAATAGCATTCATATGTAGTATACAACAATGAATATTTGTATAGAAATTACAGATTTATGCTAACTGCCACTAATAATTCCATTCAAGTGTCACAGAAAGTGCTAACCCTACTGATTGCCTAAGCCTTACTGCTAGGGCACAATTAACCTATAGCTCCAGGGCCATATATGATTCACAATGTGTGACAGAATAAAACAAGATTAAATATTTGGGGATTGCCCTATTTTACTAGAGTATAATTTGACCTCACCTGGATTATTCATTGCTGGAAGATGTGAGAAGGGCATAGTCTTTAGAAACTATTTTTCAGAATAGAAGTGTCGCATTTATAAAATGAATTTATTATTGTTATGAATAACTTAAGGTGGTAACCATACCTAATACTCCTCCCTCCTCCTTTTTCCCCCACTACAACAACTCTTTAAGATGGGTTGGGTTGAGAAAGAATGATTGACCCAAAATCACTCAGCTGGCTTTCATGCCTAAAGCAGGACTAGAACTCACAATCTCCCAGTTTCTAATCTACATAGCAAATGATCTAATGACCTCAGTTGTTTTTAGTTATCTCATAATTGATCCTGCTTATAAAAAAACTGCAGGAAAAAAAATAATGTTATATGGGGCTTCAATGACTGGATAGCCTAACACAGGAGTGTCAAACTGCCAGCCCACGGGCCGGACGCGTCATCAGGAAACCACACCCACCCCATTGCCAGCAATGGTAAAAAAGTTCCGATACGTTGCACGATGTCACGTGATGTTGCGAGTTTGACATGTCTGGCCCAAGAGAAACACAAAAATAGTCACAAGGGAAATGCATTGGAATTAGATCTGTTGTAGGGAATGACCAGGAAATGTAATTCTGTAGTTTCAATAAATAATCTCAAGGTCCCAGAAAGGCAGATGTAACTTGAAAAGGATAGTGCACTGTTGCCTAGGCTGATAGCTTTTGAATCTGCTGATCAAGGCTCCAGGTCCTTGATCTGCAAGAAATATCATCAGAAATTTTTCATGGCTTTGCCATTTGTTTCATCAATTGTTAACATCTGAAAGAAAAGAAAGGCCTGGTTGATGTGGTCTTGACAGATTATTATTATTATTATTATTATTATTATTATTATTATTATTATTATTATTATTATTATTATTATTATTATTATTATCATAATATAGAGCAAATGCCAGAAGCAGTGGTGTTTAACCTTCAGAGTCAGTTTGCACTAGCTTCACTAGCTTCACTCATATTTTTAACAGACCTTCTAAAACCAAAACATCTATAAAAGAGTATTATTCCATTTTGAAATGCAAAACAAATTATCTTTCATATGCAACATAGAAAGCAAATAGCAAACCTTTGCATGAGTCATCCTCAATAGGTTGTTTGAAAGCTGTGATGTCACTGAAAGTGCAAAGAAACAAAACAACTTTGTCTTGTTCATTTCGAATTGGAGCAATTTTCACAAAGAACCAAACAGGAGTCCCTGGAGAAAAAGCACCATAGAAAAAACTGGTTAATGACATAAAAACTATGCAGCATTCTACTGTAGCATTGTTTTTACAAACAAAAGAAACAAGAGTGTTTGCAAAGAAAAAAGAAAAACAAACAATGCTGCAAGACACTAGTTTCCACTACAGTAGAAATAGGCAACGCTGGAAAGGTCATATATATATTTAACATAGCACATTTTCAGACTATCTGTAAAACTATAATAGAAAACATGTTCAAAGCTTGGCAGAATAATAAATGAAATTCTACCATTTCAAGTTGTTTAGTGTGGTTTGATTTTGCATAAATTCAGCCTGCAAAGGGATTTAGTGATTCCACAGTTTTAATTTCAAGTTGTTTAAAAAAACATACTTTCATATGCAGTTATGCATGAGTAGAGTTTTTTAAACATTAAGCTTCTGAGGATATTTACAGAGACAGAGCTATATAGATATAAAGTGCAAAAAACTGCTTTGGAAAAAAGGAATAATTAATGTTTTGCATATCATTTCTCCACTGATAAAATCAAGGAGAAATGGGAAACTGATCCAAAACAAATTCTAAAATCACTCCCAGCATAAGAAATTGGTTTTCATGGAAGAAATACACATATCCCAAAGAAGCTGGATAGCCATACAGCACAGAGCTGGAGAAAAGACTAAGGCAGACAAGGCACTGCTTTCGTGAATGGTACTAGTTTAGTCTGAAAGCCAAGGGGAGAGTGTCTGTATATTTCTTCCCATGGAAAATGTATCTCTGCTCAAAGAAAAATGTATCTTCATTTAACAAATTAATATTTTAAACAAAATAGCCGACGTTTTGACTTCTCCTTGAAATACCCATACAACCTCTTTCATTTTTCCTCAAGTTGAGGAGCAGTGATTTGATCCAAAATGATTCAAGGAGCTGAGAGTGAACTAAAATTTGCCATCTTTCCAGTTCCACTCCAGGACCTTAGACATTATAACACATTGTCTCTCAGTTGTTGTTGTTGTTTAATGGCATGATCCAGGAAAAGGCATATTAGTTGATTCCCCTCTCTTTTTCAGATTAAATTTCTGTAAATAAGAGGATATTCTAGGGCAACATGAATTTGAAGGATGTATGTATGGGAGAGGCCTATATAGTGTAGTCATGCTTCGAGAAAACCACTGAAATAAGAAAAATCATGCCTACTGTAATGTTAAATCACAGTGGTTTCAATGGCTCTGTGTATGATTGATTTGAATCTTATTTTCATGAAAACAACTGCAAGTTTTCTCACTGAAAATTTGTTGGTTGTTTTGAATCTTCCAACATAAAAACCCAAAACATTACTGTTGGAGTTGCAAGGAAAGTATTATCATATACAAAGCTAAACTTAGCTACCCTATGAAATCAGGTCAATAATTTATACTGAGTGGCTAATACCTTGAACAGAGTTTTCTCACACTACAACATTTGCTTGAAGATACTACATATAAAGATTTTCCCAGTGGCACAACTGCTTTCAACAGGATCTTATTCCTGCCGTTCAGATGATCAACAAAGGAATCAGAACATAAAGTCATAACTCTATATATACATATACAAAAGTTTGTTTGAGACTAGAATAGGAGACAAGAAAAGGGAATGTTCATAAGGGAAATTACATTTCTGTCATAGCACTTTCACCTCTACTAAAAATGATTTTCAATCACAACCACAGACTGCAGAAATTCAGGTCATAAAAGACCACTGCTGAAATACAACTGTTGAAAAGATTTTTGAGCCAAACACACACACAGCGAGGGCTATGTATATTCTGTGGTAAACAGATGGGATTTCTTCACTATCCTAATTCTGAATAACATGTATAAATTAAGTCAGGGCTTTTCAACCAGTGGTATGCGTACCATTGGTGGAACGTCAGCACCTGGCAGGTGGTACGCTTACGATAGGTTGAAAAGCACTGTAAAAAAAATGTAAAAAAAGTGTAAAAGTGTAGCATGGGGATGAGCTGAAGTGGCATCAATGCAGCAAAGGCCTGTGGGAGAGCCACCTGGAGCCGTGGTGTTTCCGGGGCTCCGCTGAGCGCCCACGATCCATGGCAGGTTCCAGCTGACTGGTGCTTCCGGAAGCTGCACGCAGCCTGGGGAAAGGAGTCAGTTGCAGCTACACCGAAGACAAAAGGAAGAGAGGATAGACATGCCCACGGGATGTGTACATTTGGCCCAGGGACGCCCTGGAGACAGCAAGGTGCTGACCCACCCCAGCTCACAATCAAAGGAAAACCCTGAATCCAGTGGGCCAGAAGGCAGCCCACCACCACACCCTTCCATTTCCTTCTCGCCCCCTGGGCACAAACGCAATTGCAGCTCCTCGCCATAGCTGGGCAGGACTTGCAAGTACCTCCATCCTCAAAACGGTGCTCCTCCAGCGGTCCCACCCGCTGCCATGATGGCAGCCCCAACTAAAGGCTGCATGCTCCAACTTCGCCCTGCCAAGGAAGGGGGCAGCAGCTGAGATTACAGCAGATCTGCAGCTTGTCCGGGGCACTCAGAAGCTGCCCAACTTTTCTCTGCAATTTCAGAATTGGAAAGCGGAGGGACAGTACTGTGTTTGCAGGCCTGGCAGCATATGCTGGAAAGCCTCCTGCTCCCCCCCCCCACAGCTATCTCCTTTGGAGCCATCCTGATGCTGACGGGCCTACTTGGCATAGATCCGCCAGCTTCGTCCTGCAAAGCGCGGCTCACCCGACGTTCTTGCCTACCACCATGCCGGCAGGCCCGTTGGAATTAGGATGGCTCTAAAGGAGGTAGATGCCAGGGGCAGGGGGGAAGCAGGAGACTTTCCAGCAGGTGCCACTAGGCCTGCAAACACAGCGCTGCCCCTACGCTTTCTAACTTGAAATTCCAGAGTAAAGTTGTGCAGCCTCTGAGCACTCCTGACAAGGTGCAATCGGATGTAGTCTTGGCTGCCGCCCCCTTCCTTGGCTGAGCAAGGCTGCACCACTCAGCCTTTAATCCGGGCTGTCGGCATAGCGGCAGGCAAGAGTACCAGGGAGAGCCGCTTTGCAGGACAGAGATACTTGCAAGTCCCACCCCAGCTATGGCAAGGAGCAGCGACTATGTCTGTGCTCAGGGGCGAGGAAAGGAAATGGAAGGGTATGGTGGCTGGGCTGCCTCCTGGCCCACTGGATTTGGGGTTTTCCTTTGATTGGGGGTATATGGCATGACCCTGGCCGAAATGCAAATCTCTCTCTAAGCAGGGATTGGGAGGCTGAAGGCCTCTATCTTTGTGGCCATGCAGTTCTGAAATTGATGGGCTGCTGGTGAGGAGGAGAATCAAAATAGGGCAAAACAAGCATAGTCCACCATGGTTTATTGATTGCAAACTTTTCCTCGGGTTTTCCTATCCCTTCCTGGGCTATTAAAATCATATTGGCAAGGTCTGTACTGAACACTTGGCTGCCAACTAGTCAACCAGATTTTGGCTTAGCCCCTTGTGCAATCCCAGGCCACATTCTGGAGGTAAGAATGTAGTAACAGAAGAGAGCTGCAAAATTGATTTGTTATTTATTCTTGCCTGTAGCAGCAATAACTACATTGTTTGACGACTTGCTAGCAACCTGCAGGCCGTGAACTTTCCTTTCCCCCTTGGAAAAAGAATTCAGAAGTGCTAGATTTATTTTTCCTGCTAATTACAATATACATTGTTAGTTTTTTAAGGAGCTTATGAGAAAAAGATGTATCTGAAAATTAAAATTAAAGGATGTATGGATTGAGTTGTGAGACAGGAAAGGGAAGTACATGGACTTATGCACTTCCAGTTGCTGACAGGTGTGCCACTAATATTCTGACTGGATACATGCATGCTCTCAGGGCCCAAAGATTATCTTCATTCTTCATAGGGCGGAATTGTGGATTAACTAAGTTTTTCTTGGTTCTGATTTTAAGGTAAGTATCCTGAACTATGGAGGCCTTTGATCTTCTTCTTAAACACATAACAATAAAATAATGAGAACTAAAGGCTCAAAGGGAAGACAGATTAGAAAGAACAAGACCTTTTGGGGTCTTCAATTCCCTTCCTGTTAAGAGTTCCTTAATGAGGTTTGATCTTCCTTCCTAACATCAATAAAGATGCTTTTTCCAGAAAATATGTGAAGAGCTGTAATTAGTGATTTAACTATGTTTTAATTTGCATATAATGTATGTTTAATTGAGGAGGGCTTGGAGAGGTAGAAGTAGCCAATATGGAGGCTGTGCCTTGCCCTCCAGATCTCTGTCTCCCCTGCAGATCTCTGAAGAGGAAGAGGGGGTGGCAGGGGAGATGTGTGAGGAAAGACTGTCCAACAAGCCAGCATCCTTACCACACACAACTGGAAATGGGAATTCCCTTTCAAGAAGGGCCAGCCTCCCTTGTGCAGGACCTGGGAGCACTGCTCCCCTGCCACCTCCTCTTGCTCTCCAGAGATCTGTCAAGATAGAAGTTGGACTTGGAGGAAACTGCTTCCTGCAAACGTCCTCCACCTCCTGCTTTGCCAGGAGGGGGCACAGGACAGGAAAACACCAATGATGTCTGAGATTGGGAAAAGAACATCTCTTTAGTGTGCTATCCACACACATACACACACACACACACACACACACACACACATACACACAAACATTCCAAGATTGGAGACTTGTTCCGTCTCGAGTCAACTGTGTCCAGTGAGTGGCATCGAGCAGGCCACGCCCACCTGCTAGGCAACTGGTGGTACTTGAATATTGCCATATCCTAAAAGTGGTACAATCTCTGAAAAGGTTGAAAAGCCCTGAATTAGGTCACAGATTCTATATACCTGGCATTGTTTTGCTAGTTTACAGAGTTGAGATCTGCCAGAAAAACATTGGATTGAAGGTGAACTCAGGGAGCTCAAAAAAATGCTCTAGAAAGAGGCCAAGAATTATCTTTTTTTCTGGCTTAGATTAAGATCCACACCCAATATAAATTTCTGACTTATTGGTTCATAAATCTGCCTCATCTTCAAGCTCTTTGACTTAAATCATATTTTTAAAGCTCTATCGTGGATCAGAAGCTCATGATGATGTTTGGGAATTAGGGCAGCTGAAATAAACCAAGCTATTTCTGATTTTTGAAGAAAACAACTTTGTTCTAAGCTATTTTTGAGCCAAAAGCTGAAAGCTCCAAAATATTAGGCATAAGCCAGGAATGCTGGGTTTAGAAGTCACACTCCAGCACCCAAACCTACTGCATGCTGAGTATAATGGACATTATCCTTTAGTGGGAATGGTTACATATAAAACCTGCCATAGAATTCTAAGGAGAACAGTTTGAAAAATCTGTCCAAATAGATATATGAGTATTGAACGAAGTGCACTACTCTCTATCTTGCTCTGATCCAAAATCCAGAAATAACATGAAAGAAATACATCTGAAAAAGAATGGGTAAGTGGTGTACAAAACGAGGGTGTTACAAATTTAAATCAGCTTTAAACTGGGGGAAATTATGCAACAAAGAACTTAAGAGAAACTATGCTAAAAGAGATTACAAATAATTTACAAAGTAGATAAATTAGTCAAAGTTATGAAGAGGAAAGGAGAGAGAAAAGTTATGTTAAAAAAGCCCTTTGTGTATTAAAGAAAATTATAACCAAAATTGGTAATAATATTCTGAATGGATCTTTCTAAAAGGAAAGTATCCCTCAACCTGTCTATCCATTTCCCTTTCCCCAGTAGATTGAAATACTATACTATTAATATGGACAATAAAACAGAATATATTTATATTAATCTATGCTTCTCAGTCTTGGAGTGTTACAGGCTTAGTTATTGAGACATCATCATCTAGATTGCCCAGGCTTCTAAAAATAAAATTGCTTAAAAGTGTATAATATTTCTCTTAATTATATTGGCATAGTAAAGCACAATACTGAATGCTTTAGAGATAGAATTGTCCTTTGAAACTCTCAAAGTAAAGCACTATTCAATTTTGATGTTGTTACTGCAACCAATCTAGGAGCCCATATATGGTATTTGCATTTGGGATATGTGGTACATCATAGTACTGTTATCTGTCTATCTATCTATCTATCTATCTATCTATCTATCTATCTATCTATCTATCTATCTCTATTTACTTATCTACCTACCTATCTCCCCTACAGCTAAGTGTATTTAAGACACAGGAATATCAATTTGGGATTAACTGCTCCAGCATAACAAAAAAAAAAAGCAGAATATACAGGGAAAGAGTAAAACTATGATATGGGGCTTCCTGGGGTTAGTATTTGACAATATGCCTTCAGCCCCAGGAATATCATTTTAGACATCCTAAAAGATGCTATGTATGTGTTCTGCCATTGAATCCAATCTGTGGGGCAGCTGACACAGGGCTTAAGGAGCTCATTGTAGGATTGAGTTATTTCTAATTGGAGTTCTTCTAATCCAAAGCTATGGATGAAGTCTTCATTCCATCCCAGAAAATTGGCTCTCCTGTGCTCACTTGAAAACCTGCAAGCATGGAACAGTCATGAGTCCAGGAGGCAGGTTGTTCCATTGCTTAATAGTTCTCCTGCTGTGTTCCTGAGAAATCCTTCTTAGTACATCATTTCTTGCTGTAAGCTATAATAACTCTAGGTTTATGATTTGAGGGTGCCTCCAGATATTGTCTCCCTTCTGTTCCATATTCAGTTTAAAGCCCACCAGATGACCTGAGCAAGATATCTTCCAAATATATTCTCTCCAGTCACAGTTCTCTTCAGAATGATTATCCGATGAGGTAGGTGGGCTGAGAAAAAAATGACTAATCTAAAACTGAATTTCCAGAGTCAGGTACGGATTGGGTAGTTAATTTTCCCAGTTTCCCTAGCTGTAGTCCAAAGCCTAACAAAATGCATAAACATTTTGTTAAATCCATATAGTTCTTCCAAAAGCTGCCACTAAATTGCAACGTTTTAATATGATGGAATAGGAGTCAGTTGGTTGATTTGGGAGATTATAGAAATTGAATACTAAACATAAATAAATATATTCTTATATACATGGGAAGTAATTAATTGCATTTGTTTTTATTTCATTTTAAGCTTCAGTTTCAGTGGAATCTATTTTTTGTTCGGGCTGCACTTACTTTTCAGCATTTGTATTCAAACACAACGTGCAACCGCCAACAAGAAAAACTGTAACCATACACACTCCTACCTTATTCACTGTACCACACTGGCTCTAACTCTAAATGGCAGTGGGATTAAAACATTGTATGCTTGAGAGAAAAATACCACAACATGGCATCTTCTGATAAAATTGAATGGTACAAAAAGCAAGTCAGATAAAAGTAAGTATTCCACATGACTACATTTTTCTATTCCACATGAATGATGGTCACCAACTTGGGTAGATTTAAATTTTAATTATACAGATTCATAGAGCAAAAATATATCAATGATTGCTAGTTTGGATGACTATATCTTACTCCCACTAGAAGCCATATAATTGTAGTTAGTGAAATCATGAAGAAATATGATAAGAACAATGTATATGTTTTTGGGCAGCTACTGAGACTCTGGCAAAATAATATGGAACTAGATATTTTTTGGTATGCTCCAACAGGCTACTTTTAATGTGATGCTATTTATGAGGCTTTTGTTATGCTTCCGATCTGGCAATAGCCCCATTCCCTGCTCTGATTTAGTTTAAAGCAGCTTTTCATGCTGAGTGTGATGTGGAAGATTACAAACAAATCCTTCTCTTCATACTCCTGGACTTTCTTACAGACTGACAATGAACAGGTTTCTTCTATATAACTGTTGCATCCAGAATCCTGTCTCAGAGTTGGTAACATCTCTTGCTATAACCTGATAGGCTAGAAAGAGAAAAATTAAATAAAAGATGACAACAGGCAAGGATACAATGCTGAGTTTTTATATGATTCTTGTAAGAGTTGTGCTGAGTCTTTGAAAACTGCCAAGCAAATCTGTCACGGTATCCAGATTGCCAATATCAGTCAATGCCATGTGTAACTTATTTTGAAGTTCCTCACATAAGTACCTCACAGCTGGGACTTTATGATGATCACGGCAGGGAAGCCAAGGACTAATTGAGTTGGAAGGCTGATATACGCTCATTCTTCCTATCCCTAAGCAGTTTTTTAATTTGTAGTTCTTATGCTAGCAAATGCCAGGAGCCTCTGATAGTTTCTCTAGGGTTCTTCAGTCAAAAGATTAGCCACAGAGGTTATGCTACTGTGAAAGACAATTTGCCTGTGAGGATAAACCTTCTGTTAAAATAAACAGCGATAGAAATCATCAACTCTGTTATCGGTTTATGGAGAGAATTAAAGAGGCACAACAGACCAGGATTCTCTGATTCTTTTTCTTAGCAAAGGTGAGATAGGGAACTGGAATCAACTATTTTTTTTTTCCCCTCATGGGAAATTCCAAATGAAAATTGCTTTTCTGAAGTTGTTATTAGCTATCAGGGATCAAAAGAAATCGAGACAATGTAACACTCTGTATTAGAGGCAATATTCCAGTCCATTTTTATGTAGTTTTTTAAAGATTCATAAAAAAGATTCTCATTTATTTTCATTTGTAACTTTTTTAAACGTAGCATACATTTGCATAACATATTTAATTATCAATGTAAACCCCATAAGATATAGTTGGTTTTGCATGAAATGTTCCAATATCATTTGCTACAAAATATTATCTGATGTAAACATTTTAAATATACATATACATAACGTCAGTTCTTTTTCTTTTTTTATATAATGCAGGACAACTTTCAAAAACACATGGATTCTTTTTCCAAATGTGACCTTCATAAGAAAGTGTCTTTTTGTGTAGATTTTTAATTGGAAGTAGACACTAAGAGTTTGGAATCTATACCACTACTGATCCCTCTGGAAAACTGCTTCCATGGCAAGTATCTTTGATACCTCTACAAGACAACCGGGGGTGGGGGAGCAGGCAGGTACAGAATAAGTACGAACAACAATGGTATTAAGTATGTTCATTAGATAATTAATGTGAGGAATGAGTGATTAAGCTATTTTCTTGGTAGGGAAAAATCAGTTTGTTTTATACATCTTTTTCCCACAGTAAAAGCTGTTGGGAAGTCTTATGATGGAACTTCCAAGTTGCAGATAGCCCAGGTGTTAGCATATGCCTTACCAATGTTACTCCATCTTCCAGTTTATCATTGGGTAAAGGGTATTCCATATGAAAAATGTATTGATCTTGAAGTGAAAAGCAGAAAAGGCAGTTAGCATTGCAAAAGTCATTCCAATGTAGACTGCTTGTTTTCTTGATAGGACAGAACTACACATGTCACTGGGAAACTATTCATGAGAAGGGACAGGGAGAGAAATACCTACAGAGCCATTCCTGCAACAGTAGCAAAACCCATTCCAGGGTACATTGTTGAAAAGGAAGCCAGAAAGTTAACTTACTATTTTTCTTGTACATCAAGATTTCAAATGAGTTCACCTCATAGTTCTCAAATGTTTGCCGAACCTTATCAATTGTGTCTTTATCTGTCAGCTCTCCATACATGAAACTGCAAGGAAATTAACAAGACAGGTGAGAATCACAAGCAAGATCTCATGGCATGACAGACTTAAATTGTATTAAGTGTTCTTTGAGTATTCTTGCTGAACTCACTTTCATGGAGAATAGGATTGGCTGGTTTATCTTATAGGCCACTCCAATCAGCAACTGGCACTGAGAGGCTTACTAACCTTGATCAATAATATTATGTATAATAACAATTTGTTGTTAAGTGAGGATATTAAATGATATTTGTCTGCTACAAAATCACATCCTGTTGGTGGGACCAATTCCCCTTTCCTCCTGTAATTCCCCAATTCTGTTCTAGAGGTTGGAAGACATTTCAGAAGAGATGTGGATAGTGCAGAGGGAAGGATAGCATGATGGAATCCCATCCTAAGTAAAAGTCTGCTTGTGTGTCTTTGGATACAGCTGATTGGAAGAAGAGACTCTTCTTTGAAAGCCATTATAGAATGAGAATGTCACAATAAATATGGTTCCTACAAATTATGTGCCTCTTTTTGCTGTGCCATTTCTCTGCATGTGTATTTGCATTCCATGTGCACTTCTTAGAAGCCATTTCTTTTCAGGGAACTAAGGAATTCAGGTTTCAAGACAAAAGACTGTGGAATGCTCAAATAGAAGATAGTTAGAAATTCCCAAAAGTGTAATTGTCCAGGATTCTTGGCAATAAGTAATGGCAATTAACATGCTATAAAACTTCATTAAGTTCACGGCAAGAGAAAGGATAAAAACCTGATTGGTGCAAAAAGGGAGCTTCAGTGGTTGTTTAGCTCAGTAGTGCTGAGAGAAGGGTGGGAAGAATCAAAGAAATGAGGAGTCAGCTAGGGCAAAGAGTTTAGCACAGCAATTTCATACTGTGTTTTATTTAGACACAGGGAATTAACTTTGCACTCTTTCTTCAAAAGTAGCAAAGATCCCAACTTCTCTTCACAGAAAACTTGTTTTAGAGTTTTGACAGTGGCAGCACCTAAATAACCTCAGATAATCTCAAAAAGTGAAAGCAAGTTCAGTATGGTTAGTACTTTGATTTTTAAAAAAAAACTATCTAGGAGTCCCATACTAACACAGCAGTAAACCTAGCTGGGTATTCAAAAATATCTTGGAAGAAAGCAAAGGCAAATCAGTTCAAGATTGTTGCAAGAAAATAACCTGAATGGGTCCATGAAGACACTGTGAAGCAAGAAACATTTTTTAATATTAACAAACCTTTTATAAAATCTGAATTCAGTTGGTAAGGGGCTAGACTGAATAACAGGGATGCACAACAAACTGGGAAGGGAAAAAAGGAAGGAGAAAATAGAAAGGGAAGGAGGGTATGTGGCATTCTTGGCACAATTTCTAACAGAGTACAAGAATGTAAAACCAGACTACATAATCAGTTCCTCAATAGTATTAAAGCAGGAGTTAATTGCAGGTATACTATCTAATACTATGGTAAAGGGTGGAACAGTAAAGAAAGAAGGGAGGTTTGACAATTCTGTTCAAAAATCTAGGTCAGAAATTCATCTGAGTAACATCAACATATATACATTAAGAACCATATGACACATATGAGCCATAAAAGCTGGGTATGTAGGGGGTTGTGATTTAATATATGATGGGCACTAAATTTTGAAGGTTGGGTTACAAGCATGACTTACCAATCGGAAATCAAGACTTATTGCAGATTATATCTTAAGAAAATTTGGATTCAAATCCTAGCTCAGCCCTGTAGCTTGCCACAAAATGTGGGCTGACCAAATGAGAGCCAATTTGGTGTAGTGGTAGGCACCAGGATACTGTGAGTTCTAGTCCTGCCATAGGAACAAAGCCAGCTAGGTGATCTTGGGCCAATCACTCTCTCTCAGCTCAGGAAGGAGGGAAGATCAAATGACTTCCAAAATCTTGTCAAGAAGTAGCTGCCAGGAGTCAAGATTGACTTGAAGATGCTTACACAATTTGCTTTAGATGGGAACACTTTATATGTAAGCTTTTTGGAAAATAGAAGGGATTCAGAATGCCATTTCCTCCCTGATCTTGACAGTACCCATTCTGTGGTTTAAAATCCAAGGGACTCATTTTGCATGACCAAGAATACAGAAATATTACCAGTTACTTTACAGAAATATTATCAGTTATTTACAGAAATATTTAACAGAAGCCTCCACTGAAATACCTGCAGGTGCTGCTCTTTTGCATAACTTCTGCTCGGTGGTATCCTGACAGCTTGCAGAATCCATCGTTGCTATATACAACGGGCCAATCCACTATCTGCGCATTACCCAGGACAAAATTTGTATCTGTTTGAAACAATAGCTCTATTAGACAAAGGAGCTCTGTGGCAAATTGATTATACAATAGACTCTTCCTTGTTCTCTTCTCTAGGTCAAATATTATCTGGCACAAAAGAGCTAGAGAAACCTGGTAATCTCACTCTTCCCTGCATATGCCCACCTCGGAGATTAAGAATACTCATCCTGACAGATTTGCTTTCATTCCAGCAACTAATGGCCAAATTAGATATGACATTAATTGCCTGAACACAATCACCATGTATGTTTCTTTTTTAAAAGAACATTAGAGTAACTGCAGAGAGTGGAGAAAGAGATTGATTAACCCCTTTCATTCCTGTCTGGGTTTTGATCAAATTGCTATTTGTATCTGCAGTTCAGAGTTTCAATTTTCCTTGAGGGAAACTGAACTGATAATGAATTAATGTTTTGACATTGTCACTGTGCTTTCACTTGCCTTGCATATCTGTGGGTATTATTGATATGTAGCTCTCCCCACTTCATGGTGCTATGCAGGCATGTGCAACGAGAAAACCTGACACTGAGTAAATCATTCTGATACAGGCTAAAAGCCTATCCTAAGCTTAGCAGACCATCTGAAGAGTAGTTGACTTTAACAGAGCACCGTCAAGAAACTGGCTTGTGCAGCATAGCTTTTCCCCTGACAGCTGACTTTATAAACTGTTACAGGAGATCCTGGGTTACTGTGGAAACTAAGAAGTGGTTCCTCAGTGGGAAGATTGGTAAATAATATTAATAAGAATAAGGAATAAGAATAAATAAAATAAACTTCTCTAAAAGAGACCTGGTCATCAAAAGTCAATCTTCTCCTATAACCAACAATTTAGAGGAAGCATGGGATCAGAAATTATTTTATTTTCTACAAAATGAAATGAGGACCCACATATACGTAAAATATTCCATGCCTCATGGCCAGTTGGAATCTCCTGCCATAATTTCCATGCTCTTGACCTAATTTGTAGGCTTAATATTTCTGAAGTGTACCCATCCTCTTTTTTGTCTTTTCGCATAATTACTCACAGCTGATTGCAGATGTACGTATGTCTTATTTTAAATTAATTAAATGAGGCTGGACAGCAAGTATGGTGATATTATAAGTACAAATTTGCATGATGCCAGAGTCTATTTTTGTAGGAAAATAATATTAGAAAAAGGAAGCAAAAAGAAAACTAGAACCTATAAAAGCAGCAGGAATGATGAATTTACATATCATGATTTAATTCATCTATGACCATTTAATATAATTAATGTTAATTAAATAATATAACTTTGTACATGTGAAACAAAATAATTAACAAAGGTAATCGCCACAGCATTTTTCTCTAGTTATTAGTGAATAATAGGATTAATGTGAAAATGCTATTTTTTTAAAAAAAAATATATTTACATTTTTTGATCTTGTAATGAATTTCTGATATTGACCTTAAAAAATAATTTTTCAATCTTTCCCCAAACTCAAACCACTGTATTCCCAGCCAATTTTGTCAAGGAGATCTGAAGCTGAACTAGCAGATTGGCTGCTTTTGAGTCCAGGTTCTTACTCTTCCCACTTTGGCATGAATTTATATTGCACAGTCAAGAAATTAATGCCTTCATGACTGGAATTTAGGCTCAAAGTCTCATGCCCTAAATCACCATTCAGAGAATAGGAAATTCTGATGGCTATGGCAGGAGCATAGTGGCCTTATGCCATCACCTAGTTTGACTTGGATATGCAGCTATTCATAAAATGTGAGACCATCTAACATGAAGTCACTGAAATCCACAATCCTAGCTGCACCTCTAAACCCAATTATAGTACAATTCTATTTAGGTGTTTGGCAGTCCATGTATTTGCTGCAGAATATTTGTAAGTACTGCCAGAAATGTTTATCCATATGATGGCAAGAGTATTAACTAAGCCATAACCATTGTAAGAAGGCATGGTCAGCAATTAACTGAACCTGTTGCTTAACAGCACTCTGATAATTTGCCCTGTTCTATAGCTAGTGTGAAAAATCATGTGTTGGCAGCATGATCTTTTCAGGAAACAAAGGCAATATGATGTACATCAAGCATGACCAATATTAACCAGCAATATCATTCTCTAGAGATATTATCTTGAATTTCAAAGTCATTGACAGAATGTAGCACATGATGTCACATTTTCCATGGTTACATCTTGTTCTGTCACTGAACTATTATATGCAACATAGCAGTGACAACCTATAAATTATTACAGAATGTATGCCCTCACACTATATCCTTTCATATATATGCATATGAAGGATTTCTGAAATGTTTCTTTATTCACAGGATCAAAAAGGGGGAGGAAGTCCCTCTCAATGAAGAGGGCTGTTTTCTCCTCTTTATCAAATATTTTAACAACTTAAGAATCACTAGGCTGCCTAAGTTCTTTTTCTTTTTTTCAATTCTGTGATACCTAATAGATAGATAATGATCTCTTCCAAAGTCGAAATAAGAATTCTTATATTTTGTTGCAAGCTTAATTCCAACCAACAGCAACAATTAATGAAGATCAAACAGTCCTGAGATTTAAAAAAAATCTAAAGACAATTTATTAATTTGCGGAAAAGGTGGAAAATTGTTAACAAAGCAAGGCAATTGTTACTTCTGGACAGATACAAGTAAAGAAAGGCTTTATGTATTGTGATCTTTTATTATATTAGTACAACACTAGAAGAGGATATGAAACTCTTCCCAAAGATCAGGTCACCATTTCCCAAAATAAGACTTATAAAACCTGTTCCTGCTTTGGTTTGTTCACTGTTCAATTTTAGGTGATAAATTTGATGAGATAACATGCTTTCCAATATCACAAGGCTGATGTTGTTTCCAGAAATTAATCAATACAACCTCACCTTTCTGTTAAATAGATACTGAATGTGCATACGCTACTTGATAATCATAAACATAAATAACCATCTTGGCTTATGTAACAATTTATTGTGTTTCAATGGTAGCCAATATAAGCAGTATACATGCCAGGAGTTATATTTCTAAATGTATGCAACATCAAGATCCTTGCAATGCAACAGTTATTCCTATAATTGGGATAGCATACAAATTGATATAACTAAAGCTGCATTATGCTACATCAGATTATTTATCTCAGTATTGTTGACAATATATGATTGGGCAATGAGTTTAATATCAAGCAAAGTGAGGGTGTTCACAATAAATTAAGCCTAGGGCCATTTGTGTATCACTAGAGAAGCCATTAAAGTATTTCTGGCTGATAGTTTGGTATCAGTATCAACTCCCCAGATGGGAGCTCCTAATATTCAAACTCCTTGCAGGAATATCTCCTTGCTTGAAAGCTGCAAATGAATTTGGGGAATAGACCAAGAAGGAGCAAAGGGGAGCAAAATACAGCAATATCAGAAAAAGAGTTATCTAATGGGTGCTGGTTTTTTTTCAGTAGATATATTTAGCTCTATAAACAGTTTTCCTCAGATAAACTCTAGATGGTTTTTTTTTTTCACTTTCTAGACAGTGTTAAAAAAAAAAGTTGTTGGGGATTTCTTTCAGTCATTTTTAGCCCTGATCCCAGTGCTAAAGCAGTGGAGAAAAAGCAGTCAAAGCGGTTTGTGCCTATAAATGCAGCGTACTAAAACACTGCAGAGAAACTCTATAAGGAATGTTTAGCCAAGATCAGTAGAACTACCATCCAGTACTAAAAAGTAGTTCCAAGACCAGCAATAATAGGTTTCATTTAACAAACTAAAGGTAGTCAAGCAACTTGGAACCTTCTGCTAAATCCCAAATGTCGTCTGCAAGAAATTGGCTTGGATTGACAAAGCCTCAAAGCCTACTAGGTAGAGAATAACTCAAGCGGAAAAAGAAAAATCAGTTTGAGAATAAGGTAAATGGATAGGAAATCAAGAAAGGGGAAAAGGACCACTGCTCATTTTTGCTTAGGGCCTTACCCACTGTCAACATGCAGTTTGAATAGATTCATGAGGGAAGTTTTTCAGCCAGTCAACTACTGTAGAAATTGGGTTCCACACAGATAAAATATTTCAAAGCAAATGGCTTGTTAAGCCTATGGGGAGGGCTTCCAAGTAAAAAGAGCTGAGAGTCAAAATTGTAATCTTTCCCGGAAGTGGCTTAACATGTTTATAGTGACAAAGATGCAGGCATAAGATTTTTATACAGTTCTACATTGCTATTCCTGATTTCATTTTTGGAAAAATAAAAATATTATTCATAAGGAATCAGATAGACATCTATTGCTATCATCAGCAGGTTTACTAAGAGAAAGACACAAATCAGGGAAATTGGAACATTAAGTTTTATAAACTTTCCTCTCCCCAAAACTAAGAATACCCTGTTTTTCTCATGCAAAAAGCATGCAAAATTCAATCAAACACAACTTTAGTGATGTATATCCACTGATTAAATTCATTTACAACTGTTAGAAATAACTTTATGTACCCGTTGCTGTGAAATATGATGACAATATAACAGCAGGACATTTTAACTTATAACTCCTGCATTGTTATATCTCTTCACTTTTGCTTCGCTTGTTACAGCATTTTCCACTAACAATAAAGTATGTTTAGCTTTACTATAATTAATACTTCAAACAAGTTCTCTCAAATTGTCTTCATGCAATCCAAATCCTATAAAGATTAGACTCCTATTAGCTGTCTATATGATTCCACTAATTTAGGCTGCAAGAACTGGAATACTAAAAAGGCAATACTACAAGTGATTCTTGAGATAACCAACAGTAGTTGTGACCAGAATTTTCATCGCTAAGAGATGCGATCGTAAAACACAATGTCATATGATCACATTGTTTAGCAACAGGAATCCCGGCAGTCCCAGTTGATGTCGCTAACTGAATCACACTAGTTGTTAGGCAAGGACCTACCCCAATCCAAGTCATTCAGGACCTGATCCCTCCCAGCCCCAAGCCTCAGTAAAAGCCAAAAGACTGCCTCCTCTCAACTCCCCCTGTCCACTTATCTCCCCCTCCATCTTTTTCCTTTTGACCACCTTTACTTACTTCACCATCTCTGCTAGTCCTGCCTTCTGCTGGCCCTGCTACCCCTATCTTTTTCCTCTGGCTGCTGATGAAGCACGCCTAGCTGGCCCTTCACAAGGCAGCTGTGGGTTGTGTTAGGCCTTCTTTCCAATGCTGTGATCAGCCTGGTCCAAATCGCACACAGCTTTCTCATGTGTCTTTGGCAAACTTCATCTTCCAAAACATGCAAGCAGGGAAGGTCACAGGATCACCATATTAAGCATTTTTTGCAAGTTCATTACAAATTTGGAGATGGATAAGAGTTTTTTCATTAATTGAACAACATTTAGCAAGATCTTAATAGAGCTAAAAACACGCAAGGCATTTTTCTTAGCTTGGGAAAATAGGAATAAAGAGGGAGATATGATAGAAATCTCCATCCTGTGAGCCATTTGGCTCATTTCTAAATTACTAGGCCCTGCTTATAGTCACTCATGCCCTAATCATCTCCAGATTGGACTATTGCAACATGTTCTACACAGGGCTGCCCTTGAAGACTATCTGCAAGCTTCAGCTAGTACAGAATGCAGCAGTGTGGACAATTATGTGCACTTCTAGAACAGCACATTTTACATCCCTGTTCCACAAGCTGCACCAGCTGCCAATTTGCTTTCAGGTCCAATTCAATGTGCTGGTTTTAACATTTAAAGTCCTTCACAGCATGGAATGAGGGTATCTGAGAGACTGCCTTTTGTCACCACTGAACTGAATCTTGTTGGATGTGGAACAATGTTCAAATCTGCCATGGACCACCAATGCCACCAAGAGTTGTATTCTGGAATTGTCTTCTACCTTAGGAGCTGGGGGGTCACACTATCTCCCAAAGTAATCTACGACTGTAGCCTTGGACCTACTGAACATTCAGAAATCTCAAGGGGCCATAAACTGGCCCATCAGTTTTGTAAAGTAACATGGAAAATGGTAAGCAAAGAGGCCTGGAGATATGTCTCCCATTTTAAGTCTTACTTGCTGAGGGAGTTAGATAAGATAAGATAACCTTTATTGTTATTTTTATACTGTGGGCACAATGGCACACATCAAAAATGAAATTTAGTTGCCCCTTCTCAAAGTGAAACACATACATGACACACACCTAAACATACTATGAACAACAAAACCTACAAAACCATCAAGGTTCCCTGAACTCCTTCCAAATCCACTATATTCAGAAAGATATTGGTTCAACCTAGAAAACCATTTCTTATGTTGTTCTAAAACAGGCAAATGAAAGCAAACACAAGCCCTATAAGAGAATATGTCTTAGGAAGAAAAACAAGATAAACGTTTATTTTACTGGGTGAAGACAGCTTCTGGCTAAAATAGTTGCTTAAAATCAACACCCGTGACCTAACTAAAAGGCCTTCAAGAAAAGCCAGCACAATTTTTATTTTGATGCCCCGTTCTCTATTGCTGAATATGATCCTTTCTTCTTTTTTCCCCTTGGTCAGCCTTGCTGAAACAAAAGACAAGGAGCACACCCAAAACTACTAGCTTTAACTTTATTGTAAGGTTACATTACTGTAACAAAATCTTGAAAGTCTGGAAGTACATCTCTTTCCTCTCACCTTTACAGTCCAGGAAACCTGAACTAGGAATGCTGCTAAAGAGCTGTACAGAACAGTATTAATAACCCTGTTAAGTCACCAATATCTGCGTGAAGCCTGACTGAAGGAATCCTACAAACTATATGGCTTGCCCATTTTCTCTTATATATTACTGTCAGGTGAGAAATGAAGGCTGAGTGTTTGGATAAATGATTTGAGTTAGACCTCAAATAGGTAAGCAGTCCCTGGATCGCTGTAGTTATGTAAATAGGAGAAGCAGCAGAATCCTCTATTTTCTTTGCTAAGCAGTCAGTTTGATGGGGGAGAAATGAAGACAAGGAGGATTGATTCTCTTCTCCTAGATTGCTTCTCAGCAGGGAAAACCGTAGTGGCAGAAACCATTATGGTGTCCCTCTCTCTCTTACTTACACACCTCTCTACCAAGAAAGATCTTGTCAAAGCGAGCTAGCTGTTGGGCATGAAAAATGGAAAGAAATAAGAAACCTTTTGAGTATTGTTGTTGTTAGTTTCGAAGTCGTGTCCGACCCATCGCGACCCCAAGGACAACGATCCTCCTCTGCCATCTTCTGGAGTCCATTTGAGCTCGCACCTACTGCTTCAGTGACTCCATCCAGCCACCTCATTCTCTGTTGTCCCCTTCTTCTATTGCCCTCAAACTTTCCCAGCATTAGGCCCTTCTCCAGTGAGTCCTTCCTTCTCATTAGGTGGCCAAAGTATTTGAGTTTCAACTTCAGGATCTGGCCTTTAAAGAGAAGTCAGGGTTGATCTCCTCTAGGACTGACCGGTTTGATTGCCTTGCAGTCCAGGGGACTCGCAGGAGTCTTCTCCAGCATCATAGTTCAAAGGCCTCAATTCTTTGGCGCTCAGCCTTTCTTATGGTCCAATTTTCACAGTCGTACATTGCAACTGGGAAAACCATGGCCTTGACCTACCCCTAACCAAATTAAGAGTCTTAGGTTTACTGGAACTAAGACTAGGGACTCATATCAATCCCAGAAGCACCAGATTTTATTATTGCAGTTCTTTCCTTGTCTATAGCAATAGACCCTGGTTCTTCCCTTGCTAGTCCATTGTTAATAGTAGGTTGGAATCTGTTCTCACGCCATTCAAAAAATAGGCCACCTCAACAAATAGTTTTGCCACAAATACCATAACTCCTAACGGAACAGGTCAGGACCCAGAAATTAATCAAGGCCTGGATGGACCACCATCATATCCTGAGAACCTTCAGAGTATGTTAATAGATCCTTGTGCCTACCAATTCCAAAGAACCACATTTTTGCTAAGCAGCTTCTATGACATGATAAAGCTTGAAGTACAGCAAGCAGATTGGTCCTTCCGTCGCTGGTTCCATGGAGCTACTTTTCACCATCTGGCTCCAATAACTTGTTTATTTACATATCCTGCTGCAGCCCAAATCAACTCTTGATGCTTTCCTAACATACACAATTTAAAACACTTGTAGTAAAAATTAAAACAATTAAAATAAAACTAAACCCCAAAGATCTAATTAATCAGTAAAAAATGTAAAAAAAAATTGTCTAAGTCTAAATAGAACTCTCTGCAAAACAGCTAAAACATAGCACTGCCTGCTATAGCTTTCTTTACTTGCCAAAAGTGAGAACTAAGAATATCTTCTTCCAAGATGATCTAATAGGTTCCTCATTGGAGCAGATGGTCCTGTAGGTCCTCAGGCGTCAAGCCATAAAGGGCTATAGAGCTGAAAGCCAGCACTTTCAACTGCATCTGGCAGTCAGTAGAAGGCCTGTTGCATTGTTTTCCCAGAACCACATGCCAGTTAGTAAAAGGGTTCCTATATTCTGGACTATCTCACTGTAACTTCCAAGTGGTCTTTACAGCACATTTCAATAGACCAACTGAGTGATAATGAGGGCATAATTTCATACAGTACTTCCTGCCAATGGCAGCTATTTCCTTCCCATGGGCTGAGACAAACAGTGACCATGAGGCATAAGTAGACCAAAGGTGTGAAAGGAAAATACAATGTTATATGGAGGATGGAGTAACAGCCTGGGGGGGGGGGTTAAAGGATTTTTGCCCTCCTGCCTCTCTTTTCTTCTTTCAATACCATGTAGACCATAACTAATGCTTTAGTAATGGAGAAAACTGGAATAGTGATCATAAATATCAAGTTGACAAAATCCCCTTGAAGTCTTTTTCCTTTTATAGTATTGGTTAACAAGATCTGACACAGAAAATTGTGAAAGTGATAACTGAAATAGAGTTAACTTAGAAGAATTATACCAAGTCTTTTAAAAAATTAAATAAAAATATAGGAATGAAGGCCTTAATTTTAAAATGTGTTAATCTGTGATTTTGCTGTTCCAGAGAAAATTCTGTTCAGAAAATACAATATACTATAAACACTGCATTGCTTCTCAGTCCTTCCCAACAGGATAAAAAAGAATGTGCTTAGCAAAGCAGTTTGGAAACAAGTCCCTCTAGTGTTTGGTGTCAGGTGTCTGCACTATCAAGATACACGTTAAGCCTGCTGTGCTACATTATTACAAAAACCATATCAGAATAACAGAATTGGAATGGACCTTGGAGGTCTTCTAGTCCAACGCCCTGCTCAAGCAGAAGATCTTACTTTTTAAAATTCTTTAAAATTCTTTTTATTTTTATTTTTAAGTAAATCCTCACTGACTTTACAAAAACATACATTACAGCATAAAAGAGTAAACTGCAGCCTTCAAAAACAAATTAAGATATGATATGCAATCTCTTCTTAAACATCATAATTTAAATTTACCTTTTTATTTTTTTTTTAAAGGGTGACAGTTGAAAGTAGAGTACCATGGAACAGTTACCATGTACAAGCTCAGATTTTTAGGTCAGAATAAAGCAAAACCATTTCAGGATTCACATGAAAGAAATCCAGAAGTCATCCAGACACTTAAGCAAAGATTTTAATTATTGTTGTATTCTACTAATTTCCAATTAATGGACAAGTAGTTATGAAAGAATGATAAGCAATTCTCCTTTAAGGTTACCAATAGAAGGAACTGAGTTTTTCTTTAAAAAAAGTTCTAGTGTTAATTTTGCCTAGGAATAATACCCTGAAAAGCAGTACTGCTGTTATGGATTACCCAATTAATTCATCTGAGTTCTTACCTACAGAGAACTTTTTCTGAAGCAATGCAAACCAGTTGAGGCAGCAGATGTCATGGGGGTGTCGCTTTCCTGCCTCCTCTTCTATATATTAAAAATAAAAACAAAACAGGATACTATGGCTACAGAACATGTATTTTGCTAGACACACCAATCTCCTCAGTCACAGATGGCCAGGCTCTTCTTGACAGCTGGCACCATCAAAAACTCTAGAGTTCAGGATATGAACTGTATCCATTTTTTGCAACCAGAAAATATAGTTCATTTTGTTTCTAAGTGAAACATTCAGCAATACCTTGTCCAAAATGACCCTAAATCTCCATATACATTTGGAGAAGAACCCACAGTGGCTCTCTTTGAACATCCATTTCCATATCTGAAGGCCAGTCTGAAGTAAGAAGGAATATAAAGCTTATTGGGAGGGGAGGAGGAGGGAATAAGTACAAAGGGACTGTTTTATAAGGGGAAGGGGAAACATTTTGGGCGGAGAGGGGGAACATTAAAGCCCCAAAACACTGGTTAATGAAGCAAAAAGCTTCTATGGAACTATCCCCCCCCCCCCCGGAAAGAATTAACCCCCTCCATTCCAACCGACATCCTAATAATGATCAAGACAGCTATCTGCATTTTTTAAACATGCTTGTTGTTGTCAGGTCTAGTCTGGGCTTGAATGTGATCTGAATTCAATTTAACCATGTCCTTGAATGAGAAAGGAAAAGAAAGGAAAGGGCTTTTAGCATATCACTTGATTTAATTACTCCAAAATTTTATACAAAGTAATAGGTTCTCATTACCCAATCACCTCATTTACCGGCACATATCAAAAAATAGTTAAAATTGATGATTCACAGGCAGAATTACAAAACTGATTAAGGAAATTGCTTTTATTGTGATTAGCAACTATAAATCTAAGACTGTTGTCCACAAACAACATTTTGTGTCTATATAATTGTGCGATTTTACTGTATTTAGATATTTATCAGTCAACCGGCTATCTTTCAGATATGTTGAAACTACAACTTCTAGAATTATGTGGTCCCAAGTAATGTGAGAACATTCAGTCAGAGGACATAGGACTGACAACAATTATTTGCAAAAAAATGTCTCCTTTTAAAGCAGCTTGGTCTAATGATTAAGGCACCAGGCTATAAACCTGGAGGCCTGAGTTCTAGTCTCACATTAGGAATGAAAGCAAGCTGGGTGACTTTGGGTCAGACATTCTGTCTCAGTTCAATTCATCTCACAGGATTGTTGTTGTTGTGGAAAAAATAGGAGGAGGAAGAAGTGTTAGGTATGTTTACCACCTTGAGTTATTTAAAAATAATAACAAAGGTGGAATATAAATAAACAAATGTACATTGAATGGAGTTACATTCCATGATAGATCATGACCCAAGGTTTTGCAAACCACAATGGCTCGACTCAATACTAAGCTTAATAGGGCTTATTTGAACCAGACTAAAATTTGTGAGCTGCTGGGAAACCTAGCTTCTCTGAATGCTAAGAATTATATTGGAACTTAGTTCATCCAGAAGTGAGTTGAACCTCATTCAACAGAACTTCCAGACTAACAGTATAGCAACTTTAAACATGAAGATTTATGGAGTTTAATACCAAGAATTTTTATATTTAAGCTCTTGGTGCTAAAATGTAAGCCACTAACAATGAGTTTAATGGAAAGAAGAATAGAAAGGTTAGATGTAAAAGGTTGTGGTTTTTTAAAAAAATTCAGACTGTAGTATAAATAGTTCAAGGTCACAAATAATCCATGTTTGGTTTTTTGCATAACACAATTAAGTTAATTGCATAAGCGCAGCACTCTTCTTACGGTTCTGCCATTTGACTGCTTTCAAGATGTGGAAAGTCTAGATATGTACTAATAATAGGTACTTTGTGGTAAGTAAGAGCTTATTAAAGCATTTCTTTTATGTTTGCTATCAGTATCTGAGCTAATTTGGTATAGCAAGTGATTGGACTGCTTACTGGTTCTTTTTCTTTTTGACTAGCCTTGTACTGCAACTTTGCAATAAAAATTCAATTCCAATACTATCACACCAATGCTTTAAAACCCTGTTATAATTAGGATAACAACTACAGAACTCCAATTGTAAATATTTTACAACTGCAATTATACTTATATATACCATTTTACTTACACAGTATTGCAATTGGTCAAAGGTGTATGATAAGATCTCTTAGTAAAATAAGCTAAGCTGTTTCAGTCTATTGTTCAGTGTATAGAACATAGAATAATAGGGTTGGAAAGGAGCACGGAGATCTTCTAGTCCAACCCCCTGATCATGGCAGGAGATTCTATATTATTTTAGACAAATGGCTATCCAGTCTCTTCGGTGAGGAATAGGTGCTAGTTACATGGGTAACCTAACAATATTAACTTAAGTTTTCTTTTGTTTTGTTTTAAATAAATCACAATTAGCAGGTTTACACATTGCAATCAGTCTTAAACCATTGTTTACAAAATGTAACAGCTAGGATCAAATACAGTATTTTACCATATGTTAAGTTCAAAAGAGGGCTTGTACATAAAACCAATTTACAAAGAGCTCTGGCTATGGAGCCGAAGTCTAGCTACCTTATAAGCCCAGGAATAGATATTGAGGCCTGTGGTGATTGGAGAAAGGAGGAAATACTTTAGACCTGTGTTTCTGAACCTTGGCAGCTTGAAGGTGTGTGGATTGGCTGAGGAATTCTGGGAGTTGAAGTCCACGCAAGTTGCCAAGGTTAGGACATATTACTTTAGAGGAATATAGTGATGCCAGATGGATATTAAATCTCACTAAAATTTTCTAAAGCCCTCCAAAACACACAATTGTTCTCTCATGGAAAACCCAAATATATTTTTATGGAATATAAATATTAGTACACTGACAACAATTCTTTGCAGCGACTGTCTTCTAATTAGGCAATTCATACGATTTGTGAAACTGTATTCACAAAATCACATTATTGTTCCATTTAATCCAAAATAAGCCATTAGCTGGGTGGGTCCCTATCTCTTGTAAACCTTCTGGCTTCCCTAAGTCAAATTTCCTTTTTAAAAAACAGGTGTTGAAGGAAAATTCTTCATCACAGGTAAGTTCCCCTTATACTTTTGGACTCTTCACTGAACTTTCAGATTACCTTTAGACTTTGGCCCTTCAACTGTCGAAGGTCCTTTACTGGCATTTGCCATTCCTGACACTACCTTTTAACCAGAAATACAGGAAATTTAACTCCACCAACCTGTTAAAGGAGAAGAAAAATTGGCTCTCCAGATGGGAGGGCATCTTGGCACAGTTGCATAAATACTTCTTTGATTATTATTTTGCGAGTATCAGCCCCATAGTGCATCCAATATAATATATTAATCAATACAACCAAATCTACACGCCTTCAAATCTCTTTGAAATATCGAAGCAAGTGGCCAATAAACTTACAGCTTAATTAGCCAACAGAAGTACTTATTTTAGGAGGCTCTTTTCAAGAATAAAAGCTGCTCTTAATTCTCAGCCCACTGATTTAAATTTTCCCCACTGTGTAGAAAGCTCCAAAGTGCAACTAGAAACTTATGGTAGCAGTGCAAAATAATAACAACAATATTTCAATATTTCACAAGGATGGGTGCAGTTTAATCTCAGCAAAATAATGATAGAACAAGTGCATTTACTTGGGATTTAGCAACTCGGTGGGGGATTTTTTAATTTCAAAATCAAGCTAATTTCCATATCTAGCAGGTGGCTGTCTTGTGGCCATTTGTACAAGCTCTCACCTCTTTTGGTCTAGTTTTTATTCACTGGGAACAAACGCCCTCCCAGCCCAAATGCTGCTTTATGCTTCAAGCTGATTCATAGGCTTTTTAATATTAGTACAAGCACTCAAGCACTCAGGCAAAAGATTGCCTACAGTCCCTTGGCATATTAACATTTCTGCACAAAAATGTAGTAAATCTGAAAATAAGGTTTTCAAGACAAAGAGTCAAAAACCAAAGCCTGTGAGGGAGATTTTTATGATACCAATCAGTCCCCAGAGACTTAGCTGAAATACAAAAGAATCTACAAATTTGTCTTTTCTTAGGTTTACATTTTTACATGTTAAGACTCTGTGCCTAGGTTGGGGAGAGAGAACTATGCAGTCCTGCAGTGCTGCAAACTCCACCCAGTTTCATCACTTTCTACCCTCATTGGATCGGACTCCACCAACCAGCGACTCCAGCTTCACTGTCACTGGATGGGCCCTCTTGTTTTTCCATTTGTTAAAAAAACATGTCCCACCCTAATTAATGCAGGCATTAGGAAGGGACTTTTTTCCCCTTTATATGTAAGCCTATACTCTGATTGGTATTGTTCAAAGTTGCATTCTTACTGGAGTAATCTGATGGAAGTCAAGTCACTACCCACAACAGTAACCAGTGGGCAAAAAAATCTATGGAGATTCTCAATTATCCAGGTCATGGTTGCCCCAAAAGTCTTTTTCAAAAGGCAACTGGGTTTCCTTGTTTTTCCTTAAAGATGTCTCGCTTTTCATCCAAGAAGCTTCTCAGTTCTGACTGAAGAAGCTTCTTGGATGAGAAGTGAAACATCTTCAAGAAAAAACAAAAAAGTCCAATTGCCTTTCGAAAAAGCACTTTTGGGACAGTGGGCAAACATGAACAGAAGCCAAAATCAGAGCCAGTATTGAGTGGCACCATCCCCTTTCTTTCTCTTCCCACAATCTCCTTCCACCTCCACAGTCTTTCCTTCCTCATACCAACAGGGGGAAAAGCAGTATGTTCTTTCCAGAGATCAAATTATTACAAAGAGCTTTGGGATCTGAAAGTTGTCTATTGCTCATGAACTGCCTGTGAATGGTGTCCCCTCAACTAGAGATCTTTATCTGCCTTTCCAAAAATGTTTTTGAAAAATAGGGAGGTTGTTTGCTTTCATTCATCTTATGCTAATCAGGTCTCAGGTGAACAGCCCCATTATTTTGCCTCAACCACAACATTCCCTACTTCCAAGATTGTTTCTACCATCAATTGAACAAGCTCCATGTTTTCAACTCCATTTCCTTGCCTCTTGTCCTACTGGAAAATGTCAAGGTGCAGCTTCCTATTCAATGTAGGAATCCAACTTAAAATATTTCAGAGAAATGGCTTTCTAGCCTTCTATAGATACTTGCCAACTGTCATCATAGCTCCTACTTCCTTGTTTACAGCCTAGAAATTGATAACCATTGGATGCTATAAAAGAAATCTTAGATCAAGGGTATGGAATGCTTGTAGGGATTACTAGATGAAGACTCCCTAGCCCAGACATTGGATGTTGTCCAAATGCTCTCCCATCCAAGTCATCATTCTCCTCATCTATCTTTTCTCCATTCTCAATTCCCCAAATAAAGAAAAGTATATCCTTTGCTTCCACATATATCACAAATATTCTATATATAATAACAATATTTATGAGAGTTAATCAGTCCAGTTAAAATTTCAAAATTTATCTGATCACCTAATAAAAGATCTTTTAATGGAAGTGGATTTGGATTAAAGATTCTGCAGCAGGGCCAATAATGGCGTTCCTTAAGTGATGGAAATGTGAGAATACTGAAAACAGGAAGTCTTTTAATGACTCCTGGTGATCTTATACAGTAATTGGGAGCTCATTTTCTGTGTGTAGATCCTTAGGCACTTAAAAGGGTACAACCCAAACAAAAAGAGGAAATAGTATCAGTTGGCCTGGGGGCGGGGGGGTGCAACTATTTTCAGAGGTACAGAACAGCTACAGTGAATAAAACCTAAACTGGGGTGGAGAAAAATTGAATATGTGCAGAAATTAGAATATCAGCCTGCCAGGAGAAAAAAAATAGATGGAATGAAGCCTTCTGGATTAAAGAATTCCAGGATCCACTCAGGAACTTTGTGGCAGCCACTGAAGAAGTTGAGTAAGGGCAATAGGTTTCCAGCCAGCCTTTTATTGGAAAAGGAAATTAGAAGAATAGCCATGCCAATTTCTACTAAGAGCTTTCTTCAAAATAGCATTTTAATGACAATATTATTCAAACACCAAAGACAGCCACTAGGTTGTTTCTTCTAAAATAGTTGGCACTAGCTAAATGGCATGTTCATCTAACAACCATGAAATAATCTGAGGAAATATAACCGACTTGCCATTGTTGGATAAATGACTAATTATACTTTCCCTCTGCCATCATATGAAAACTTTCACTTGGGAAGTTGATTGTAAAGACTAATACTGTGAATTTTAAAAGAACGTGGAAGGAATTACTAACATTATTGGTAACTTTTTTTAAATCATGGCAAAGCAATGTTGAAAGTTATTAAAGTAGTACATCTGCTTGATTACCCCACCGTTAAATATTTTCCAGCAAATCCAGAAGCAGCCTGCCTTCCTACTTAGAGCTGAGCCCTGACTCTGTTTCATCAATACCTGAGCCAAGAACCCCAGTTCATTCATACAGCAGCAATTAATCAGACAGGAAGAAAGGAAACTAGTTCATGTTTAGGCTGAGGGCTATGGTACCTTTAAAAATCGGTGGAAGAGAATTTTGAACAGCTTATGATTCAGGATTGGAAGAAGCTTTTTTTAAAAAAAAAATCTATATACAGTAGTAGAAAAAAGTACAGTGCAGCATCCTTATCCCCCCCCCTTCCCATTTTCCATCCAGTTCCAGAGGCTGCTTAAGACACTATTGTACATTTGCAATAAACTATTGATAATAGGAAGGGAAGCAGGAAAGTGGAAGACAAGCCATCTTAGTTAACAGCCTTTTAAAGCAGACCTATGCAGAGAGATAGCCACACCTAAATGTATAAGTCAAGCTGGGAATTGATTTCCTCGGTATTTTTAAACTAGGGTTCAATAGATGAAACATTGTAGATCATCCTCTATGACACATAAATGAGAGGGAGGAAATCTATTCCCAAATCAGTTTTTTTTAAAATCATTCCAATCTTTCATCTCCTACTTCTGCTTCCAAAGATAAAATGCAGAATGGTTATTTGGTGTTGTGTAATTTAACATCTCTAGATGCTAACTTAATCCAATGTCAACAATTCTTTTGGTCGAAGCTATCTAAAAAATGTTTATGGAGCCCACCTGAAGTGTCTGAATAACTTCACATCTTCAAAATAACATGTTCCCCCAGAACAAATAAATATGACTTCTAACATGGTCCAGATTCTGAGAATTTCATTTGAAATCCGAAAGTCTCTCCATGAATAAGAATGGATACTTAGGAAATAAAGATAGAAAAAGGAAGAAAGGCCATTAAAAGATTAATATAAGTCCATCAAGATCAGACATTCTTGGTATTCACCTTCAAGAGTATTCCAAGCTGCTTTATACTGCAGAAGTGTTTAAATGACATAAAGCAAATCAAGAAATCACGGTGGTTATAGTGAATCAAAGGGGTGGGGGGGAGAAATAGGACATCACCAGATTGTTTTCAGTCCTGCACTTTTTAATGAAATTGCTTTTAGCTATGATTCTGGAGAGCTTCCGGATAGCCTCGGTCTGTAAGAGATGTGAAGTCTGAAAGGAAGACCTGAAAGAAGGTCTCCCCAACCTCGACGCCTCCCCACCTCCTCGCTTTTCTCTTCTTCTCCGAGGATCTCACCACAGCCTCTGCAAAGACTTCCCAGGTCTGCATAGCGCCAAAATCTCGGTGCTAAGGGAGGGGGAAGCCCTTGAGAAATCGGGCTGGGGAAAGTGGAAAAGCTCGGACAACGGGAAGAGATTCCCACGAAAAAGGGGGGGACGCCAAGAGCCCGTTGCAACCAAGCTGTGTGCGCAGCCCTCCCAACGCCCACTCCGGGGCACAAAAACCGATTCGGGTGGTTTTGGTTTCCAGCCCAACCCGGAGCAAGAAGCCTGCCCAAAAGGCACCTGCAAACCGCCCCAGTCATCGGTTCAGCTACGTTTCTCTCTCCAAGACATCTCGGGCACTTTCTTCTGCAGGACTTTGAGGCGATGCCTGGCTATGGGAAGCTTTCCCAGCCAAAGGCAGCATCACTTCAGCCTAAAGCTCGCCGCGTCCCCACCCTGCTCGGAACCAGGCTGGCCCAGCCTCTCCCCTCCAAAAGCCCGGAAGATCCCATGAGTGCAGTCCTGCATTGGAGAATCCCCCTTCCCAGCTTCGGGTTCTCGCTCCCCCACCCCGCCGAGTCGCCCTCGCACCCCCGCTGGCTTCCTCCTTACCGTTGGACCTCCGCACGATATTCTCCAGGAAGGTGTTCTGTGGAGCCACCAGCCCTCTCCTTCCCCCAGCCATAGTCAGGCTCGCTAGCTAACCGGGGTCGGCCAAGCTAAGCGTAGCCTCTCCACTCTTCTTCCCGCTCAGCGCTCCTCATGGTCCCCACCGGGAAAGGCGGGCGGCTTTGCAGCATCAGCTTCTCTCGCTTGCCCAGCAGTCAGCAACCCTCCCTTGCGCTGCATTCTTGCCGCTCCGCGCCACCGGGTCTGGACCTGTCCGGCAGCGCCCTCTGCTGTTCCGCGGCCACCCACACCGAACATGCTTCTGCTGGACCGGAGCGGCGAAGGGCCACTCTCTGCTCAGGGGCCGGTGGGATTCCGTGGACCGAGGCGCCTTCGTAAAACCTGTGGGCTGCAGCGCCCTCCTTTGGATGCCAACATCCATTGCGCACGAGAGTGCGGGACGGGAGTGGAAATGTTGCTTCCCTATTGCTGCACTTCCAGGCTGATCTTGGGTTCCGCGCATGGGTATTCTGTGTTTACTTCTCAGAATAATTGAACTTACTTCCAATATCCCTTTGATTTGGTCAGGGTTGGTTCAAGACATAATTGCTCACATACGAATTAAGCCAGAAAGCCTACTCTTTAAAGTACCCTTGAACATGTGGTTTCCTCTCCCAATTCCTCCATCCTCGCTTCTGCAGATCTTGTAATGTTGTGAATGTGTGGGGAACATTAGGACTCAGTTTGCTTCTATACTCAATAGGGGTATCCTTAAAGTTATCCCAGCAATGATCCATTCTCTGAACTACCACAGATCTCAAAGGGACAAAAGTCTCCATCCCATCATTCCACATGAAAGGGAAATAAAATAAATTGCTAGCACCCCATTGCTAATCCACATTAGATATTAGTCTTCATTATTTGCAGCACCAAATACAACAAGCAAAGGAAGTTGAGAAAGAGCCGTTTTCCTCTTGCATTTATAAAGAGCATTCCTCATTGCTCTTATGACTGCCCTGTTGCTTCCTTAAGGCCTCCTTGGCTCAAACTGGTGTTTTCATTTAAGGAATTGCCAAAAGTTCCCAGAAGGGTACCCGTGCCAGATCAATGGCACCTTTTCACATTTGGAATTGGACTATTATACTTCTCTAATTCTGGACAATATGGAAGCCAGTCACCTGCAAGGTCTGCACAGCTGTAGATTTACAAAAGAGAAAGCCAGTTTTGGTCTCTTTTCAGATAGTGAAATAGAAACAAGGTAGAGAAAAAAATCTTCCCCTCTTAAACCAGTGAGGTTGTAGGAATGGTGATTAAGAACTCGCACAAGGAATCTGTGTGAACATATCCTTTTATCTGCCATCATCACCATTGTGATATGATGTCCTAAAGAAAATGTTTTCCATTAGCTGCACACCTAAGTCCTAGAAGTTCCAAGCCAATAATGAGTACATTAAAGCCTACACAGAAATGTCAAATGAACATGAAATAAATATCTCTCTAAAAACAAGTTGTTCCAGAACTGAAGCAGACCAAAGACCCAGATCCAGCATCTAAGAAGTCCACATGTTGAGGACAGATGCATCCATATTATCCTAATTCCTGTTCCTTTGCAGTTGATCCTGGGAAGCAAATTGATTCTGTCAGAGCAAGTCATATGGAATAGTTACAACGGTGCAGTTCTGCAAATTTGAAGAGGGATATTGGCGACGGACATCTGTCAGCCACTCTTTTAATCAAACACAGCCTAATAAAGACTGGACAGTAATGTTAAGAATCTGTCGGTAAAGAAAGTAGAACAGTGTGTGATAGGGACAGAAAAGGGATGGATTATCTTGAAAGGGGCTAGAACTTCCTATTCAGGCTTGAACTGTATATAAGGGCAATCCAGCCAAACATTTTCTTGTAAATTCCACTTAAAAAGTATAACATGAAAAAAAGAAAATGTTACATTATTTGATAGAATAGCTCTAGGTCAAAATAAAAACTGTTTTGTGCAGAATTAAAGACATTTAACATGATTTTGACAATATTTAGATATAATGGTAAGCCATAATTAAGCTGTGTAATAGTAAACCCCCTTCATCCAGCAGAAACATATGAAAATTGAACATTTCCAACTATATAAATTGTGGTTAATCCTAGGGCAAATTAATTTATTCTAAATAAACAAGCTACAGTAGACATAACCTGGTTTCAGTTATCGTAGTTAGACTGGGATTGGATGTATATGTAAAAAGCAAGCACAGGTTTCTAAATTTTATGATACTATATATGTAGGTGCAGTGTGATATTGTAGCATTGTCTAAGTAGCCGCATAAGTGAAGTTCTACAGCAGCTTTCCTTTTCAGCTTTACACAATCAGTCTTCCCATGCCCAATGCCTTCCAACCTTAGAGCAAACATTGCTTGGAATTAACCATGTTCTCTTTTTCCCTTTGTACTCTATGTAAATGTTTAAATAAACTAAAGTTTATTTGCACCCATGCTTAAACATTTACATAGACTTGATGGCCAATTTAATTTAATGTGATACATTGGGGACAGCTCTCTAAAAAGTGGGGACAAGTCCTATTTGAGAAAAGGGTTAAAATGTTGCCTGAAACATTTGCAAGACATTTTTCCCCTTAAAGCTTGCAAGCTGCTTTCCATATTTTTGCTTCTCAGCTATGGGAGGTTTTGGGAATCATAAAATGGATATTGAAGAACCATTCTTGCATCTTATCATTTTTCTAGGTAAATATCCTCTGCAACAGGCTTAGTTAATGTAACTGTATTTTAAATATTTATAAAATAGCAACACTTGTTATTGTGGATGCAATTTCACAGTTCATTTATTTATGTTTGTTTATTTGACTTGTATGCCAACCATTTCGCCTAAAGGTGACCAGAACCCCTCCTTCTGCCAGCAATAAAAGAACAACAGCTGTGGTAAAACAAAGGGACAGAGCTCTATTAAAATCTGTGGATGTTAGAAGAAATATAAAACTACCATCTCTGATTAAAATTTTGCATTTCCAGGAATCTGGAGGAGATCCAAATAAAGCAGAGGAACTGTTACTTCCGAAAAAAAAAATTTCTGTAGAAATTCTCATAGTGAAGAATTTGTACTAAAATTATTTTATGTTTATTGTGTTCTCCCAAAGCCTCTATATCCCTCCATTGTAGAACTGGGTGTTTAAACTTCAGCCTTAATCCATTCCTCAAGCTGCATGCATGAAGTTACATTTCTTTAGCTTTTATAATGTGCAGTGAAATGTGTATAGCATCTTCTCTGAAATTTAGATAAATATCTATTTGTAATAGATCAGAGCCATCTTGTGATTTATCCAGAGCATTACATTTTATTTTGGACTTTTTCTTTTAATTGATTTGTAAGAAGTTGGTCATAATCTAAGCAATTCTGTAATCTCCTGCAGTGTCAAATGTTTGCCTAATAAAATTTAAAGGGAAAAAGGAAGAATACATTTTGCATTTTATTTTTTGAAACAAAGTTGTATTTTGTTTATCTCTTGTGAGATATGGAAGGAATGTCGGAATCCACTAGACCAGGCATGTCAAACTCGCGACGTCACATTTAGTCGTGTGACATATCGCAACTTTCTCCCCATTGCCGGCCATGGGGTGGGCATGGTTTCGTCATGACGCATCCGGTGTGCAGGTGGCAGTTTGACATGCCTGCACTAAACCATGTCTTTAATCTAATAGGTCACATTATCAAATGTTTGCCATTTTAATCATCAGAAGAAAGACACTTTTCTCTGTCACTCACTGAAATTAAGTGGTAGATACTATGTGAGTTACCTCCTTGAAGATATGTGATAACAAAAGGAACTGTGAAGTTGCTACCCACAGGAATTGAGATCCAACAGGCTTATAGGAGAGGAGTTTTGAGACATCCAATCTTACATCCCATTGCTTAAGTCATCTGTTATACTTTTATCATGCAGTTCCAAGATTAGAAAACTCTGCAAACTTTTGTCATATCAGGGTCTGTTCACTGTATGAAGACATCATGTTTTCATAACACAAATCAAGGTAAAGCTAAGGAGAAAAGTTAGTAATTTGAATGCAATACTTTCTGGTGGCTTGATGTTTAGCAGGGAGAGAGTTTAAACTTCAGAGTAAGTATTCCCTTGTTAGAAGAACCTTGAGCATCTGGCCTCATGTTCTGTGATTCTTGCCTGGAATCCAGTGATTTATAATCCTGGCTGGCTAAGAGACTTTATCTCTTCCTTCTCTTGGCAATGCAAATCTTCAGCTTTGCCTTGGATTGCTTGACTTGGAATTTGCCTTGTCCAGCTAAGTCCTCATCTACAATAATTCTTGTATTCCTGCTTTTGCCTTTTTTTCTGCTATCTCCTGCTGCTTTGCTATTGGGAAGTGTAGCAACAAATCCTCCTTTTAACACTGTGTGTGGCTAAGAACTATGCCAAACTCCTGAAGTGCTGCTAATAAAGCCAGGATGTGAAAGTCAGACTGTGGAAGGAGAGTCATTAGGACCTAGAATACAGAGAACATTTGTTGCAGGAGTATTTGTGTTCTACATGCTCTATTTCCTCCAGCAAAAAATAATAAATTGCTTTTGCTGGAGGGAAAAGGACACAAAAAAATATAACAAGATGACAGAAAAGATCATAGGGAATAATAGAAAGCAGCAGGTAATGCACCTACAGCATTTTCAGGCTCAGCCTGGACCAATGAACATCAGTTTCTCAGGGAGCTTTCTGTTGCTTGCTACTTCCCAAAATTCATTTGAGACAACTGGTGATCAGCTGTCCAAGACAGAGGAGACACTAGTAGGAGTGACTTGGGTTCTTAAGATGTTATCTTCCTCACTGAAACCTTGCTTTAACTAAGCCACTATTGCTGGCAGAGAACAGTGATCATGAGTGAGATTGGAAATAACCTCTGAGGCATTTTTCAAAAAAAAAAGTAAGAAACTGTACCTGAGCAAGAAGCAGATACCCTGCGATACATAGACTCATGCATCCTTCATGAGCTTTCAAGCCCCAGTGAGGATGTAAATGATGAAAAAAATACTATACCTGATGTTCAGTTAGAGTGCAGATACAGCTACCGTGTTTTCCCGAAAATAAGACCCAGTCTTAATTTTTTTTTGCCTCCAAGAGGCACCAGGTCTTATTTTTGGGGGGTGTCTTTTCCATTCACCTCGTGGCGATGGCACTGACAGCCCCGCCCAGCCAGCCCACCTATTCTACAGCTGAAGGAGCAGCTTCATTCTGCAGCTGAGAATGGAGCTCCTGCCTGCATTTTGCTATCAGAGGCCTTTTCGAAAGGCCTTTGCAGCCGAGAACCAACCTACGGATTGAATCCATAGCTCAGTTCTCTGCTGCAGGAAAGGCCTCTGACTGCAAAATGCAGGCCGGGTGACACTGCAGAAGTGGGCCAGCGAAGAGAGGCAGGTATCGATTCATGAGAGGCCTGGTAAGTGGGTGCGGGGTGCATGGGGCAGCTCCACCCATCCCCACCCCCACCCTAACTTTTTAGGCATGTACCTTGCCCCCAAACTAGGGCTTATTTTTGGGGTAGAGTTTATATTAGGTCCAACCCCAAAAATCAAGCTAGGGCTTATTTTCGGGATAGGTCTTATTTTCAGGGAAACACGGTAATAGACTCCGTATCTGGTCCTCAAATGTAACCTTACAAGTATAGACAGAACAGAGTATGTTAGAGAAACAAGGAATAACTACTGCCAAATTTAATTCCTTAAATCTGTGGATCCATCAAAATGGAGGACTTTGTTATACTGCATGGGCCATAACACATGAGAAACTTCATGTTCCCCAAGACAATAAAAATAAAAATTTCCATCCAATAAATTACAGTGTGAAATTCCCAATAGTTAAAAGTTAGGCTGCTGCTGACAAAATAGATAGGTAGCGTATGCTGAACATTTGAGCTTTGCAAAATGGTTTGTGCAATTTCTTGCACAAATAGCTAGTTTTTGGTGATTTGTGTCTGAATAGAGACATGGGTGTTTGGTAGACATGATGTTAATCAGGGCTGTTTACCTCTAGATACAGACAAGGAAAAAGTGAAAGACATCAGTGGTCTTTGAAGGGCGGCAAAAAAGGTTAGTGGGGCACTGAGAAGATTGTAAATAGGTGGGATGGTAAAATAAAATGTGCTTGCAACATCCTTCAAAGTATAGTGTTGATGGCTGGGTTGTTGCTGTGTTCTAGGAGCATATTTAGAAATACCATCTCCGCAAAAATCTACACCTATCATTGATTTTGGAAAGCAATTCAAAATGAAATCCTGGAATTTCTACCAACAAAAATTAAACAAAAGATTGTGACAAATCTGAAGTCAGCAAGATTCTACTCCAATCTTCTGGATTATAAATCTGAGAGCAGTCATAAGGAACAAATAACTTAAATGATGCATGTTGTAACCACAGAAACTAGTGAAAATGCCTTTCCAGTGATGACTGTCAGAGAACATTTAATAGAATTTTTTGACATTGATGACACAGTGATGAATGTGCTCCTTGAGAAGCTGGGAGATATGGGAATTGTGGTAACTGACATGGTTGAACAGGACTATGATAATGGTCCTGAAGTTATAAAGATCATTCTGGAAAATGGAGTTTTGATAGAAGAATGGCCCAAAGAAATAGAATCACCACATCTTACTGGTGAGATGGGGAGTTTTAAAAGTTTCTGAAAGTAGCAAAAAATTCACACTGAATCTATTTTCCCATATATTTGAATTAACATTTTGTTTATGAAGCATGGATAACTTTGTGAGGCTCAAATTTGAATTTTTTTAACTAGATGCTTCAACATCTTTGAAGAAATGTTCATGTACTTTAAACTCAAGTTATATAGTAATATAGTCGGGTGTTGCCCAATATTTTCAAACTTCACTGTACCCGAAGATTTAAAACCACAAAACGGAACACTAGAATTAGCGTTGACACATTATAAAATGCACAACAGTGACTAATAACCCCTTCAGGATATATAGATAATCACTATTTAAATAAACCCCATTGTTTAGCAACCATTTACAATTACAAAAGTGAAGAAAAGGAAACTTTAAGACCAATCCTTTACAACCTTCACAGGAACACAAAGAAAGGCTGAAGTAAGATCATAAGCACAGTCACGGTTTCATCTAGCGACCACTTTGCTTAACTACCAAATTGCTGGTCCCAACTGTGGTCACTAAAGGAGGACTATCTGTATTTCAGCAATATCAACACCAAATGTTGTTTTGGAACACGTGTGCAGGAATAAGACACTTTTGCTATGCTGTACATACCATTAAAACTTCATGTGACAGTTGTCAGTGAAAACATATATATGCTCCACAATGACAGGAGAGGCCGGTGAGCCCTGTAACCCTTTCAGCAGAGCATGAGTAGGTCCAAACTATGGACCTTTTGGATTATTCAAACCAATGAAATGGCGATATTTACTATGCAGACAAGAAAAGTGACATTTGCTGATTAGGCAATTTTTAAACATATATATATGTTTTCTGAGGTTTTCGCGGGTGTTTGTATGTAGGTCTTTGGTTGTTCGGGTTTTCTCCCGCGTAAAATTGGAAGTGTCTTGGCGACGTTTCGACGAAGTCCCATTCGTCATCTTCAGGCTGGTGTTTTCAGCTTCGTGCTTCGAGCAGCAATGTGTGGTCTTAGCTGTTTCTTCCTTTTAACTGCCAGTGGGGGTATGAACTGATTGGGTGGGAGCTTGGCTGTGTTCTGATTGGGTGGAGGTGTGTTCTGATTGGTTAGGGGCTGGCTGTGCTCTGATTGGCTGGGGGGTTGGCTGTGCTCTGATTGGCTGGGGGGTTGGCTGTGCTCTGATTGGCTGGGGGAGTGTTCTGTTTGGTTGTGCTCAGGTTAGTCTGAGTTGCAGAGGGGTTTAAGATTTTGGGCTGCCTTGCTATTTTTTGGCTTCGCGTTTGTGGTCGTGCCTCATTTTCATGGAGGGTGTCAGTTTGCTTCATGTATGGATTGGAGGGCTTTAAAGTGGCTAATGATGCAGCTCTGGTCTGGCTTCTGGTTTGTGGTCGTGCCTCATCATCGGTGTGGCTTTGGGTTTGCTTTTTGCGTGGATGTGTGGTGGTGACATCCTGTGTGGTTTTTGTGAGTGTGGGTCTGGTATCATTTTTTGTGTTAGGGAGTCGTTTGTCAATAAGGGCGGGTTTCCAAATGGCTGGTAGGCGGGAGGTATCATCTCGCTTGTTCATGCTGTGTGGGCGTTTTTCTATCTCGATGGCTTCTCTGATTATTCTGTTATTAAAATGTTCACTTTTGGCAATGGTTCTGGTATTTTTAAAGTCAATTTCATGTCCTGTGGCTTTAAGGTGTTGGACCAGGGAAGATGTTGGTTCCTCTTTTTTGACTGAGTTCTTATGTTCTTCAATGCGTGCACTTATTCTTCTGTTGGTTTGTCCGATGTATGTGGTGGGACAAGTGGTGCATGGGATTTCGTATACTCCTTGATTTTCTAATTCAATTTTATCTTTGGGGTTTCTAAGGATGGTGGATATTTTTCTGTTTGTGCAGAATGCTGTTTTGATGTTGTGTTTATGGAGGATCTTACTGATTCTGTCTGTGGTGCCTTTTATGTATGGGAGGAGGGCTTTGCCGTTTTCTTGTTCTTTGTCTTGGATTTTAGTGGGGGTTTCTTTTTGGATTAGGTTTGTAATCTTATTTCTTTGGAATCCATTGGATGTTAGTACATTGGTGAGAGTGTGTAGTTCGGTTTTTAGGTGTTGTTCGTCAGCTAAGCGTTTTGTTCTGGAGATGAGTGTCTTGGCTACAGAGTTGATCTGTGCTGGGTGGTGGTGTGAGAGAGCGTGCAGATAGCGGTTTGTGTGTGTTTTCTTCTGGTAGATGGTGTGTCCTAGGGAGCCATTGGATCCAAAATAAAAGCCTCCCCCATTAGCGAAGAGATCCAGCAAAGAATCATTCCCAGAGAGAAATCATCCAGATGCCCCAAACTCTATGGTCTCCCCAAGATACACAAAGAAGGAACCCCACTCAGACCTATAGTCAGCTCCATAGGCTCACCTCTACAAAACCTAGCCAAATTTCTCGCCAAACAACTACAGCCCTATGCAGAATCCATCACCTCACACGTAAAAAACTCATTCCAGTTTATAGAGATCATAAAGAAACAAAACTTACAGCCCAGCGACCTACTCGTGAGCTTCGATGTCATATCCCTCTTCACCCAAGTGCCTATCAAAGAAGCCTTGACAGCTATCCAAAACAAATATAACCCCCCCAAACACATCTTAGATCTGACCAACCACTGCCTATCCAACACATACTTCATCTATAATGGACAAAAATACAAACAAACAGAAGGAGCACCCATGGGATCACCCCTCTCACCTGTCATTGCCAACCTCTACATGGAACACTTTGAAACCCAAGCTCTAGAAAAATCGGATCACAAACCCAAACTCTGGCTCAGATACGTAGACGACACCTTCATAATCTGGCCACATGGGAAAGAAAAACTGGACAACTTCCTCACACACCTCAACAGCCTACACCCCAAAATACAGTTCACCATGGAAACAGAAGCTAACAACCAACTTCCCTTCCTGGATGTCTTAGTCTACAAGAAATCCAATGGCTCCCTAGGACACACCATCTACCAGAAGAAAACACACACAAACCGCTATCTGCACGCTCTCTCACACCACCACCCAGCACAGATCAACTCTGTAGCCAAGACACTCATCTCCAGAACAAAACGCTTAGCTGACGAACAACACCTAAAAACCGAACTACACACTCTCACCAATGTACTAACATCCAATGGATTCCAAAGAAATAAGATTACAAACCTAATCCAAAAAGAAACCCCCACTAAAATCCAAGACAAAGAACAAGAAAACGGCAAAGCCCTCCTCCCATACATAAAAGGCACCACAGACAGAATCAGTAAGATCCTCCATAAACACAACATCAAAACAGCATTCTGCACAAACAGAAAAATATCCACCATCCTTAGAAACCCCAAAGATAAAATTGAATTAGAAAATCAAGGAGTATACGAAATCCCATGCACCACTTGTCCCACCACATACATCGGACAAACCAACAGAAGAATAAGTGCACGCATTGAAGAACATAAGAACTCAGTCAAAAAAGAGGAACCAACATCTTCCCTGGTCCAACACCTTAAAGCCACAGGACATGAAATTGACTTTAAAAATACCAGAACCATTGCCAAAAGTGAACATTTTAATAACAGAATAATCAGAGAAGCCATCGAGATAGAAAAACGCCCACACAGCATGAACAAGCGAGATGATACCTCCCGCCTACCAGCCATTTGGAAACCCGCCCTTATTGACAAACGACTCCCTAACACAAAAAATGATACCAGACCCACACTCACAAAAACCACACAGGATGTCACCACCACACATCCACGCAAAAAGCAAACCCAAAGCCACACCGATGATGAGGCACGACCACAAACCAGAAGCCAGACCAGAGCTGCATCATTAGCCACTTTAAAGCCCTCCAATCCATACATGAAGCAAACTGACACCCTCCATGAAAATGAGGCACGACCACAAACGCGAAGCCAAAAAATAGCAAGGCAGCCCAAAATCTTAAACCCCTCTGCAACTCAGACTAACCTGAGCACAACCAAACAGAACACTCCCCCAGCCAATCAGAGCACAGCCAACCCCCCAGCCAATCAGAGCACAGCCAACCCCCCAGCCAATCAGAGCACAGCCACGCCCCTAACCAATCAGAACACACCTCCACCCAATCAGAACACAGCCAAGCTCCCACCCAATCAGTTCATACCCCCACTGGCAGTTAAAAGGAAGAAACAGCTAAGACCACACATTGCTGCTCGAAGCACGAAGCTGAAAACACCAGCCTGAAGATGACGAATGGGACTTCGTCGAAACGTCGCCAAGACACTTCCAATTTTACGCGGGAGAAAACCCGAACAACCAAAGACCTACATATATATATATATATATATATATATATATATATATATATATATATATAAAAGTTTTATTAAATTGGTAAGTTGCTAGTTATAACTCAATCATTTAAAACATTTATAAACAGCTTTTAGATTATATATCTCCAAATCCTGTTTTTAACTTTTGTCTGGTTTCAATTAGATATTTGAGTTGGCTTACTGTCCAATAATGTTTAGATTTCGTATAGCCCACGGTTTCCTTAAGTCATACAAAATAGTATCATCTCTAATATATACTTATTGTTTATTCCAATAAATTCTTAATTTATTTCACCATCATATTCTAATTCTCATTTTAATATCATCACTTACTCATAAAATAACCTTTATCCTCTGAATCCATCTTCTATTTATAATTCAGAACAATTATTTAAATAACTAATTTATTTCCCTTATAGGTATAAATCTAACTATTAAATTCAATAATATCTTTTAAAGTCTCCTTAGCTCACTAGATAAAAGTTTAAAGCTCTTCCATTAGATATCAAACAAGGAAAACCTTTTTTTTTTTTTAATCTAACTCTGGCCTTCCTTTTATGCCAAGCCGGCTTCCATAAAAAAGCTTTTGGGGCCTCAAATGGCTCTCCCTTCCTTCCTGGATATATCATTTGAGAGACCATCCAATCATCAGCCTATCAAGGAAGCCAGTCCCTTCACAGTCGTTAAATTGTTGACCCAATGTTTAAATCTCCATATCTGTGTTAATGTGTTTATCATGCATTCAGATTGGTCTTCTTCTAATTTCAACTGAAGTAGATGAAGATTCATGTTTGATGTTGTACTTGTTTTTGGATCATCTAGATTATCTGAAATCTCAGTGTATTGTTGTAAATCCTCTGGAATTTTTAAATCTTTGAATAAGACATTTTGAAGTTGTTTTCCTTTATTGAAATATGGAGAAGAGGGGTCCCATGGCAAGAGTGATAGAAAAAGAAAGTTAATAGGGATCTTTTAAATTTTTGACATACCATAGATACAGAGACATGGGGAAAATCATTTCAAGCCCTCACCTCAATGTTTTGAAACTGCGCTGATTAATTAAATAGTGGAATAAATTTAAGTTCCTCCCTGTCTTAATATGTAGAGAACTGAAACAGTCTTGAAGAAAGAATGAAAGAACCTTTAAGTAAATAACATCTCAGTCCTGGGAAAGAAGAAAGAGTGAGAAAGAAATTCAAAATAACCCAGCTTTAAGTCTTATTTGGTGTAAGAAGGGGAAGATGTATACTCTGGCAGGTTTTCCAGATCCTGTTATTATACTATACCAATGATGGCGAACCTTTTAGAGACTGAGTGCCCAAACTACAACCCAAAACCCACTTATGCATCGTCGAGTGCCGGGTGGGTGTGGCCCATTGGGTGGGCGTGGCTGCGGTGGTAACGGCAGACTGGGTAGGACTAAAAAGTTCAATCAATCAATTCCAACTTTGCAAGATTTTTTTTTCCGCAAGAAGTTGAAATTGACTGATTGATTGAACCTTTTTTTTTTTTTTGCACATGGCGGCGGAGGCCTAAAGCGAAAAGATTTTATAAAACCTAGCTGAAGGCCTAGGACTGGAGTGACAGCGCACATGCCCACAGAGAGGGCTCTGAGTGCCGCCTCTGGCACCCGTACCATAGGTTCGCCACCACTGTACTATACATTATAGCAATAAACTAGAGTGCCAGTAATCTTTGTCTGTTCCCTGGCCTGGCCTATCTTGAAAAGGTGACATAATATAGAATATAATAGAAGAGCATTGCTATGTTCGTGGCTAGCTGGAGGAAACACGACTGGATGAAGTAATTCTTCTTTATATCAAGGCTACATTAATAGAATCTTGCAAATCTGAAAGTACAACAAAGTTCCCGCAGCCACATTTAACTGCTTGATCCATTAGGACTTGATCATGAGTTACTTTCTCTGATCGGTAAGTCACTGGGGGTTCCTGCCTCTTTTGTCTGATTGTTTCCTAGACTGCTTCTCTTTTCCTCATTCCCCAAGGACATCTACACATTCCATTACAATCTCTGACCATTAAATAAATACTGACAAGTTTATAGGATTATGCAGAGTTATAATTCAAAGAAGCAGCCCTCTGATTTCTGTCCTGTGCTGTAAATTCTGACTTAATTTTATGCTGGAATCAGCTTGATACCTGCACAGAATATCTGTTTAACATAGAATGCCTGTAACTAAAATGTCTACATTATGTGTTTCAATAACTCATTTTTTTTAAAAAAAAAAGGAAATTATTATAATTTTCCAATAAATATGTAATATACAAGATTGCAGTAATGTCTACTCATTGTAATCATTATTATATTATCAGCTGGTCTGTTTGTTTAAAATATTTATACAGCTACCCATCTTTAAACAACTCTGGGCAGTTCAAACTCAGGTCTATGCTCAAATGTTTCTCCATAAAGCATTCTAAATATGTAATTTTTAAAAAATAAGTTAAATATTCAAAATATAATCAATATTTCACAAGTTGAATTATTTTTATAATCTGTTTTCTTCCTCCCATTAAACTCAAATCTAAAAGTTTTTATTTCCCCTCAGACTACCAGATATTTTGAGGTTATATTTAATGGCATCAATTTTACAGCAACAGGAGGGCAGTTCGTATATTTTCCCTCTGATCATTTTAATGTTTTTAATTGACATGCTTTTCTTTTTTTTCTGTCTCCACTGATCTATTGTATAGCGTAACCAACCACTTTTTAGCATACATCAATTAGTGTAATTACACTAAATAATGCTAATTGATGTTTTTGTATGCATGTGTGAAAGTATACCTTAAATTATCAAGGTCTATTTAAGAAAACATAAGCATATCTAAAATTCCTATACTAGCTACCAGTTGATTGATAATATTTTTTAAAAAACACTGTTTAACTGGATTGCATTCGGCACTTAACTACAGATAATCCTCAACTTACAATATTTCGTTTAGTGACCATTCAAAGTTACAACAGCACTGAAAAAAGCAACCATTGCAGCATCCCTGTGGTCATGTGATCAAGGTCATGTGATCATCCTCTGTGATCGTCTGACAGAGTCAATAGGAAAGCCAATTTAACAACCATGTTACTAATTTAACAACTGCAGTAACAACTACTATCATTGGCTAGGATCTTGAGTACAGTATGTGGTAGCATTTTATCTTCAACTGTCTCTGGAAAAGTAAATAATCAAGGCTCATTTCACCTTCCAAACTGCATATGGGATTCAGAAATATTCTTCAAATAATTGTAATTATACTCTATTTTGTACTAGTCAGATATCATCTCAAAGACTTTGTCTAGATCTGGAATGACATCTTAAGGATTCAGACTAAATGGAATGGTCAATAAAACAGCAAAGATAATAATGAGCTTGTAAATTATATAGAATGATTGTAATCTATACATCTTTAACTTTGAGATACAATAACCAATAACTGAAGGAGTATCACAACATCCCAAGGTTAAGAAGCATATTCTCAAATTAGTTTGATTCCTACTGATTAAATTACCAGAAATCTAAAGTTTTCTTTACAACAATAAGTTATTTATTGGGCTTATATATTGATCAAATCATTACCATCTTTGAGCAGTTTACATGCACCTTTCTGTAAAATAAGGTTAGGAATTATTCATACAGTAAAGTTTACATGAAAAATAACCAATTCAGAATCTGACACTGGTGACAATAAACAGGTACAGTAAACAGACTAGAAAATCACATTACAACAAAGTAAACTACAACACTACAATAAACACTAGTATTTTAGAATGAAAAAAGCAAAAAAAAAAGAAAAGACAAAATTGCAAAAATCAAAGAAAAAAAGGATTATAAAAATATTTCCAATTTTCTTTTACAGTAGTTATCAGTATATTGTATGTTGGAAAGAAAATCTAGCACTTTTTTATTTATGACATCAGCAGCAAGGTTGCTATATACTCAAAGATAAAAAGAGAAATATAGAATGGGTTCTGAAATTAATGGAGGTAGTCCAATGGTGAAATTGACTGTTCTGCTTAACTTGATTAAATTCCTTACTATTAAGAGAATATCTTACGAATATTGGCATTTTGGAATGTTTATTTTAAAGATTAGCATCATTTGTTTAAAGCTAGAGAAGTTGTAATTATTTCTGGACTAAAAGAAATTTGAAGGTCATCTTTGTTATAAATTTGATATATTTTTTGTCATTTTGTTTTGCTGTTCCCTTTTCTCTTTTATGTTAGTCTTTTGATATTTGATTGTGAAATTTCATAAAGATATTTAAAAAACAAGAGGTTTCCAATCATTATTAAACCTAAGCAATGTCTCATTTCTAATTAAAGCAATCTGTCCATCTCAGCAAGTTCCACCATCTTTACTACTAATTCCCCCTTTATGGGTAAAGTTGATTTTTTTTAACCTTTGTGTATTACACAATCTTACTTCAGTTGTCATATATGAAAATAAAGTTCATAATTTTTTTCCAACAGCTTATAAATCAATCCCAAAATAAAAGTCTCAGGTTTCAATTGTATATGAGTCTTTAGAATCTTCTGTATTATTATATGTAATTGATTCCAACATTTTCTGGCTTTTTTACATGCCCACCATGATAATATGTCCTTTCTTGTTGGTTATAGTTCCAGCATAAGTTTGAAGAACATTTAGACATTCTGGATTTTTATTCCAAGGTATATGTACCAACAATACCTTTTTAAAAACTTATCTTTAAGATTATAACATAGTGTAAATTTCAATCCTTTCAACCATATACTGTATTCTCCCACTGATCCAATGTATATTGTAAACAATGTTTTAGTCCATTTTACCATACATTTTCACTTCTTCCTCTTCTATTTCATATTTCAATAAAGTTGATACATTTTAGCAATAACATCTTCATCATTTGTACACAGTTCCATTTCAAATTCATCTTACATTTGATGAGAGTTGGACACCCCCTCCCCAGCCCAACTAAGAAATAACCTAGGAACACCCCAACTAAACTGGGTCAACAGCAGCCTGAGGCTAAAAGGCAAACACTTGACACACACAATGAGGAACCAGTTAGCAACAATCAGGACACAACAATAAAGTAATTAACACCTTTCAGGCAGGATTAGCAAGGAAATTTAACCAACAATAGTCACTGACCAACAAATCAGAAAAGGCAGATTCAAACTCACCAATCAAAATTGACAAAATTGGAAACCACAAAAAGGTATAAAACCTCTGTTTAAAAGATCATTCTGTCTAGCTAGCCGGGGACTCGAGCTGAATTGTCACTCAACGCTGATCCTCGAAATTAAACCTCTTTCTGGTAGCTGGCTTCACGATCTATTTCTTCTGCGCCGCACCGTCAAGGGGAATCCCGGCTGGAAGGACCGAACGGGGGAGTTCCTCCCAACACATTGTTCAAAACCCAAGTTATTTTATCTAATTTAAATCTTTCTAATAATTACCACTAACATGAATATACTTCTACCACCAGTTCTCTTGTTTTTATTTTATATTCTCCTTAACAAAATTCTAATGTATCAAAGCAAGTCAATCATTTATGTCTAGTAATCATTTCTATTCTATAAAATGCTTCCTGTGCTGAGATCCAAGGCATAGCCTAGGGTTATGTTTCATATTCTCAGGGTGGCTGGCACATCTAACAAAATGAATTTTAAAAGCTACATTAACCTTCATTTTATTGTACTTTAAATATCCATGCCACCCAAATCTCAAACCATTCCCTTCTAACTCCAAAAGCCTTCTGTTTTTCACAACATCCACTCTTTCATTTAGACCAGGGGTAGGCAACCTTGGCTCTTTTATGACTCGTGGACTTCAACTCCCAGAATTCCCGAGCCAGCATGGGGGACCTATGGCTCCTTCATGACTTGTGGACTTCCAACTCCCAGAATTCCTGAGCCAGCATGGCTCAGCTTGGAAACCTCTCCCTTTCCCCTCAGCATGACTGGCTCAGGAATTCTGGGAGTTGAAGTCTCATAAAAGAGCCAAGGTTGCCTACCCCTGATTTAGACCAAGCAGGTGGAAAAGTCAGGCTTTAATGGCCTAAACTCCAGGAAAAACTTCCTATAGCTTTCTGGGGAATTCAGAAAGTCAGTTTTCATCTAGAATGCTTTATGTTTTTGTCTCTCCAGACTAGCCTCCACCTTTGCCGTTCCTCTGGAGATCTTCTAGAAAGGTAAAATATATGCGAGACCAATTCGGCTTAGTTTCAAAGCCTAAACAAGATCAGCCAGGAGTTGTCAACTGGTCAAACAAAACACCAAGTGTCAGGTGCATAAAATGGTTTCAATTATAAAATGACATATGGAATATTAGGAATAAAATCTGTTCCTAATATCATAGCAGGAACAGTTTGGCAATGGAACTACTTAGAAAGAAAACTGATGTGTTCCCCTTTGGGGGCTGAGTTCAAGCAGAGACTAGGTGGCATTTGCCTGGGTTACTTTTGAGTTTCTACCCTGAATAGTTGGATCCCAACCCACTTGATTCATTTCACACGTGGTAATCATTCAGCAATGTTGAAATTACAAGTAGTCAGCCCAAAGGACACTTGCTTAAGCATTAACTTCAAAAACTCCAGAGTATTGTTGTGACTATAACATTTTCCTGTAACCCCATACAGAGGATTCCTCCCAGAATGTTTGCGCCCCCCCCTTTTCACTACCCCCTGGAATATGAAAGAAGTTTTAATCATCATCATCCTTCCCTTTCATCGTGCCAATAACCCGAATCGTATCAAGTTTACGCCTAACACTTTAAAACAGTGAAGCATAAATATACAGTGTGACAATTTCATAAGCCATGAAAAAAGTGCCGGAATGAGAGCTGCCAGAAAACATCAATCCACATTTGCCAAAGGCACGCTCAAAACGGCAGTGCAAGCTCTATTTAACCCGGGAGCACATCCTCCGATACGAGCGAGGCCAACGTGCGCACTACCGGGTTCACACGTGGGGTCCCGCCGAGCTCAAGGAAAGCAGTCTCGGCGTTTGGTTACCGAAGAGCAGCAAGAGCCCTATAGAGCGGCGCTGATAGCCGCGGAAGGAGCGGTTCTGCCAACTTCGCGCGGCAGAAGACAGCAGCAAAGCGCCGCCGCTACAGCCTTCGCCGAACGTTCCCAACGTGTGAGGCTAGATCCGGCTGGGCTGCGGCGGAGGGATCCCCTACCCGTGGGTGGAGGAGACGAGTAAAGGGGGGGGGAGAACGAAGGAGGCGCCGGCGCCGCGGCGGCCCGAGCCGCGGGGGGGGGCGGGGGAAAGGGGCACTAACATGGCGGCTCCACATTAACTTTCCCCCCCTTCGGCAGTCGCTGCCACCGCCGGCCGCCCCTCTCTTGGGTAGCCGTCATGCCGGGCATGATGGAGAAAGGAGCCGAGCTCCTGGTGGGCGCTAAGAACAGGGCGGCCCCCAACGGCACCAAGAACGGCGGTGGCGGCAGCAGCCCCGGTTCCAACGGGAACTTTTTCGAGCCGGAAAGCGGCAGCGGCGGCGGCGGTGACAGCGGCGACGAGCACGGTGCGGGCTTTATCTTCCCCCACCCTTTTTCTCCGAGCGGGCAGACTTGGGCCTAGTTACGTCGCCCCTCTGTACTAGCTGGCTGTGGCGACTGCACTGAGTCTCTATGGATCTCTCTGTGTTGGGGTGTATGCGCGAGCATGCGCGCGCGTTCGTGCAAAAGAGTGTGAGGTGCGCGCGCGATAGGGTCTACAGGGTGCAGATAACGTGAGTGTGGGGGTGTACGCGCGTACGCGCGCGCGTTGTTTCCCTCGGGCGCGCGCACGCTGTTTGTGTGTGTGTCTGTGTGTGTCTGCTTGTCCGTCTGTCCATCATCCCTCTATCCCGTGGAGAGTGGGTGTGCATTTTCACAATGGGCACACGTGTAATGCAACCGCAGCTCTGGCGCGGTACTGCATGGCATTTTACGTGTGTGTACAACTGTACACGTTTAGTGGCATATAACCTTGCGAACGAGTACGTTGTGGGTGTCTGACTGAAAGGATTGCCATGAAGAGTGGTGCACGCAGGTCTAGCTACTGCAGCCCTTTCTGTCTTGTTTTTCTATGCTAGGAATGCATTCGATACATACACCCACACAACATTGTGCTGTATCAGCACAATAAAGTAAAAGGACTGTTTCTGTTTCTAAATTTCTTTTAACACAATTGTTGCCTCTCTGGAAATTAATCCCTACCTGGAATGTTAAAGGGAAGTAGGCATTTCTTTTTCCGGTGTATATGTGGTGGTGGGGGGAGTAATCTTTTTCTTCTTTCTCTCTTCCTACTTGTTCTAAGGCTTTGAGGCTATCAAAGCAACAAGGCTTGTTCTTATTGGTAATTGTCTATTGCATTGTCTGTGATGCTTCTAGATCACAATCTCCACATTTTAATTTGTAATGACTATACTTCAATCATTGAAGAGAAAGGCGTCCTTTCCCCTCCGCCCCTCTAAGAGATGCATTTATTTTTTCTTCCATTGCAGATGTAGGAATGAGGGTCGGAGCAGACTATCAAGCTCGCATCCCTGACTTTGATCCTGGTAAATATATATATATATTTAAAATTGTAACTTGATATCTCTATGCTGTTTTCAAAAATGGGAGCTTATTGCATGTGTTCATTATAATGAAAATGTAATTGAATGCATTCTGTTGAATATTATGTGAGGGTGAAAGGAGGAGAGTTGCTTTGGTGAAGGTTAAAGGTGTAGGATTTTTTTTGGCACCCCTCCCTCAAGGCTTTGTGCAGCTTGTTCGTGGTCACTGAAGGTTTGCAGAGCCAGCTTTTGCTCTTTGGAAGTTGAAATAAGCAGGCCTTATGTATGGAGAAGGTGGCTCTTCCTGTCTAAGAAAGAAAGGATTTTAAATTTTCAAAAACTTACCTGTCTACATCTACAGTAGTTTGAAAAAAGTATTTTATTCCAAGAATATTGAAAAACCATGCCTCCTTGATTTTCCAATATTTAAAAGTGAGGAGTAATGAAGTTTTCAATATAATAAGTAATACTTCTGTTCCCCATGTGATGATGGAATAGACAAACTTGCATTTCTTGATGCTGACTTATCTCTGTCTTAATTTGCATGTACTGTATTAGCAGGGCATCACTATTATCCAAATATAGTCTTATTTCTAGCCATAACTACAAGGAAGCACTACTAACTCTTATTTTCCATAGACCTGGACAATCTGTGCCAGTTGATTACTGCTGCCATAATGGCGCCCTTCTCTTAAAACTATTACTTCACTCCATGGTGATTCTGAATCTTTTTGTTTTAAAAAAGAAGCAAACTTTCTCTTTTTTAGAACTATTTCGTTATTGCTATTAAAAACTTGTCAATTATAAATGAAAACTGGTCTCAACAATAAAAAGCTTCAAGTTTAGTTTTGTTGTATGTGTCATATATACTCTTGGCTTTTGTTTCTATTTGTCATATTTTAAAATATTGTTAGTGGTTGACAGAATTTGTGGTTGGATTCTTGATTTAAAAAGTGCTTTGTACTTTTGCATATGTAATATAAATTAAGTAATACCCTAAACAATACTAGTAAAAGAAGAATTTGCAGTTGAAGTATTGTCTATTCTGTTTGTTGTGTTTCTTGTTTGTCCCCAGAAGTTTCTTTGATATGCCATTTAGACATTTAACAAAAGTCATTTGGCACTTCACAACTGTTCCTCTATGATGATAGAGTTCCTATTTAGTATAGTTGTAGATAATTTGGGATTGTCATATTTGTTTACAATTCATCCATTTGGTCTCAATCAGTGATACAACTATAAGACAAGCATAATCTATGTATGCAATTCATCAGATAGGTTGCTGAGGGCTGAAGTGTGAAACAACTCATAATCACCTAAGTTTATTATGTATTCCATAAAACTTCTTGAGTCGATTAATAATTTCACAGAACTGGATATTTATAAGAAAATAGCAGTAGATGACAACAACTTATCTAATAGCTTTTTCTCTTTGACCAACTTAACTTCCAGGATTATTATTTGTCATTTTCAAATGCAAGAGAGAATATTATATCCTGAATTTATTGTCTATCCATGTAAAATGTATAAAAAGAGGTTTATAGTATCACATCCAAATTTCCTCTTAAGCTTTCAAATACCCATAGTTAGGGTTAACATATAATAATAATAATAATAATAATAATAATAATAATAATGTTGGAAGGGATCTTGGAAGTCATCTAGTCCAACCCCCTTCTCAGGCAGGAAACCCTATACCATTTCAGACAAATGGCTGTCCAGTCTCTTCTTAAAAACTTCCAGGGTTGGCGCATTCATAACTTCTGGAGGCACGTTGATCCACTGATTGTTTTGACTGTCAGGAAATTTCTGCTTAGTGCTATGGATTAGAAATTAATCTCTCTTTGATTAGTTTCCATCCATTGTTTCTTGTCCTGCGTTCATGTGCTTTGGAGAATAGCTTGACTCTCTCTTTGTGGCAACCCCTGCTATCATGTCACCCCTAATCTTTCTCTTCATTAAACTAGACATACCCAATTCCAGCAATTGTTCCTTATATGTTTTAGCCTCTAGTCCCCTAATCATCTTTGTTGTTCTTCTCTGTACTCTTTCTAGAGTTCAACATCTTTTTTTGTTTGCAATATTTTAAGTGTAGCCTTACCAAGGAATTGTAAAGTGATATTAACATTTCATGTGATCTTGAGTCTATCCCTCTGTTAATGCAGCCTAGCACTGTGTTGGCTTTTTTGGCAGCTGCAGCACACTGCTGGATCATATTTAAGTGATTGTCCACTAGGACTCCAAGATCCCTCTCACAGTTACTACTATTGAGCAAGGTATACTATACCTGTGCATTTAGTTTTTCTTGCCTAAATGTAGAACCTTACTTTTTTCACCATTGAATTTCATTTTGTTAGATTAGCGGTTCTCAAGCTGTGGGTCGCGACCCCATTTGTGGTCGATTGACCATTTCACAGGGGTCGCCAAACAACGCAGTCCGCCATTTTTCCCCCTTTTCCTTAGCTGTGCTACTCCCTTTTATTCTATTGGCTTTTGAAAGCCAATAGAATAGACTCTCTTGAATAGAGTCTAATTCTATTGGCTTTTAAAAGCCAATAGGAATTGTCCAGGTTGTCTCTGCCCTGCTGAGCCTGCCAAAAGTCCCATTCTGCAAACAGTGCTGCAAGTTGTCTGCAGCGAAGGTGAGCTGTCTGGAAGTTTCCACCCCTCCCTGCTGAGCAACTACTAAAAATGTAAGAAAAAGAGGGCCAGGGGTGGGAGACCGGCAGGCACAGGGAGGGTTACTGGCATGCGTGGGGCCCGGCGGGGGCCTTACCTCCCTTGGGCTGGGCCAGCTGGTGGCCCAGCCGGTGGTCGGCCTGCTCCGTCTCTGCCACTTGCCAGCTACGCCTCGGCCGGTGCAGGGGGCGGCACCACGCATGCGCGGCGCTCCTGGGCAGGGAAAGTTCTCGACTTTCGACTGATTGGGTAGTCCTCGACTTACGACTAGTTGGGTAGTCCTCGACTTACAACCGGTTGGGGGTCGTGGCATTAAAAAGGTTGAGAACCACTGTGTTAGATAGTGCCCAATGTTCAAGTCTGTCAAAATCCTTCTGTATCTTAACCCTGTCTTCTGGAGTGTTGGCCATTCCTGCCTGCTTGGTGTCGTTTGCAAATTTGATGAGTTCCCCCTCTATCCCCTCATCCAAATCATTGATGAAGATGTTGAAGAGCACTGGGCCCAAAACAGAGCCCTGGGGCACCCCACTGCACATTTCCCTCCATGTAGATGCAGTTCCATTGAGGACCAGATGCTGAGTATGGCCGGTCAACCAGCTACAAATCCATCTGGTGGTGATGCTGTCTAACCCACATTTTTCTATCTTATCAAGTAGTAGGTTGTGGTCTACTTTATCAAATGCTTTACTGAAGTCCAAGTAAATTATATCCACAGCATTCCTCTGATCCACTAATTTTGTCATCTGGTCAAAGAATGCAATACAATTTGTCTGGCATGATCTGTTTATGACAAACCCATGTTGGCTTTTGGTAATAATTTTGTTTGCCTCTAGATGTTCGCTGCTTCATTGCTTATCTTTTCCAGAATCTTCCCAGCTATTGAGCTGGGAATTTTGAGCTACCTATCCATACTACAGTGCTTCTTGAGTACTGGAACTGGTATTAAAGATTTATGGAACATGTTAAGAATGGATTGCTATTAGTATTTGGTGCCTACAGTGTGCCAGGCTATAATAATTGTCTTGATTTCTCATGTACTCTCTTTTCCTAAGTTTACTTTCTATTTTTTTCTCAATAGATTAAACCCATGAATTTGGTTTTCATGTATTTTACCTAGTTGTTTTCTTTAATTGAATTCTCCCTACTATTTAAATTTTACCTTTACCCAATTTACTTTCCCTAGTAGAAAAGTATCAATTGAATAGCAATAGCAGTAGGACTTGTATATTGCTTCATAGTCTTTATTGCACTCTCTAAGCCAGTGATGGCGAACCTTTTAGAGACTGAGTGCCCAAACTGCAACCCAAAACCCATTTATCGCCGGGTGCCAGGTGGGTGTGGCCCACTGGGTGGGCGTGGCTGTGGTGGTCATGGCAGATTGGGTGGGCGTGATCACCTTGATGTTGCTCGTGGGGAGAGACGCCTGTGGGGGCTGGACAGGATTTGGGAGATCCAGGGGGTCTCTGCCAGGTGGGGTGGTGGGCGGGGGGCTCATCCTACGGGGTGAGGGGAGGTAAGGCGAGGCAGGGTGGGGGTGCCATTGTCACAGGGTAAGGTGTGGCAGGGGCAGCTGCTGCCTGACACCACTGACCTCTGCACACAGAGGCCAGCGAGCGCATGGGTGCTGGGATGCATCTGGCCATGTGGGACCTCAGCAAGTTAGTGGGCGGCTGGTTGAAGAGGGACGGTTACCATCTCCAGGGCATGGCCTGTGTGCCCACAGAGAGGGCTCTGAGTGCCGCCTCTGGCACACATGCCATAGATTCGCCACCACTACTCTAAGCAGTTTACAAAGTCAGCATATTGCCCCAACAATCTGGGTCCTCATGTTACTGACCTTGGAAGGATGGAAGGCTGAATCAACCTTCAGCTGGTCAGCATCATACTTCTGGCAGTGAACACAGTCAGCCAGCAATACGCAGTCTAACCACTGAGCCACCAGAGCTCATATAATATTTTATAATAATTTTATTATATTACTCATATCTTTTCTGTTCAGTAGGGAATTTGAAATATCAAAGTCTAAACATTTTCATAGGAGAAATCACCTTGTTTGAGATGGATGACATGTTACCTAAAGATATTTTCTTCATTTGCACTTATCCATGAAATGAACATGCTAAGGCATTTTTTTCTTTTTCTCATCTTGATCCATACCTGAGATAATTAAAGTTGCCCTTAGCTGCTCCTTGACAAAATAATGCTTTCTCCTTTAAGCAGACAACAAGCTGTGGCAATTTTGCTGTGGAGTGTAATCTGATATTTTTCATCAAGTGAGTTCTTTTGGTAATACTATCAAAAGATACCTATCAGCAAGGCATCTATTGGGTGGTATAGGATATATTCTCTCTAGCTTTTGGTGTGATTTCAGAACTATTCAACATTGGGCAGTAAGAAAGTAACTCTATCAGATTGGGCTCTCCTTTGCATCCTTGGGTGGGGAAGGGAGAGCTCAGCTTCAAGGCTTGGATGAGTATAACTGATCAGCAGTGAAAGCAGAAAAGTTGCAGAGAGGCAAGAAAAAAAGAGAAGTTCTCTGTGGTGCTTTATGGTGAAACTTCTCCTGTGCCTATCAGCTTTTGTTTAGACTACTCTTGAACATGAGAGTAGTACTGTTCTGGAAGAACACTGAAGCCATGTCAAAAAGGAGACCAAGTTGATAGTCAAGCTCCCTTTGAATGTGCTCATGCAACATGTATGTGCAGAATCAGAGCAAATTTCAAAAAAAAGATTAAACCTACCAAGGGGAGGCTTTGGTAAATGCTTTCATGTTAGCTGGAGATATAAGGGAAGGGAAGGGAAAAGAACTTCTTTCTGTCTCCATTGTAAAGTGTCCAATGTGTCACAAAGAGAACACTGTTTGCAGATGTTGTGTCTTCCAGGTTAGTTATTGGGGGGGGAGGGGGAGGGAGAGGATCAAATTTTATATCAGGACAGACACACAGTATTTCAACTTGATCAAAAGAAAGAACCCAAAATCTGGCCTGGGGACACAAGCAAAATACAAAAAGAAATTTACCAGCAATTTAGAACAAATCAAATTATCTGAGTGATAAAATATATACCAGTATTGTTACCATAGAATTAAACTGCCATTTAACAAAAAATGGGAAAATGAAGAATTTTCTTTGGTAACTTATATTAAAAAAAGCCTTCACTATGAAGGCTTGCAGGGAAGCTAGGGACAGGTGAAAGGTAGGGAAATCCTGAAAAAAAAACAGAAAATGTGTGGAAAATTATTTTTTCTCTTTTCTACTGCTGCTGGAGCTACTACTACTACAACACTGTTCTTTGTGTTTTTTTCTGAAATAGTTGAATAAATGGAAAGATCATTATAAATGTTTCCTAAAAGGTTCTTTTCAAACTAAGCTAAAAAATTGGATTGTGCTTGGACATACATCAATCTATCAAATATTAATACTTTATTAACATAGTTATTAATAATATAATTAACAAATTAACAAACCACAAAAGGAGAGTGAAGTTTATTCCACACAAATTAGATTATGATATTGGATTTATGTGATATGCTAAAAGTTTTTAAAAGGCTCAGAAGTCAAATTGCTGGTAGTATTTTAGGTTCAGAAAAACTGAAATGATCAGCTAATCACTTTATATAGCAAACATTATTCCCTCTTTTTTCTCATCTTGTTTTGCCTTTGAAATGAATGCTTTTTGCATCAGTGGTATAACAGGAAACAAAGTCCATAATATATAACATTTTTCTTTTAGTTTTTTAGTTCCTTGTTTTCAGATGAGTTATAGGTAATCCTTGACTTACAACCACAATTAAGCCCCAAATTTTCATCTTCAGGCTGGTGTTTTCAGCTTCGTGCTTTGAGCAGCAATGTGTGGTCTTCGCTGTTTCTTCCTTTTAACTGCCAGTGGGGGTATGAACTGGTCCAACACCTTAAAGCCACAGGACATGAAATTGACTTTAAAAATACCAGAACCATTGCCAAAAGTGAACATTTTAATAACAGAATAATCAGAGAAGCCATCGAGATAGAAAAACGCCCACACAGCATGAACAAGCGAGATGATACCTCCCGCCTACCAGCCATTTGGAAACCCGCCCTTATTGACAAACGACTCCCTAACAAAAAAATGATACCAGACCCACACTCACAAAAACCACACAGGAGGTCACCACTACACATCCACGCAAAAAACAAACCCAAAGCCACACCGATGACGAGGCACGACCACAAACCAGAAGCCAGACCACAGCTGCATCATTAGCCACTTTAAACCCCTCCAATCCATACATGAAGCAAACTGACACCCTCCATGAAGAGGAAGCACGACCACGAACGCGAAGCCAAAAAATAGCAAGGCAGCCCAAAATCTCAAACCCCTCTGCAACTCAGACTAACCTGAGCACAACCAAACAGAACACTCCCCCAGCCAATCAGAGCACAGCCAAGCCCCTAACCATTCAGAACACACCTCCACCCAATCAGAACACAGCCAAGCTCCCACCCAATCAGTTCATACCCCCACTGGCAGTTAAAAGGAAGAAACAGCTAAGACCACACATTGCTGCTCGAAGCACGAAGCTGAAAACACCAGCCTGAAGATGACGAATGGGACTTCGTCGAAACGTCGCCAAGACACTTCCAATTTTACGCGGGAGAAAACCCGAACAACCAAAGACCTACATACAAATACCCGCGAAAACCTCAGAACACACACACACACACACACACACACACACACACACACACACACACACACACACACACATATATATATATATATATATATATATATATATATATATTAAGAATATTAAAAACAGAAACGTAAAGAATTGGAAGATGAAATTAAATTAAAAGAAAAGTCTTTGATTTTAAATCCTTCTGATGAAAGTATTAAAGAATCCTTAAAGTTGTTAAGAACACAATTTAATATGTTGTTAGCAGATCAAGCTGCAACCAATTTATTGTTTATGAAACAAAATACATTTTGTAATGCTAACAAGCCAGGGAGATGGCTGGCTTATCAATTGAGAAAGAAACAGAGACAGAGAACAATAGATAAAATAAATTACAATGGTAAATTAGTTTCTCAGAAGGAACTGATTAAGAAATCTTTTTTGGATTATTATCAAAAATTATATAAATCTACTAATGTGCAAATTTTAGAGATAAATAAATATCTAAGCGAGGTTAGTTTCCCTAAATTGACAGAGGATCAGAAACATGAAGTTAATGGTTTAATTACTAAGGAGGAAATTTCGCTAGCAATTCAACAATTGAAACCAGGGAAAGCACCGGGTACGGATGGGTTAACAGCTGTTTATTATAAAGCCTTATTGGAGGAGATGATTCAACCATTAGGTGATCTTTTCAATGGTATTTTACAGGGTCAAGAGATTCCTCCCTCATGGCGTACTGCTTTTATATCATTGATTCCAAAGGAAGATCAAGATCTTACTTTACCAAAGAATTATAGGCCTATATCTCTTTTAAATGTGGATTATAAGATATTTGTAAAAATCTTAGTAAATAGGCTTATGAGGGTGGTGCACCACCTTGTGCATAAAGATCAATCTGGGTTCATAACTGGAAGGTACATGAAAAATAATGTCAGACAAATTATTAATTTATTAGAATATTTAGATAAAAATAACCAAGTTCCTGCAGGGCTGATATTTTTAGATGCTGAAAAAGCCCTTGATCAATTGAATTGGCATTTTATGTTAAGAGTAATGGAAGAGATGAATTTTGGTGAAAAGATATTGCAAGCTCTTATGGTAATATATCAAAAACAAACGGCACAACTTATCGTTAATGGAGGCTTGTCAGAGGTTTTTACAATAGAGAAAGGTACTAGACAGGGTTGCCCATTATCACCGTTGCTGTTTGTCTTAACACTGGAAATACTGTTGATCAAAATTCGAGAGTCGCAGGAAATTAAAGGAATAGAAGTTAATAAAAAAGAGTATACGTTAAGAGCTTTTGCGGATGACTTGGTTATCACTTTGTCGCAACCTACTTATTCTGTAGTAAAATTATTACAGTTGATTCATAATTATGGTTTGGTTTCGGGTTTTAAGATTACTGTTAATAAGACTAAAATTTTACCTAAAAATATGACTAGTCGGGAGAAGCAGACTTTGGTTAATTTGACGGGTTTTGAAATTGTTAATAAGGTAAAATATTTGGGGGTGATGCTATCTGTTTCTAATGCAAAATTATTTAAAAATAATTATGAAAGGTTGTGGGTTATGGTACAGAGAGACTTGAAGAATTGGGAAAAGTTGCAATTATCCCTCATGGGAAGAATTGCAGTGATAAAAATGAATATTCTACCCAAGTTTCTCTTTTGTTCCAAATGATACCGATTTGAAGAATGAGATCAATTTAACTGAGTGGCAGAAAGGCCTTAATAAATTTTTGGGCAGGGAAAAAGCCAAGGGTTAAGTTTAAAATTATGCAAGATTTCCGTGAGAGGGGAGGACTCAAGGTGCTGAATTTGAAATTATATTATGATGCGGTGGTTTTAACATTAGTTAGTGATTGGGTAAATTTGACAAATTCTGATATACTTCACTTAGAGGGATGAATTTACTTTTTGGGTGGCATGCCTATTTAATATTTAATAAAAAAATGGATTGGGCTTTTAAATCTCATATCTTAAGAATTTCTTTACTTAGGGTTTGGAGAAAATATTATAAAAGTGATTTCAAAGTACCATTATGGGCTATACCTTGGCATGCAATAGAAGGAATAAAAAGAGGGGTTAAAATGGATATGGTGTCCTATAGACAGTTACTTAAATGGGATGGACAAAACTGGCAGTTAAAAATCACGGGAAGAGTTAGCACAAGAAAATATTATTATTCTTGGTTCCAATATAGGCAATTATTAGACAGATGGAAGATGGACTGTAAGGTGGGTTTTCTCAGAGAAGATGAAAATCTTATTAAGCAAGTGAAGGATCAAAGACAAACCTACATTAAGAGGATTTATGGGGTTTTAGTTGAATTGGATTCAGAAACGGAACTAATTAAAGATTGTATGATTAGATGGCGCAGAATTTTGGTGAGCCAATTCCATTGGACACCTGGGAAACTATTTGGGTGAGAAATGTCAAATTACACAAGCACAGAACTTAAGGGAGAATTTTTATAAAATGTTTTATAGATGGCACCTTGATCCACAAAAAATGTCTTTTATGTACCCTGACTTACAACCTAAATGTTGGAGATGTGGTTGTATGGACGCTACTTATTATCATTTGGTGGTCGTGCAGAGAGATAAAAGCATTCTGGATTAAGATATGGTGGAATATCCAGAGAATTTTTAAAAGGAGGGTAAAATTTACTCCACAATTATTTTTGTTAGGTATAGTTATTGATTGTGATACAAAGGAGGTTATATTGATGTTAAAATTTGATTACAGCTGCGAGGCTGTTAGTAGGACAATATTGGAAGAAGGAATCTTTGCCTACATTGCAGGAATGGTTTCTTAAAGTGTCTCATTTGGCGGAAATGGCAAAGATTTCGGCTTTCTTAAAGGGTCAAACGCAAGAGAAATTTCTTGCTGTTTGGGATAAATGGATAAAATTCATACAATTTAAATTTGATATAAAAAAAATACTATATAGTTTTTTCATAATTTTTAACTTTATATATATATATATATATATATATATTATATATATATATATATATATATTATATATTATATATATATATATATATATTCTATTTTATATTCTTTTTTTTATAAATATAAATTTTTTTTAACTTTTTTTAATTAAGCCTATATTCTGCTCTGGGAGGCCCTGGGAGGGAGAAGGGGGGGTTTGGGTAGGGGTGGGGGAAGGGGGGTTTTGTTGGGTAATGTTTGTTTTTATTTGTATATGTTGTTTTTTGTTTTTGTATTGTCTTTTATTTTCTGTAAAATTTATAAAACTCTTTAATAAAAAAAAGAATATTAAAAACAAAACAGTGATTCCTGGGTAGACTCATATTAAACAATAAAATATACGAACACCAGGAAGTTATAAAACTATAAAAAGTTTTAATAAAACCAGAATAAAACCAAGCTTTCGCTGGCATCTGCCAGCATCATCAGGGTAGTGAGGTGAAATAGGGAGTGAAATAGGGAGAACCAAGAAGGAGAATGAGGTGAATAAACAACATAAACACAGACAGTGCACATCTAATTACGTGGAATTAAGGAGTCCCCCCGACTTACAGTTATGCAAAGAAGGGAGGAAGAGCTGCGGTACCAGCACAAGTAAGGAAAGTGAGGAAATTACAGCTTGCAACACAGAAACTACGATCAAAACGCAGGTGGATTGGCTGGGACCCATGACGAGGTCAAGAAGCCGGGCGCAAAGAACGCCACATCTATAAATAGCTTCTCCCATCGACTGGAGACTACCCTGATGATGCTGGCAGATGCCAGTGAAAGCTTGGTTTTATTCTGGTTTTATTAAAACTTTTTATAGTTTTATAACTTCCTGGTGTTCGTATATTTTATATATATATATATATATATATATATATATATATATATATATATATATATATATATATATATATATATATATAATCAACATTAAGAATAATCCAAAGCAAAGAAGAAAAACTGAGGTATTATAATTACACAAAAATAAACAAATACTTGAGCTTCAGCTCCCCTAACATCCTAGCCCTAGTGGGGGGGGGGGAAAGCCCTAATGCTCTAGGTCTGGGATATGAAACTGGCGGCCCGCAAGCCATATGTGTCACATGCAGGCCACACCCACCTCAGCTCCGCAAAGGCAGAAATTGTTGTGATATGTCACGATACATCACGTGACGTGATTTGAGTTTGACACCCGTGCTCACAGCCTTTCAGAATATACAGGGGGTTAGGGTCTTCTGAATCTCAGAGATGTGCGATAAGGCATGCCTGCTTAGTCCCACAAGATGACACTATTTAGTAGTGGGAAGCTAAGTATGTCCATCTGTTAGATCATTTTCTTTGCCCATTCTCTGCTTTTGCCAATTACCTGGTGTGGGAACATTTATTTAGTGAATATGAGTGAACATGTAAAAACAAATTTCCTTCCCCCATCAGTGTGGTCCTAAAGATTTTTTATTCCCAGTTAGACAATTTTCTTTTCACCTCATAATAGGATAAATTTGGAACTAGTGGTAATCTTCAATTCTAACACTTCACAGCATTTCTATTGATGTAGAAAACTAATGGCAATCCTTCAGGAAGGGTTGAATAGTCTCTGAGTTGGAAAATTTTGCTTTAAGCTAAGTTTTTTCAGGACATCTCTCATAGCATTCAGTGATATAAATTAGTAATGATTCTTGGTGACTTCACAAAGTCCTTATTGTTTTCTTGATATTAGTAAAGAGGTGGCTTGCTGTTGCCTTTTTTGACTTTCCAATCTAGTCTAAAGCCCTAGGATTTTCTGGTGGCTTCCCGTCCATGTAGTAACCAGAGATGATGTTTCATAGCTTTTCAAAATAATCTAGATCAGTGGTGGCGAATCTATGGCATGGGGGCCAGAGGCGGCACTCAGCATTCTCTATGGGCACGCGCACCGTCGCCCCAGTCCTAGGCCTTCAGCTGGGTTTTATAAAACCTTTTTGCTTTAGTCCTCCGCTGCCGTGTGCAAAAAAAAAGTTCAATCAATCAGTCAATTTCAACTTCTCGCAGGGAAAAAAAAAAAGATCTTGCAAAGTTGGAATTGATTGATTGAACTTTTTAGTCCCACCCAGTCTGCCGTTACCACTGCAGCCATGCCCACTCAATGGCCACACTCCCCCAATTGGCCACACCCAGCCAATGGGCCACACCCACCCGGCATCCGACAATGCATAAGTGGGTTTTGGGTTGCAGTTTGAGCACTCGGTCTCCAAAAAATTTGCCATCACTGCTCTAGATGGTGCTACTTGCTATGACAGTGGTTTGAGAAACAATATAACATATAGAATGCATTATATTCCACAACCTCATAGGAAAATAAGTAAGATGTTCAGTTTGTATTTCAGATTTAATTTTTTCTGTTACCCCTCTTGTTAATTATTTTGCAAAGATATATGATAACAACTATCTTTCATGCACATTAACTGTGTCTTCCCTTACATGGTATTAAGAGCTTTACCTTAAGACAACTTTTTCATAATAGGGATAAGAACTAAATGTATTATTCTAGATCAGATATGTCAAACTCGCAACATCACATGTCGCGCAACGTATCAGGACAGTTTTGCTATTGCCAGCAATGGGGTGGGCACGGCTTCCACGTGATTCATCCGCCCATGGGCCGGCAGTTTGACACTCCTGTTCTAGATGCTCAGCACATGAAATTATTTTAGATGTACCAGGGTTGGTGACTTTTGAAAGCAAAGTTCTCATTGAAATGAATTCTAGCCTATGCTACTTGAAAAAGTTTTCCATTGTTTCTGTGTTTCATTACTTACAAGGTGAAAAATACATAATAGTTTTGTCTAATTGCATATTAACAATAAAACATTGATCAGGCTATGCTTCTTTTGACTTAATATGTTTTAATATTTTTATTATTTGGATTAGGTATTCTTTGAAGTACTGAAGATATTAACTTTCTTTCAGGAGCTACAAAATACACAGATAAAGACAATGGAGGGATGCTTGTGTGGTCTCCTTATCATAATATTTCTGATGCCAAATGTAAGTTTGATAAACTGCATTAAATAGAATCCTGGGAATTAATATGTATAAGGGTTACATCACAGATTATAAATTGCAACATATAAAACATTTCATTGCACAAATTAATGTGAAACTGATGTGCAGGTGATACAAGCATATATACATTTTGCTCTAAATGTATATATCTGATCAGTCAATAATCAGTTATTATCTGTCTGTGGATATTATATTGATTTCTATTTGAAAATGTTACTTGGAATTTTATAATGTGCAGAGCATCTCTGATGCATGTACTGCTTTAAAATGTTAAAATGCTTTTTAAAAGGTACATCTTGAATACTATTACAATTTTGTGTTTTGACCTCAGTGCAATGAATAAGTTAAATTTTCAGGATGTAATTGGCCTATCTAGTAAAAATTATCCAATCTAATAAAATATTGAAAATATATCCTTGCATTTCATATAAATACACTTTCTAAATTGACAAACATGTGACATAAAATCAGGCATAATGATAAGCAATAAAATCTGCATTAGCATACTGTGGGCTGAAACATCCTGCAACAGCTGACCAATTATATACCTGCTCAGTATTCTGATGCTTCTGAATCTGAAGTTTTAGATGAGGCATTGATTGATTGATTGATTGAAGTGTATGCTGCTGAATTATAATCAACTAATGATGGCTTAGAAGAAAATTAAGTAAAATCACTATCAAAATAAACTGAAGTAAATAACACATCCTAATAGATAATTACCAAATAAATCTAATTCCAGGTAACAGTCAGTTCCCGGGGGTTCTCTGGAAGGATACAGCCTATATTAGCTTCCAGAATAAATAAATGTATTAATCCAACATGAATATATGTATCCATATTGTTATGATCTAGATACTTAGAATTTTTATGTTTCTGCCATGGTAATTGAAGAATATTTTGTTGGTCAGAGGCTCATATATCTAGTATGGTGTCCTTGCATGCTACTATATATAGCCAATTCTATATATTGCATGATTGGCTTATGGATTCATGAATCCCTGTTCAATAGTCCCTTGCTTCAAAAGAACTTATAGATTCATGAATCCATGTTGATGTATTTTCCAGTTACCAAAAAAGGAAAGATTCCCAATTATATGACTGTAGGATTTAATTCTTTTAAGAGATATATTTTTAAGAGCAAAATGTTAAAAAAAATGGGGGAAATGACAGTTTAAACACATTTCAATTTTGTCCTACAGTGAGGGAAAAAATTATTTGATCCCCTGCGGATTTTGTACGTTTGCCCACTGACAAAGAAATGATCAGTCTATAATTTTAATGGTACATTTATTTTAATGGTGAGAGACAGAATAACAACAAAAATTTAGAAAAACCCATTTCAAAAAAGCTATAAATTGATTTGCATTTTAATGAGTGAAATAAATATTTGACCCCTTCGCAAAACATGACTTAGTACTTGGTGACAAAACCCTTGTTGGCAATCACAGAGGTCAGATGTTTCTTGTAGTTGGCCACCAGGTTTGCACACATCTCAGAAGGGATTTTGTCTCACTCCTCTTTGCAGATCCTCTCCAAGTCATTAAGGTTTCGAGGCTGACGTTTGGCAGCTCGAACCTTCAGCTCCCTCCATAGATTTTCTATGGGATTAAGGTCTGGAGATTGGCTGGGCCACTTCAGGACCTTAATGTGCTTCTTCTTGAGCCACTCTTTTGTTGCCTTGGCTGTGTGATTTGAGTCATTGCCATGCTGGAATACCCATCCACAACTCATTTTCAATGCCTTTGATGAGAGAGTTTCTTACCCAAGATTTGATGGTACATGGGCCCGTCCATCTCCCTTAGCAGAAAAACACGCCCAAAACATAATGTTTCCACCTCCATGTTTGACAGTGGGGATGGTGTTCTTGGGGTCATAGGCAGCATTTCTCCTCCTCCTCCAAACACAGTGAGTTGAGCTGATGCCAAAGAGCTTGATTTTGGTCTCATCTGACCACAACACTTCCACCCAGTTCTCCTCTGAATTATTCAGATGTTCATTGGCAAACTTCAGACGAGCCTGTACATGTGCTTTCTTGAGCAGGGGGACCTTGTGGGCACTGCAGGATTTCAGTCCTTCATGGCGTAGTGTGTTACCAATTGTTTTCTTGGTGACTATGGTCCCAGCTGCCTTAAGATCATTGACAGGATCCTCCCGTGTAGTTCTGGGCTGATTCCTCACCATTCTCATGATCTTTGAAACTCCGTGAGGTGAGATCTTGCACGGAGCCCCAGACCAAGGGAGTTTGACAGTTATTTTGTGTTTCTTCCATTTGCGAATAATCGCACCAACTGTTGTCACCTTCACACCAAGCTGCTTGGCGATAGTCTTGTAGCCCATTCCGGCCTTCTGTAGGTCTACAATCTTGTCCCTGAAATCCTTGGACAGCTCTTTGGTCATGCCAAAGAGAGAGTTTGGAATCTGATGGATTGATTGATTGCTTCTGTGGACAGGTGTCTTTTATACAGGTAGCAAACTGAGATTAGGAGCACTCCCTTTAAGAGAGTGCTCCTAATATCAGCTAGTTACCTGTATAAAAGACACCTGGGAGCCAGAAATCTTGCTGATTGATAGGAGATCAAATACTTATTTTACTCATTAAAATGCAAATCAATTTATAACTTTTTTGAAATGGGTTTTTCTGGATTTTTTTTTTTTTTTTTTTTTTTTTTTTTTTTGGTTTTGTTTTGTTATTCTGTCTCTCACTGTTAAAATAAAGCTACCATTAAAATTATAGACTGATCATTCCTTTGTCAGTGGGCAAACGTACAAAATCAGCAGGGGATCAAATAATTTTTTCCCTCACTGTAGATTATTGATATTTAATAAGTTTAAATATCTGCATCTCAGTTCAGAAAATTAATTGTTACAGTATTATAAAAATGGCATCAAATTAACAAATGCATCACATTTTCATGTTGCATATTTCAGGGCTTAAATAAAGTCTTCACCTTCGTATTCATTTGTAAATAAAGTCTGTCCTTCTAAATGAAATATTTTTGCTCCCTATTTTCTATCAGACATTCTGAGAATGTCACATTTATCTCTCCACATCAGTTTTATACTTTTAACTCTCTTCATCTGATTCTTCTCTTTCCTTACTACCTTATTTAACCATACAGAGATCTAAGCTGTTCTTCAATAAAGATCAACAGCCTTTAGGTGCAAAAAAGGAAACACTGCATTGAATCTCCTTGTATTGCACTCATATTTGAGTGTAATATTATTTCACTGAATCAGAAAAAAGCTAGAAGGAAGAAAACTCGAAGTACTTATATAGCTAATGAAAAGGTGTTTGAAAGCTCTGGTATAGTAGTGAGTTGGATTTTTGACTTTCCATAGAATTACTTCAAGATGAGCCTTTCTGTGCTTATTGTTGGATTTCTTACTGCCCTTGAATAACACTGCAGAATTGCAGTTTTGATGAACAGCTTTTTTCCCTTCCTATAGAATCTTTTCAGTATATGCATTTTTTTAGAGATGCATAGAGTTGAAGCAGGATATAAAGATAAATAAAACTATAATGAACATAAGTAGCACAAATATTATTTCAGTAATATTTAAATAAACCAAAAAGGAATAATATGTAATGGGGATCTATGATCCTAAAATGTGGGGGGTTTTTTGTAAATATATTAGAAAATAATTCTAGCATCATTCTGTTACACAGTGGATGAATATATTGCTATAGCAAAGGAAAAACATGGATACAATGTGGAACAGGTAAGAGTTTTAAAAGATTATCAGTAGTACAAGACAAGTTAGCATTTTTCTTTGCAAGGCTTTGTTTGATAAGTAAAACTATATAATCATAAAATAATCAACACCTCCTTGATAGAGGGGTCTTTCCCGCAACCTTTAAAGGAAGCGGTGGTGAGGCCCCTCCTCAAGAAGCCTTCCCTGGACCCAGCTGTTTTGAAGAACTTTTGTCCTGTCTCCAACCTCCCTTTTGTGGGGAAGGTTGTAGAGAAGGTGGTGGTGTCCCAACTCTTGCGATCCTTGGATGAAACTAATTATCAGGACCCTTTTCAATCTGGTTTCAGGCCCGGCTACAGCACTGAGACTGCTTTGGTCGCACTGACCGATGACCTCTGGCGAGCCCGGGATAGGGGTCATTCCTCTATCCTGGTGCTTCTTGACCTCTCAGCGGCTTTCGATACCATCGACCATGGTATCCTTCTGCGTCGTCTCGGAGAGGTGGGGGTGGGCGGCACCGTATTGCGGTGGTTCTCCTCCTACCTCTCTGACAGGTCGCAGTCGGTGTTGGCGGGCAGACAGAGATCGACCCCTAGGCGCCTCGATCATGGGGTGCCTCAGGGCTCGGTCCTGTCCCTCCTCCTTTTTAACATCTACATGAAACCGCTGGGTGAGATCATTCGGCGACACGGGGTGAGGTATCATCAGTATGCGGATGATACCCAATTATATATCTCCACCCCGTGTCCTTTCAGTGAAGCAGTCGACGTGATGTGCCAGTGCCTGGAAGATGTGAGGGTCTGGAGGGGGGTCAACAGGCTTAGACTCAACCCTGACAAGACCGAGTGGCTCTGGGTCTTGCCTCCCAAAGGTCAACTGGATGGTCCATCATTAGTCCTGGGGGGGGTAAATTTAGCTCCCTCAGTGCAGGCACGCAACTTGGGTGTCCTCCTGGACTCACAGCTAAATTTGGAACAACATCTATCGGCTGTGGCCAGGGGGACCTTTGCCCAGGTTCGCCTGGTGCACCAGTTGCGGCCTTATTTGGACCGGGAGGCTTTACTCACGGTCACTCATGCCCTTGTCACCTCAAGACTGGATTACTGTAACGCGCTCTACATGGGGCTACCCTTGAAGAGCGTTCGGAGGCTGCAGTTGGTTCAGAATGCAGCCGCGAGAGCGATTGTGGGCGCGCCAAGGTACGCCCACGTGTCACCTATCCTCCGCGAGCTGCACTGGCTTCCTGTGGGTCTCCGGACGCAATTCAAGGTGTTGGTTATCACCTTTAAAGCCCTTCATGGCATAGGGCCAGGTTACTTACAGGACCGCATACTGCCGCACAGTTCCCAGAGACCGGTGAGGTCCCACAGATTGGGCCTCCTTCAGGTCCCGTCGGCCAGACAATGTTGGCTGGCGGGCCCTCGAGGAAGGGCCTTTTCTGTGGTGGCTCCGACCTGGTGGAATCAACTTCCCCCCGAGGTTCGAACTACTCCCACCCTGCCGGCCTTTAAGAAAGCCATTAAAACTCTCCTGTTCCGGCAGGCCTGGGGCTGATGTCCCCGGGGGGGGGGGATATGATCGGACACGCTGTATGAATGTATTTTATTGTTTTATTGTCATATTATTGTTTTAATTTTGTATGCCGCCCTGAGTCCCTTGGGATTGGGCGGCATATAAATTTTAGAAATAAACAAATAAATAAATAAATAAAATAGTGTCTATTGTTTTAGAAAACAGAGAGGAAAGAGAAAACAGAGAAGTAACATTCCATCTTCTGTTTCTTCTAAAGGAAAATTTTAATCTGTTTCTGAAAGTAAAGGGGGAAAAGGGGCATTCAAGTATCCCCAGGGAAGAGTTCTATAATAAAAGGGTCATGGGTAAAAGTCTCACTTCTTATATCAACTAACCTAACTTCCAAAATGAGTGGAATGTAGTGTTAAACTTCAGATATGATTTGAATATGAAAAGGGAAGATCTTCAAATTACCTCAATGTCAGCGTGTTTAGAGAATGAATGAAGCCTGTGGCCAATTAAAATGTCAACTTCCATTAGATCTAGCCAGCATTGTCAAAGATGATGGAGCTGAATATTTTAATCCCAAATTACAGTTTTATTTATTTAAACAAGTGTAAATATTATTTAAGTTCTATAGCACAACAGATACTCTTCAAAAAATCTACTTGAAACTTCTTTGTGAGAATAATTCAATAATTTAGAAAGGGCAAAATTCCCTTTTTTAAAGTAAACACTTTGAACTTGGTTATGTAGAATATAAGCAGAAGCAAGGGATTAAATGGTTGCAACCTTGTTTGCAACAATATACTGTACAATGTGAAGCTGTGTGTTTCCTTTTTTTTTTTACATCAGAATATATAGCTTGTATTGGAGAAAGTCAAAAACATTAAGTGCAGCTAGGTGGGTAAAATGTGTCTTCTGACACACCCAGATATAATCTTGCACATCATTAAGATAACATAAGAAAGTAAAAGGTCAGTATGGCACACCATGAAACTTATACCTGCTTGGTTTTTTTTTTAAAGGCACTTGGAATGTTGTTCTGGCATAAGCACAACATTGAGAAATCCCTTGCAGATCTCCCAAATTTTACGCCTTTTCCAGATGAGTGGACAGTTGAAGATAAAGTCCTTTTTGAACAAGCTTTCAGTTTCCATGGAAAAAGCTTTCACAGAATTCAACAAATGGTAAAGAAATAAACTGCTGATACCCCCACCCTTCAGAGTATTTCACAAGGGTCAAGAGAGTAAGTGGTATAGGATTGAAGACAGTGGCTAAGGCAAACTACAATATGGCATGCTAAGAAGCACTTTTTTTCTTTCCCAGATAAAAAAATAATCTGTTTTATTATGATCTAATGGGCATATACAGAAACTACTGCGAAAGGAAAAATTCAAATTCATTGAAATAATACAATAATGATGCTATAGAAAAACAGTTCCCCCACATTTTAAGATTCTCCCAAGAGGAGTTCAGAATTATCCAGAATAAATGACATAAATTTATAGAATATGGAAATTAATAAAAAAGATCTACAAACATTAAAAGAAATTTAAAACATTACAAAATGGATGAAAAGATACAAAATCATATTTCCTGTTGATGAGTATAAGAGCATCAGAAGCAAAAAAAAGTGAAGTGAAATAGGAAATAAGCTCTCATTAGGAAAATTCACACACTCAAAGTACTTGTCTTTGTTCTGGGGAAAGAAAGCAGGATCATTGCATAAAGCTGCAAAATCCAAGTGATGCAAATGCACTTACACAGTCTCTTCTTAAAATCAGGCATATGTGTGTGCATATAGAGCAGTGGTTCTCAATCTGTGGGTCGGGACCCCATTTGGGGTCGAACAACCATTTCGCGGGGGTCGCCAAACAACGCAGTCCGCCATTTTTTTCCCCTTTTCCTTAGCTGTGCTATTCCCTTTTATTCTATTGGCTTTTGAAAGCCAATAGAATAGAGTCTCTTGAATAGAGTCTAATTCTATTGGCTTTCAAAAGCCAATACGAATTGTCCAGGCTGTCTCTGCCCTGCTGAGCCCGCCAAAAGTCCCATTCTGCAAACGGTGCTGCAAGTTGTCTGAAGCTTCCACCCCTCCCTGCTGAGCAACTACTAAAAATGTAAGTAAAAGAGGGCTAGGGGTGGGAGGCCGGCGGGCACAGGGAGGGTTGCTGGCACGCATGGGGCCCGGCGGGTGCCTTACCTCCCTTGGGCTGGGCCAGCTGGTGGCCCAGCCGGTGGTCAGCCTGCACCATCTCTGCCGCTTGCCAGCTACGCCTCGGCTGGCGTAGGGGGCGGCACCATGCATGCGCGGCACTCCCGGACAGGGAAAGTCCTTGACTTACGACCGGTTGGGGGTCACGGCATTAAAAAGGTTGAGAACCACTGATATAGAGACATACACATACACACAGAGAGAGAGGGAGACAGAGATTATATTGATTTATAATATTTGCAATGATTGTTACTGGCTAAATTGTGCTTTTGGTGTGAATTAAAACTGACCATATATAGTACTTAACTAATTCGTGGAGTACATTTTGGTGTGTTATTTATTCTTTTTCATTTTAAAAGGTAAAATCAACATTTATTCATTCCAAATTTCTTTTCTTCAGTTGTGAAGATGTATTTAACAGTAATATAAATCTGTCTTCCAAGTTCCATCCCTTAACAGAAGCTAGAACTTGAGACAACTTTAGCTTTAAAAAATAAATATTACAAGTAAAGGGAAAATACTTGTTAATAATTAGTAATAGATTTATAAAGCTAATGCTATTTCATCTGAATTAATGATTAAGGTAAATTCCACTTTCTAAGATTAAGAAATAATAGACATAAATACCCTATTTTCCATCAAAAGAGGACCCTTGATGGCAGTGTTTCTCAACCTTGGCAACTTTAAGATATGTAGACTTCAATTCCCAGCCAGAATGGTGACTCGGAAAGTTTGGAATTTGAAGTCCACATATCTTAAAGTTTAGAAAAACTACTCTGTGCAGGGTGTTGGGGTTTCTATATAACAGTTATAAAACAGTAAAGAATCAGTCTAGAAAAAAATCAATCTTTTTCTTAACTTTTTATCTTTTTCCCTAAATATTCTAATTGACTTTTTATTGTTCCTTTATTAAACAAGAACAATTCACAGATATCATTCAGTTGGAAGAGTTATTTAATTAATATTTCCTTTAAGGAAGAACTAGCTTCCATAATTCTATCCGACTTAAAAGAGTTCTCAGTTGCCTTCCTCAGTGGTATATGGTCCAAGAGGTTTATTAGAATAGCTCTCTGCAATTCAGCAAGCATGCTTGTCTGGTTCTTTGATTTTGGAAAGAGATCCTTCTCAAGTTAATGCCTTGCTCACATTGTTCCAGGGTCAAAAGGATATGGTAAAAAAATGTGTAGATTAATATTAGCTATCTGTCACATTTATTTCTCCTGAATGCTTTATTTCCCATATGAGTACAGATACGGAGATATTATAGAAAAATGAAATTCGCCATGTGAATATTTGCTCGGCTTGGCATAAGTTGCCATAGATATAATTTCTATATAATCACTTGCCCAGTATTGTTAGTCCCTTTCAAAGCCTCAGATTTACATGTATCACTGAGCACATTACAGAACATTGTCTTTGGTCATTCCTTTTTTAAACATAAAATTAAACATCTACTGCCAAATTCCAAGTGTGGCCCAGATTTTATATTTCTATAATGTGTGAGTGAATTTAAATTTAATAAATGTTCAGACTTGAACATTGGGCGTTATTTAACAAAATGAAGTTCAATGGTGAAAAAAGTAAGATTCTACATTTAGGCAAGAAAAACCAAATGCACAGGTATAGTATAAGTGGTACCTTGCTCAATAGTAGTAACTGTGAGAGGGATCTTGGAGTCCTAGTGGACAATCACTTAAATATGAGCCAGTAGTATGCTGCAGCTGCCAAAAATGCAGCACAGTGCTGGGCTGTATTAACAGAGGGATAGAATAAAGATCACGTGAAGTGTTAATACCACTTTACAGTGCCTTGGTAAGGCCACACTTGGAATACTGCATCCACTTTGGGTCACCACGATGTAAAAAAGATGTTGAGACTCTCAAAAGAATACAGAGAAGAGCAACAAAGATGATCAGGAGACTGGAGGCTAAAACATATAAGGAATGGTTGCTGGAATTGGGTATGTCTAGTTTAATGAAGAGAAGGACTAGGGGTGACCTGATAGCAGTGTTGCAATATCTCAGGGACTGCCACAAAGAAGAGGGAGTCAAGCTATTCTCCAAAGCGCCTGAAGGCAGGACAAGAAGCAATGGATGGAAACTAATCAAAGAGAGAAGCAACCTAGAACTAAGGAGAAATTTCCTGATAGTTAGAACAATTAATCAGTGGAACAACCTGCCTCCAGAAGTTGTGAATGAAGTTTTTAAAAGACTGGCCAGCCATTTGTCTGAAAAGATATGGGGGTTTCCTGCCTGAGCAAGGGGTTAGACTAGATGACCTCCAAGATCCCTTCCAATTATTATAATAATAATAATACATAAAATGCATAAATAAATATAACAAGGGATTCATATAAATATAATGCTTTAATATTTGAAGTTGTATAAAGCCTGTGAGATAAAACAAAAAAGCACTTAAAATCTTGGAGACAAGCTATGTCAAAAGCTAAAGAACGTCAAGATAAAAAAATGGTATAATACATACAAACTCGGTTATATAATTTCATTAATCATTTTTTGTTTTAATAGATGCTTGTAAAATTTTTTCTTATCATTATGAAACTATACTTAACAATTTATGGATCTAACTCTTGCATACCTGCCTACCTTATTTTTCTCAATAAATGTGTATATAAGGAAACAAAATTGTAGCAAATGGGCTTTAAATGTGTACTTTATTTTTTATGTTTTATTCACACTAAGGAATGTTTTTTATATTTAAAGAACTTTCTATTTTACTATTAATCTTCAATAATATGTATGTATTTTGTTTATAAAATAGCACCTTATGATTTTTTTCATATATACAAAACTATGTGCCAATTTTTCCATAGCATTTATAACTAGAGTTTGCATAATCTTACCATGTTTCAGCTTCCAGACAAGACTATTGCAAGCCTTGTAAAATATTACTATTCCTGGAAGAAAACACGTTCTAGAACAAGTTTAATGGACCGCCAAGCTAGAAAACTAGCTAATAGAAATAATCAAGGTGATAGGTAAGCAATGCAATATCTGTTTTAAACAAGTAATCTGTTTAGAGAAAGTAGGTGTTCTGTTTGTTTCTGTCTTCCTTTGACTGTTTCTAGTTTAATAGGTTCTATGCCAATTTTGCCTATTTCCATGGTTTCTAGTTTGTTGAAAGTATTGGTTCCCAGGACCGCAAACATTGAAATTCTGAAAGTTCCCAACATTTCTGGAGGACACCCAGTTGGGGAAAACTGTTCTATTTCTCTGTACCTGTTTTTGTTAAGCAGATGGAAATCCCACTTCTTTACATCAGAGCATAGAATTTGTTAAAATTATAGCAACAGATATTTTTGTGTTGTTATAACCAATGAAAATAAAATGCTGTACGCAGCATGTTCGACCTTGTGGTCTTACATATTTAGTTCTATTGTTAGAAATAGCTGAACAGACACTTCTTAAAGTAACCCTCCCCTCAAATTTGAAAAATATTTAGACATTTCTAAATACCTTGCAAGGTAGAGCAAAGTTCTTTAAGATTTATTTACAGAGCCTGTTTCAATAATTACATGGATTTGTTTCGATAATTGATAAAGCAATATCATTAAAAAAAACACATAAAAGCAATTCTCATATTTTTTCCAATGGATACATACAAGACCACAGCAGTTGATTGTGACTAGTGAACAGTAGTCAACATTTCTGTTTCACACTAGTCTTCATTTGTAATTGATTCAGATTTCTGAACAAATAACATATCTATAGTTTGGGGAATACTACTAGTACAGATACTGATTTTTCCCTCAACCTTTTTGCTAGTGTTGACAAGGCAGAAGTGAATGTTTTTTCCTACCCATCTTAATATTTCTGGTTGGAGCAGAACCAAGTATTTCAATAATCTCTTAACCATTCCAAAGCAGGTATTAGACGATTATTACGTTTTATAGTCTTAGAGAAGGTATGCTTAATTGTAGATTTCTTGTAAAATGAGTAGGGGTTTTTAACAGTCTTGCACCTTGGCCTGAGATACTTGAAATAAAGAGGAAATGTTTAAATTTGTTTAATGGGTTTGGCTAGTCTAAAGAAAAGAAGAAATAGGGGAGAGATGATAGCAGTATTCCAGTATTTGAGGGGCTGCCACAAAGAAGAGGGGGTCAAGTTATTCTCCATGCACTAAAGGGCAGGACAAGAAACAATGGTTGGAAACTGATCAAAGAGAGAAGCAACCTGGAATTAAGGAGAATCTTCCTGACAGTGAAAACAATTAATCAGTGGAATAGCTTACCCCCAGAAATCGTGGGTGCTCCATCACTGGAGATTTTTAAAAAGAGGCTAGACAGTCACTTGTCTGTGATGGTATAGGTTCTCCTACTTGAACAGAGGGCTGGATTAGAAGACCTCTAAGGTCCCTTCCAGCTTCTATTCTATTCTATTCTATTCAGTATGGATATATTGCTTAAAATTCTTTTAAATCTGATATTCATATAATAAAGACATGAAATTTTAATAATTTGTAGTTGTGTATTTAAAAATGACTGCACTGGTAATATTTAAAACTAAAGTGAAATTTTATGATGTAGAATACAATAAACACAAAGTCTATTTGAGCACTTAGGGCAGAAATTGAGTAGTGAAAATAAATATTGACTAATCATTTTCAATCCTCAGCGACGATGATGTTGAAGAACCTCACCCTATGGATGGAAATGATAGTGATTATGATCCCAAAAAGGAAAGTAAAAAAGAGGTAATACAAACTGAAGTTAGTCACCTAACTTAGGTTCTATTTTTATTATTATATTTTGGTCTTCAGACGCTGCAATCAGTGATAGGGATATTTAGCAACAATCTTTATCCTCTCCCTGCATTTATGAGCAGAATTTTAAGTTTTATGAGATTGCTGAGTCTGTCAGAGATTTAATGTAATTAATTTCTTTTCCTGAAAATACATTGGAATTTGTTTATTTAGAACATGGATATCTGTATCATATAAATGTATATTGATGCTTGTACTGATAGGTAGAAAATGTAATTTAATTATATTTCCTTCTAATGCGAATACAGTTATTCATACAGAAATCTCACAAATTAGTTATCATTTTAGAGGGTCATGGCAACATAAAGTTTGAGAACTCCCAACTTATCTGATCACATGTTAGCCATGTGGCCTGTTTTTGCCAAGGAAAATCTATGCAGTTGATTTTATTGTCTTGTCTGATCATATGTGATATGAGAACTATGTGTTAAGAGAGATTTTAGAAAGTTTGAATAATAATGCGATACAATTAATGTGATAATTTTTTTTAAAGCAAGGTATTGTGCTTAATTTTTTTTTAAAAAAATTTCAAACATTACAGGGGAATCATGAGCAGCCTGTGCAGTCCAGCAAAATAGGATTAGGTAGAAGAGAATATCAAAGTTTGCAACATCGTCATCATTCTCAGCGCTCTAAATGCCGTCCTCCAAAAGGCATGTACTTAATTCAAGAAGACGTGGTAGCGGTTTCATGTAGCCCCAATGCCGCCAATACACTTCTTAGGCAGCTGGATATGGAGCTGATCTCACTGAAGCGACAGGTATTTTAATTACCAGGTTTACTTGGGGGAGGTATGTTTTTATATTTTAGGTTCTAATAAACAGAGAAATCTGAAACATGCCTGTTAAAAGTGAAATGGTAGATTGAAAATAAATTTAGTGTGTGAGTTTCTGGTTATTAAAATAGGTTCATGAGTTGAGGCTTCAGCATAACTGTTGGTTCTCTCAAGTCTACATAGATAGCAATAGCAATAGCACGCAGACTAACATATCGCTTCATAGTGCTTTACAGCAGAGGTCTTCAACCTTTTGGGCACCAGGAACCGGTGCCATGGAGAAAGCTTTTTCCACAGACCAGAGGGGGTGTGCTTTTGAATACTGTTTGCATTCTGAGTATGGAGCTTTGCTTGTTTGTGCGGCCCACTTGCTGGCATGCTGTGGACTGATGCCGGTCCACAAACCGAGGGTTGGGGAACCCTGCTTTATAGCACTCTCTAAGCGGTCTATAGAGTCAGCATATTGCCCCCAACAATCTGGCTCCTCATTTTACTGACCTCGGAAGGTTGGAAGACTGAGTTAGTCTTGAGCTCGTTAGGGTCAAACTCCTAACATTGGGCAGAGTTAACTTGCAATACTGAATTCTAACCACTGTGCCACCATGACTCTTATCTAAACTTATTAACTTCAATAAAAGTAAATTCATTGTTTCAGTTTTAGTGTGGTTTTATTAGTATCTTAATCCTGTATTGAACTTTTGTAGATAGTTTGGTCTAGAACAGCGGTTCTCAACCTGTGGGTCGCGACCCCATTTGGGGTCGAACGACCATTTCACGGGGGTCGCCAAACAATGCAGTCCACCATTTTTTCCCCTTTTCCTTAGCTGTGCTACTCCCTTTTATTCTATTGGCTTTTGAAAGCCAATAGAATAGACTCTTTTGAATAGAGTCTAACTCTATTGGCTTTCAAAAGCCAATAGGAATTGTCCAGGCTGTCTCTGCCCTGCTGAGCCCGCCAAAAGCCCCATTCTGCAAACGATGCTGCAAGTTGTCTGCAGCAAAGGCGAGCTGTCTGGAAGCTTCCACCCCTCCCTGCTGAGCAACTACTAAAATGTAAGTAAAAGAGGACCAGGGGTGGGAGGTGGGAGGCCGGCGGGCGCAGGGAGGGTTGCTGGCGCGCGTGGGGCCCAGCGGGTGCCTTACCTCCCTTGGGCTGGGCCAGCTGGTGGTAGCCCTGCGCCGTCGCTGCCCCTTACCAGCTACGCCTCGGCCGGCACAGGGGGCGGCACCACACATGCGTGGCACTTCCGGGCAGGGAAAGTCCTCGACTTACAACCGGTTGGGTAGTCCTTGACTTACAACTGGTTGGGTAGTCCTCGACTTACAACCGGTTGGTCGCGGCATTAAAAAGGTTGAGAACCACTGGTCTAGAAGTTAAAGCAGCAGGCTAGAAACCAGAAGGTTTTGGGTTCTAGTCCCAGCTGAGCCCTTGAAGTCAACTGTGTGTCTTGGGCCAGTCTCTCTCTCTCTTCCCATTGTAGAGAAATAGGAGGAGGAAATTATGTTGGACTTGAGTTATTTGTAAAAACAATAAAGACAGGATATAAATAAATGTATTTGGTAAAGGTTCCCAAACTTTCTTGATTCATGGCACCTTTAGTATTTTAGTAATTTTTTCACAGCACTCCTAGTCTTGTAGTATACACAGCGTCCAACAGATGTCAAGTATCACTTTGTTATTCCACAGAATCCCTGTGAGTTTACTGTGGTATCCAAGAGTGTCATGCTGCAGTTTGGAACCATGTAGCATTTTGATTTCTAGTAGATTCAGTCCCTTTCAACTGGATAGAAAAAATGGTCTAGAAAAATAATAAAAGCGCACTCTTTCTAATGCTGCCCCATTTTCAGCAAGATAAATGTTTAAAAGGAGTTATGAATTTACATAAATACAAAATAGCATAGGGATGATAGAACATGGAAAAAGAAGAGAAAATAATGGTGATTCTATTCTGTGATGCTTAATCACAAGGACTTAATGAAGCTCTCCAATGCTTGAAGCAAATAACCCTGATTCTTAACTAGGTATAAGCAGATAACAATATTAGTCTCAGATTTTACATCAGGAATTCAAGATCTTGCTGGAAGCCACCATTTTATTTCTTGCTGTTTACTTCATAATTTCTATATGCCACCTTAATTAATATAGATTCTAGGTGGTACACCAAAAGAAAATACAATCCTACATTCACATTAATTCAATCAATACTAATATTTAGATAATCACACTCATTTTACTAACCCAGTTTATTCTTTGTGCATGGAAACAGGCAAATTGCTTTGCTCCTTGAGAAAAGCTTCATCTCTTCAAAATTTTATTTTATTTCATTTTTTTAGGGCCTTTGGTTTAATTTTCAATTAATCACTTAGCAGTTGATATTTACACTATTTTGTAGCAGCTAATTTTCATTCCTATTTTGTTCATTGGACAAGGTCCAGAATGCTAAGCAAGTAAACAGTGCACTTAAGCAGAAAATTGAAGGTGGAATAGATGAATTCAAACCGCCTGAGGTGAGTCACTGTGAAATGTAGGTAAATTTTCAGTATTGTTATTCTGCTAGGAACTGAAGACTATTCTGAAAGTATTTTCATTTGTGACAATTTGCTTTGATGAAAAAAGTTGATACGAACCCTATATAGGTTTTTAAGTGTTTAAAAAATGTATTTAAGACATTTTCATATATTTTATTGAGTGACAACCGTTCATTCAATGCAAGTTCAAAAGCAGATTTAATACTCATAAAACGAAGATTTAAACAGACCTTTTAATTACTTTCTGAAAGGATTGTTCCAACTGTACTTTCACTCTAGATTGTAGTCATTAGTTGGCATACAAAAATCCAGTGAGATTTTCAATGTACTTGCCAGTCTGTATGAGTGATTGTCTCATTTGCTTCAACTCTGGAGTGGACTAGGCCTATCAGATGTGTTGCTTTAAAAAAGAATGGAGACCGCATTTTCTTACAGGAAGGGCTTTAGCTCAGTAGCAAATCAATGCATTGCAGGCAGAGGATTCCAACTACCAAATGTCCCTATCATTTTCATGTAAGGTTTCAAAAAATTATTGTTTAAACTTTGGAGAATGGATGCTAGCTTTAGACCAGGGATTCCCAACCAGGGATGCAAGACAATATTCCAGGGGGTGCAAAAACATGGGTTTTCAAAAGTATAGTGTATATGTATAATTCGTTGCCGTTATTTTGAACTTTTGTAAGGGGTGCGAGAATATAGAAAAGGTATAGAAAATGTTGGGAGACCCTGCTGTAGACAATGTTTTGGATGTCAGCCGTTACTACTTTAACTAGCATACCCAGTAGCAAGGGCTTGTGGGAGTTGTGATTCAGAATATCTAGAAAGCATCAATTTGCCTACCACAGAGATAGACCAAGAATCTAATGTTTTAAAATATATTTTTGTATTTCTAATTCAGTTCATGGAGTTCTAGGGAAACATCCTGAGCTACTAAAATTGACAAATGTAAATCTAGGTAATTGAATTGAAAGGTGGTGTTGTGGCTGAAATTTTCAGTTGTTTTTAATAGTTTGCTGTGTGCTGTCATTCTTTATTTCTTAATAGTCAAATCAAAAAATAAATGCCCGTTGGACAACAGAAGAACAACTTCTTGCAGTTCAAGGTACACTAGTGTTACTAATATTTTCTTTCAGGTTGTAATTCTTGATACTGTGAAAACATTTTTTTTTTTAAATGTAGCCATATGTACTTGTGTCTGTTGTGGCAGGAAAGAGTAGCAGCTTGGGAACTTTTAGTGTCAGGAGATTCCCCTCAATATTCATCCAAAGGGTTGGACGAAGCAATGGAGGAGTTATGATTTGCTTAACTAAAAAGCTTTGAGTCAAATAAATGATATTGTGAATGAACTGCGGTACTTTTAGAAGTAGTGATATTCACAATATTACAATTTGATCAGTAAAGTATACCAACTGCTAACAATATTACAATGTTTTCCCCTGTGATCAATCCTTATAGAAGCACTTCTGCTTTTAAAATTGGGGTTTCCTGTCACCTATAGAGGGCATACATATCATGCAGATTTCTGCTTATTAACTTGAATTTTATTTACTTATTTTGTCTTTTTTAGGTGTCCGCAAATATGGTAAAGATTTTCAAGCTATTGCTGATGTAATTGGCAATAAGACTGTTGGCCAAGTGAAGAACTTCTTTGTAAACTACAGGCGTCGTTTTAACCTAGAGGAGGTATTGCAGGAATGGGAAGCAGAGCAAGGAACCCTGGCTTCTAACGGTGATGCTTCTGCTTTAGGAGAGGACACAAAAAACGCTAATGTGTCATCAGGAAAAAGTACAGATGAAGAAGATGAGGTGTGTTTCTGTGTATCAAATAATAAATAAGCTTACATTTCCTATCACAAAATGTAATATTTAAGTTGAAGAGGAATGCACCAGTGTTGGAAGCTTATTGCGTCCTTATTTGTAGAGATCTTTCTTCATTGTGATTGTGTTAGCCAAACACTTCCAATCTGGGCTATCTCTGGTTCTTCCCATACTACTAATACAGAAAACATAGCTGAATAATCCTGAATATTATTAGATTTTCTTTTTTTATATATATTGAATATTTTATTTCCTTATATTGCTAAATAATTTAGAAATGGTTGTTTTTTAAAAAAGAGGTTTCTTAACTACAAATATGGCTACACTAACAGTGCTTTCCTGTTTCTGGAGGTAGCGGATACCCAAACTGCATGATGATGAAGAATGGCTGCTTTTACATATCTTATCACTTTATTTACAGGCCCAGATCCCTCAGACACCTCAGTGTGTAGGGTCTTCTCCACCAGCCCAGGTGTCTACTCCAACACCAGCAACCCCTGTAACAACTTTGAACCAGCCTCCTCCATTGCTTCGTCCAACCCTTCCAGCTGCTCCAGCTCTCCATCGTCAGCCTCCACCACTACAGCAACAAGCTCGATTTATTCAACCAAGGCCAACCCTAAACCAGCCCCCTCCACCACTCATCCGTCCAGCTAATTCCATGCCTCCTCGTCTAAACCCAAGACCAGCACTGTCCTCCACTGGTGGGCCACAGCCACCTTCACTTATTGGAATCCAGACAGAATCACAGTCCCCGCTACATTAAGCAAATAGGGCAGAACTATGATAATTAAAGTAGTATCAGTGTCTATTTCCTCAGCTAATGAAGAGGTGAAGGGAGGGAAAGCAAGCTTTCCACAGTATTGGAACTGTCACAAAGAAGGTGGAAATGGATATATAATATATGAATGATCTTCTGAGCGAGAGAAACTTCAGTGCAGTAGATTATTGCAAAGAAAACCATGTCTACAAAGTCAGCATTTTACAAAGCTAACTTCTTTTTAAAAAAGAAAAGAAAATTCACTGCACTGTGACTTCAACTGGTTTTTACTCTATTTATTTTATAAAATCCTTTATATTTAACTTCATGGAAATAAACCATCTGGATAGTGAAAGCGTTTCAGTTTAAGATTCAAACAGGGCTGTAAATGTAATAAATTGGGGAAATTATTTTTACATTTTCCTATGTTAGGAGCGCAAGTATTACTGACAAGCCTGCCATTCAGATTTTGACAGATACCACCACTTCATACATTTTTCTAGGCTTGTATTTTCTATATTTCTTCATAAAGTACTTTTCTTCAGTCTCCTTGTTGGAAAGGTTTTGAAGAGTGCAAAGCTAAGGTACTAAAGAGGTTCAACTATATATGTGGTCTTCTAATACTGGAAACATGACTTACTAGTGCAAACTCTGTGATAGACAGCAAATGGGGCTACCATTTGCATCCAACACTGGCAGCCAGGTGGCTAATAAAGTCACAGTTGTCTTCTTTTTAATAAACTTTGTAATACTACTTACCTGAAATTTTATTCTATTAAGTTCTGAAATAATTTGGTGAGGAATGCTGAATTCCATACGTATAGGGCAGGGGTAGGCAACCTTGGCTCTTTTATGACTCGTGGACTTCAACTCCCAGAATTCCTGAGCCAGCCATGCTGAGGGGAAAGGGAGAGGTTTCCAAGCTGAGCCATGCTGACTCAAGAATTCTGGGAGTTGAAGTCCATGAATCATAAAAGCCAAGGTTGCCTACCCCTGGTATAGGGGCCTGGTGAAACAGTCTAATATTAAGGATGTTTCCTCCTTCATTTCTTGAAATATCTCAGTCTCTTTTTGCTGTTCCTTGCCAGTGCATGTCCCCTCATTTTTTTTTTTCTTGGTATCAAAAACAGTACCAACTCATGCCTTACTTAATCAGCTGGAGTTTAACTGTTATAATCAAAGTGACAGGCTTTTAATTTTGGGCAAGAAATACCAAGCAATGAAAATCTATTTTCTGAAAGATGTGCATCTCTTTAATATAGTTGACTTCCCCACTTTTTACTAAAACAACAGTGTTTTAACTTTCAGAGTTAAAATTCTGGATGATTTCATGTATAGCAAAGCTGTATTAGTCTCTTATGTACTGCATCTTACACCTCAAATATCAAAACTTTTAGACTAACACCTTATCATGATTAAGGCGTTAAAGGGATTTGCCCATTAACTTTCATGTTTTTAATTTTTTAAAATTCTTATTTAAATCAAATTTCCTTTGTAGTATATTAAATAGAAATTCCTTCAATGGATGTCTCTTGTACATTATCTGTATCCAACCAGAGTGTTTGGTTTTTAATACTGGCTTTTCGGTGGGGGGGGAAGCATCACTATCTCTTGCCAGAATTCTTGGTACTTTGCTATATTTATCCTTTGGTTCTGATGTCAATATTAACCCACTGTATTCTTCCAATCTGCCATAGTCCTGTTTGTGCATTTTGGCATAACTCTCTAAATACCAAACTATTAACAATGCATCTTCAGTATTTAAATATGTAGATCAGGTTTCCCAGTGACTGTATTGTCTTTTTTTTTTTTTTTTTTGGCTAACTTTTGTCTTGTCTCTTGTTGCTAGAACTTCAGTATGCAGAAAATTGGGTGCTGCCATTTAAATGGCAATTTTAGACTATTGAAACTATAACTGGGCACTTGTGTGTTTCGGTATGATGGTATGGTATGTAGTATAATACTGCTTTACATACGCTATGCCATACAGTAACAAAATGTTTAGCATTTGTAGTACTGAATATGTACATAGCAAAATGTTGTCCTTTTAAAAAATTGTGTGCTTTCCAGATTATGTGCATACAGCTTGCAACGTCCTGTTTTGGGTAGGGGTTGTGTTAAGCAGTGTTTTTGCCTGGAGGAGTGAAATGCTTGCTGCTTAATCAAAGAATTAAAGTTTCCAAGGAATCTGTGTCTATTTTTATGTACCTTGTAATGGTTTAAGATACTTAGGCCCTATACTGTGATTCTCTTCTAAATTCATTTATATTTTTTTAAAGATTAGAAATAAAACTATACAATTTTTTTCATTTCAAAGAAATTTTCTTTTTGGGCAATATTATAAAAATCTAGTTTGACTTTGTATCATTTCTACAAACCACAATCTATTCATCTTGGTTTATTTTTGTCACTTTATGAAATGTAAAATATTTGCACTCCCTTTTCAGTTGGGCAAAAATTTATTTCTTACAGTGGTTATGACAAATGTAACTTTGCATCTTCTTTTTATGTACAGTTTTCAGTTACAATAAAGAAATATAAAAACTTTTAAATGAATGGCCATCTATAAGGCCTATGTGTATATTTGGAAAAAATATTTCTAGGCTAAAGTATTATGTGGTTGGAAAAGAGGTTTGTGACTATACATGCAGACTGGATACTTGATAATATCCTTTTTTAGTTAAGTGTAAATTAAAAATGATGGAGCACTAAATTGATATTGCAGTTATAATATATTCTTAAACAGAAAAACGTAAGGCCTATAAGACAGGCATGTGGGACACATTGTATAGCTTTTAGAATATAGGATTGCATAATTTTGAAATGGATGGTTAGCTTTACTCTTAGATCCATTATTCTGTCACATCTGAATAATATATGTAATAACATAATAGTAATAAAAAGTCAAAGATCAGAGAAAAGTATAACCACTCTGAGGTTAAGCTAATTGATGAAAGTTAAGAATACATTAGAGCAATCTTGAACTTTTCCAAGAGAGTTTCTGTAAAAAGTGGAGTATAAGCATAGAAAGGACTTCCGTCAAATCACTTTCTAATACTCCCTGGCAAAATCATTCAAAGTCTTGTGGCAGTCTTGGGTTTGCAAATTCATTTGCAGCACACATTTCTTCTTCATAGTTTTGCTTTCTATATTCTATCTTCCCTCAAAGGTGCCAAAGGTAACAATATGTGTAATCGCCTCTGATCGTTATGCAAATAGATTTAAAAGAGAAAGGAAAATTGAATAATAAAAAATGTTGTGTTATCAAGAATTTTCTTCCATATTTTTTGTTTACTTCTTCCCCAAGCCCAGTTATGAACACGGTAGATAGCTGGTTGTTTATTCATGCACATTTATATTGTTTATATCCTGTATTTTTATTATTTTTTTAAAAGCAAGATGGCAAACATACTCAACAAAGCACCTTTTATTTTCCCCACAACCACCCTATTGGGTTGAGAGAGAGTGACTGGTCCAAGATAACCCAGCTTACTTTCATGGCTAAGGTGGAACTTGAACTCACAGTCCCTTGCTTTCTAGTATGGTGCCTTAACCACCATACCGTATATTACCTTTATTTACAAAAATTTGACACTTTACTGCTTACATTTATATTTATTAAATTCATCTTGCTATCTAAAGTGACCAGGTGGCTTGCAGTAGGAATATGAAATCCAGGAATGTCTTATCAAGTTCTTTTTCTATTAACCATTTAATAATTTTCCATAATTAATCCAATCTAAATGAAGATTGGAAGCATACTGCATATTCACATTTCAAAAATCATGACAAATATGTGACTTACTAATCTGGTTGCAAAAATGTGCATGTTTTCACTATACCATGGAAAAAGGATCCCTTTAGATCAGAGGTCCCCAACCTTTTGGGCACTAGGGACTGGTTATGTGGAGAGAGGTTTTTCCCGCAGACCGAAGGGGGCGTGGTTTTGTGTGCTGCCTACATCCTATGGATGGGGTTTTCCTTGTTTGTGTGGACCAGTTGCTGGCATGCCGCAGCCCGGTACTGGTCCACAGACCGGGGATTGGGGACCCCCTGCTTTAGATCATTTACTAGTTCTGGAAATCCATCTAGCACACATTATTGTCCAAACAACATACACATATACAATACATATGTAGTAAAACAGTGAATCACGACAAGTATCTGTGGCACTTCAATCAAAATGACAAAAATAGTACTGTATGCTTAAGCAGACTCCACCCTTTTTGGACATGGGTGTATATTCTATTGCTTTCAAAATACTTAACCCTAAACTTCTATCTCCACTATTTATATATCAGTAGAGAGTATTCAGTTAATGATCAAATAATGTCAAACTTTATGAAGAATCTTTTAATATGTCAATTATCCAGGTTTATTCATTTACTACTAACACATAAGCAGTGGTAAATGAATAAACTTGGATAATTGACATATTAAAAGATTCTCCATATCGTTTGACATTTGATCATTAACCCTGTACTGTCTTTCATATATCCTTCATGTCTATTAAATCAACACCCATTGTGAAAAGTGATGCAGACAAATATTTATAAAATGTATGTCAAACATGGAGGAACCCAACATGCTTTTAGAATAAGTTATGATTTAAGAGGTAACACTGAGGCTGAAAGTTTTAGGCACGATGCCTGACTATTGAGCAAAGATTTTCAGCATCAGGTAAGAAAGGAATCATGAATACCAGCAACAAGAGGAAAACAAGTAAAAGAAAAATGAGTTGCTTTTAAGAACATAGAAACCACATGTAAATTTACAGATAAATTAGGGCTACTTAAATCCTACAAGAAAGACTTCTAATAGAGACAAAAGAAGGTAAAAGATGGAAATACTATACTGAAACTTCCGCACATGGAACTGTAGATTTGCAGAAAATTTGTAGAGATAAGGCAAATAAAGCATCTGATTCCTTTTAAAAATGAGCTAGGAGAATCCGTAGAGATCTCGGACTCCAAGGCAGCTACCTACCCTTATATTTGCTTCCATGATTGGAAGGGACTATATCGGTTAGTGTTCAAATGCAGGGATGGTCCACTGTCCGTTCCTAACAGCAGGTGGCAATGTAATCATTACTGTTTGAAAACTTAAGGGAGAGGGATGTTCTGGGCAGCCTGTTCTAGGCAGCTTGGGAACTTTTAGTGTCAGGAGATTCCCCTCAATATTCATCCAGATCGACCCACACCACACACACACAAATTTCAACTCTGACTCTCAATTCATTCTTTCTATCCTGTTCTCCTTCCAGAGGATAACGCATCGGCTCTTTTCTGCACCTAAGAGACTTTCAGATACGTGCGAACCATGATGATACTTCCTCTTAATTTTACCTTTTGCCAGCTAAACATGTCCACGCCTTGCTTAGGTTTGCTTAGGAACCTGCTCCCTACCCTGACTGAGCAACCTAACGGAGTCGCGCGTACACTCGGCTACACACAGAACCGAAGTCTAAACGCGGCCTTGCGCATGCTTACCTTGGAGCAACTGAAGTAACTATCAGCGATACTTCTGAGAAACAATGCCGCGGATTGGCTGAATCGAAGCTTCGCTGTCTGCCTTTTTTCACCACAAAAGGCTCCCAGGCTTTGGGAGGAGGAGGCGCCCAGAAGAAAAGGCATATCGCGAGCCCGCCTCTTCCGACGCCTCTAATTGAACGGGTGTGGAAAAAAATACCTCAAGTACAGGGAGGTGCGTCCTTCAGCTTAATTGCGGAGCTCGGTCTAATCATTCCTCTCCTCTCCAGCCTCAGTCTAATCTCCTCGCCTCACTTTCCCGGGTTACCTGTCAAGTGCGCCTCTGGCGGGACGCCTTGAAGGCTGCGGGGGACCCCTCGCGCTTGTACCGCTCGAAGGTCGGCGGCCGCTGCGGAAGCGAATGCGGGAGGCAGCGCGGACACGTTGAAACGCGCCGCAGGTAGGCAACCAGAACGCATTGCAAAGAGTGAGCTCTGTCCAAGACAGTTGCTGCTCCCTAACTTTGCAGCTCATTCTCTTGTTTTGGTGTATAAATTTTCCCCCTCTCAGTTGTGTAGTTGTGGCGGAAGCAACAAGCATTGACAGTGTATCCTGAGGTGTAACTGGAAAGGAGGAACTGATCTGCGAAAAGCCAAGCTTGACATCTCTTAAGATCGAGGCTATTCATTTCTGCTATAGATATTAAAATAGTTACTTCCTATTTCATCCCGTGTTGCAGTATCAGTATTTATATTTTTCTCTTCAATTTAGAGTAAATTGTTAAATATTCAGATATACAATTAAAACAAGAAACAGCTTAAAACTGCATACTTAAAATGCATAGAAGATACTGTAGCACTGAACAGAATGCTCAACAAAACAATAAATAATTTAAATTAGAAGAACAAGTATTGTTGATTTGATTAGAGGTACCACTTAATTGAATATATCTAAAAAGAAGACAACCCACCTTATCCCCATCAGCCCTAAGGATGGCAATTTCAGCTGAAACTAATCCTGGAAATTTCCTCCTCCCTATTAACTGTTTACATAAGTTACACTCATGCATAAAATAAATTTCTTAGAAGCCATACTCCTAAAAAGGCAAACTCAAGAGAAAAGAGTTAAACTAATGGTTTCTGGTGTTCATCTAAACAAAAAACCTGTAACTGATTCCCCATCTGTGTGTAACAGCTATACTCTTATTCATATGCAAACTACTCTCATATGTAAACAATTAAATGGGTCTCTTATTTTGCCAGAGATTGCCTGCAGTTCATAAAAGTTTCCCCATGCATTGCAACTGGCTATGTGCTTATATGATCATGCAAAAGAACTTGGTAATAGAGTATAATATGTTGACTTTCTATCTTATTATCGTCAACAAAAGCCTTTATTCAGATTAATATTTTCTGAGAGGTAAATGTGTTCATAGCAAACATTGATATTTTTTGGGTGCACTTGTCCCCTTTGAGTCATACAGAAGGAAACTCCTTCTCCCTTCATGCCATATCCTGCTTTGACAATCTGTGTTGCTTCATACTGTCTTCTGGTGTGAAATGAAAATTATGTCCCACTTTTGGAATGAAAGGTATGAAAACAACTATTTTCACATTCTCAGCAATATGTGTACTTTGGACAAAATATCTTTTCATCTACTATTCAGGTTGGTAGGCATGCTCTCTAAAATGTGGTAGTCCTATCTTTATAATACTTTGTATTTATATTTATACTACTATCAACTGTTAGCATAAACATGTTATAACTCTGTGTACAGTTTTTTAGATTGGCTTCTTAGTAAATATGTTAACACGTTTGGAAATTAAGTTTTAATGCTATTTGTTTTTCTTGTTAGCAAAGAAGTGTAATCCAGTGATGCTTTTTACTAAGAATTTATATTCTACAAACAGAAATAAAAATTCAAGTACAAAATCTGAGATTACATATATATGTCATTACGGTTTTTTATATAACTAATGATGTTTATGATTTAAACTGCTTTGAAAGTTTTAGTAAATGACTCTTTATTATAATTAGGTGCTTTTTTCAAGGACTGAGAAAGTCTTTCTTTATATACTTTCAAAATAATAAAAATACAACAAAATGTTTTAGAGCTATTTCTGGGAGTTTTGAATTATTGGAGTTGTATTTGTTTTTGTAATATGAAAATAATCACAGACTTGTAAAACCTAATAAGGAATATTAATTGTTATTAACAATTAGGATTATAGCTGCATATGCTTTGATATGTTAAGAACTGAATAAAACTAACTGAAATGTTTCACAAAATGCAGTTAATCTTAAAAGGTATTTTAAATTGCGTGGCCAGTGTTAACACACATTGTGAACTAAATATATGGTGATATGCCACATCAATATAGTACTTCATTTGAATTTGCATTGGGAAATCTTTTTTGATTATGAATTTTAATTAGCCTAGAAAGGTTCTCAAAGAGATAATTAACTGTATTTTCGCAAAGGAACCTAAAACATTTTAATTTGCCATAGCAGGCTCACTTATTTGTAGTTTTAGAACTTTTGTTGTTGTTGTTGTTGTTGTTAATTGCGAAGTCATGTCCGACCCATCGCGACCCCATGGACAACGCTCCTCCAGGTCTTCCTGTCCTCCACCATCTTCTGGAGTCCATTTAAGTTCATACCTACTGCTTCAGTGACTCCATCCAGCCATCTCATTCTCTGTCGTCCCCTTCTTCTATTGCCCTCAATCTTTCCCAGCATTAGGCCCTTCTCCAGTGAGTCCTTCCTTCTCATTAGGTGGCCAAAGTATTTGAGTTTCAACTTCAGGATCTGGCCTTCTAAAGAGCAGTCGGGGTTGATCTCTTCTAGGACTGACCGGTTTGAACGCCTTGCAGTCCAAGGGACTCGCAGGAGTCTTCTCCAGCACCATAGTTCAAAGGCCTCAATTCTTTGGCGCTCAGCCTTTCTTATGGTCCAACTTTCACAGCCATACATTGCAACTGGGAAAACCATGGCCTGGACTATACGCACTTTTGTTGGCAGGGTGATGTCTCTGCTTTTTAGAATGCTGTCTAGATTTGCCATAGCTTTCCTCCCCAGGAGCAAGCGTCTTTTAATTTCTTGGCTGCAGTCCCCATCTGAGGTGATCTTGGAGCCCAGAAAAATAAAATCTGTCACTACCTCCATTTCTTCCCCATCTATTTGCCAGGAATTGAGAGGGCCGGATGCCATGATTTTGGTTTTCTTAATGTTGAGTTTCAAGCCAACTTTTGCACTCTCCTTCTTCACCCGCATCAAGAGGCTCTTTAGTTCCTCTTCACTTTCTGCCATTAGAGTGGTATCATCTGCATATCTTAGGTTGTTGATATTTCTCCCGGCAATCTTAATTCCAACTTTTGATTCATCTAGCCCTGCCTTTCTCATGATGTGCTCTGCATATAAGTTAAATAGGCAGGGCGACAATATACAGCCTTGCCGGACTCCTTTTCCAATTTTGAACCAATCAGTGGTTCCATGTCCAGTTCTCACTGTTGCTTCTTGACCCGCATATAGGTTTCTCAAGAGACAAATGACATGGTCTGGTATTCCCATCTCTTTAAGAACTTGCCACAATTTGTTGTGATCCACACAATCAAAGGCTTTTGCATAGTCAATGAAGCAGAAGTAGATATTTTTCTGGAACTCCCTAGCTTTCTCCATGATCCAGCGTATGTTGGCAATTTGATCTCTAGTTCCTCTGCCTCTTTGAAATCCTGCCTGCAGCTTGTAGGATTTTAAGCATAATTTTACTAGCATGTGAAATGAGTGCAATGGTGCGATAGTTTGAACATTCTTTGGCATTGCCTTTCTTTGGAATTGGAATGTAAACTGACCTTTTCCAATCCTGTGGCCACTGTTGAGTTTTCCAAATTTGCTGGCAAATTGAGTGTAGCACTTTTACTGCATCGTCTTTTAAGATTTTGAATAGCTCAGCTGGAATACTGTCACCTCCACTAGCTTTGTTGTTGCTCAGATTTTCTAAGGCCCATTTCACTTCACATTCTAGGATGTCTGGTTCGAGGTCAGTGACCATCTCATTGTGGTTATCTGGGATGTTAAGCTCATTCTTGTATAGTTCTTCTGTGTAGTTTTGCCATCTCTTCTTAATCTCTTCTGCCTCTGTTAGGTCTCTGCCATTTTGGTCCTTTATCATGCCCATCTTTGCATGAAACGTTCCCTTCATATCTCCAATTTTCTTGAAGAAATCTCTGGTCCTCCCTATTCTGTTGTTTTCTTCTATTTCTTTGCACTGTTCATTTAAGAAGGCATTCTTATCTCTTCTAGCTACTCTCTGGAATTCTGCATTCAATTGGGTGTATCTTTCTCTTTCTCCTTTGCCTTTCACTTCCCTTCTTTCCTCAGCTATTTGCAAAGCTTCCTCAGACAGCCATTTTGCTTTCTTGCATTTCTTTTTCTTTGGGATGGTTTTAGTTGCTACCTCTTGTACAATGTTGCAAACTTCCATCCATAGTTCTTCAGGCACTCTGTCTGTCAGATCTAATTCCTTAAATCTATTTGTCACCTCTACTGTATATTCATCAGGAATATGATTTAGTTCATACCTGAGTGGCCTAGTGCTTTTCCCTACTTTTTTCAATTTAAGCCTAAATTTTGCAACGAGAAGCTCATGATCTGAGCCACAGTCAGCTCCTGGTCTTGTTTTTACTGACTGTATAGAGCTTCTCCATCTTTGGCTGCAGAGCACATAGTCAATCTGATTTCTATGTTGACCGTCTGGTGATGTCCATGTGTAGAGCCGTCTCTTGGGTTGTTGGAAAAGAGTGTTTGTTATGACCATCGTATTCTCTTGACAAAATTCTATTAGCCTGTGCCCTGCTTCATTTTGTACTCCAAGGCCAAACTTGCCTGTTATTCCGGTTATCTTTTGGCTTCCTACCTTAGCATTCCAATCCCCCATGATGATAAGGACATCATTTTTTGGTGTTAATTCTATAAGGTGCTGTAGGGCTTCATAGAACCGGTCAATTTCATCCTCTTCAGCACCAGTGGTTGGGGCATAGATTTGGACTACTGTGATATTGAATGGTTTGCCTTGGATTCGAATTGAGATCATTCTGTCATTTTGGGGATTGTATCCTAGTATTGCTTTTCCTATTCTTTTATTGACTATGAAGGCTACTCCATTTCTTCTGAGGGATTCTTGCCCACAGTAGTATACCTGATGGTCATCTGAGTTAAATTCACCCATTCCTGTCCATTTTAGTTCGCTGATTCCTAAGATGTCGATGTTCAGTCTTGTCATCTCTTTTTTAGAACTTTTAATTTCTTGCAAATAATATCTTCGATCTCTAGGATAAAGGAATACAGGTAATCCTCAACTTACGACTACAGCTGAGGCCAAAATTTATGTTGCTAAGTGAGAAATTTGTTAAGTGAGTTTTACCCCATTTTACAACTTTTCTTCCCACATTTAAGTGAACCACTGCAGTTGTTAAGTTAGTAACACAGTTGTTAAGTGAATCTGGCTTCCCCATTGACTTTGCTTGTCAGAAGGTTGCAAAAGGGGATCGCATGATCCTGGGACACTGCAACTACCATAAATATGAACCAGTTGTCAAGCATCTGAATTTTGATCACATGGGATGCTGCAAGGGTCATAAGTATGAAAAATGGTCATAAGTCCATTTTTTTCTGTGATATTATAATTTTTAACGTTCACTAAACAAACTGTTGTAAGTTGAGGACTACCTGTAGTGTCATAGATTTATTTTAGATGTTCATTATTTATTTAATTTATATTTTGTATTTCTTAACTGCCCATCTCCCTCAGAGATGCTTAATTATGCTCATTAAGGCAAATCAAAAGCATCAGAGTATGAGTGAACCAAAACTCAATATTTATATTTGTAGAGGTGTTATTGTTTTTTGTCTGAACCATTGCCAAAACATTTGGTGATAGATCCAATATTGTACATGACTGCAGCCAATGATGTATTCACAGGTGGATTCTGAGGACAAGACTTATGATGGAATTGAAGGAGGGGGAAACTTTTATTCCCAAGTTTTTCCCCTAGCCATTTTCTAGGAATCTTGATGAGGAATTTTTGCAGATCCTTTTGTGAAACCTGCCTAATGCTGGACTTTCCCCACTAAGTCACAGATTACTGTGTATTGTTGGGGGAAAATTAAAATGATTCACTTGCAGACTCCTCTGGCTGCAAGTGAGTATAGTTTGTTGCTCTGACTAATGAGAAAGAGTTGAGTGAGGTGATTTACTTAACAAAGTTCAGGCAAAAGTATTGGGTAGCTGAGTGCAGGGCAGTTATGCTTGTGGTTATTCTGCCTTTTATTACACACACACACACACACAAACATCCCACCAGCCATCTTTTGATTACAAGGTGGTCCTTAGCAATAACACTTAGATTTATATACCACACAGTGCTTTACAGCATTCTCTGAGTGATTTACAATGTCAGCATATTGCCCCCAATAATTTGGGTCTTCTTTTTACCGATCTTGGAAGGATGGAAGGCTGAGTCAACAGGATTGAACACCTGGCAATGGGCAGAATTGGCCTACAAATACTGCATTCTAACCACTGCACCACTACAGCTCCTTGACTTAGGACCACATTTGGAACTAGAATTTCCATTGCTAAGCAAGATGGTTGTTAGTGAGTCACACCTAATTTTATGACCTTTTTTGCTGAAGTAAATTAGGCAATTGTTAAGCATATCCAGCTTCCCCTATTGTCTTGTCAGAAGCTGGCTGGGAAGGGTGCAAATTGCAATCACATGACCCCAGGACACTTCTAACCATCGTAAATACATTCTAGTTGCCAAGTGCCTGAATTTTGAACACATGATTGTGGAGGCAATGCAATAATCATAAGTGTGTGGACTAGTCACTTTTTTCATTGCCGTTGTAACTTTGAACGTTTGTTAAATACTTGTAATTCAGTACCATTTGGCATGGCTCATAGAAATGGTTTTGCAACCAAAATAATCTGAATGTATAGGGAAACACCTCAAGCTGGGGAAATATTTCAGTTGACCTGATGTCAGCCATACATGAATGGTGGTGCAGTTAGTAATAATTTGGAACATTTTAATAAGATGGTACAAAATAGAGTTATAAAACAAAAAAAAGAAATACAGTATATATTCTGTAGGAATGTTAAATATCATGTGATAAACTGGGGTTAGGCAGGAAACAAAAATGTAGAAAAGTTGCTTCCTGTCTCACAGACTTAAATTTAGTTTCTAACAAATGCAAGCTGATGGAAATATGCATTATGTGTTTAAAAGTACCACAGCTCTATGTGGTATTTAAACTTAATTTCCTCCTTACAGTTACTTTTACATTTAAATCATATTGTAAAAAGCAGTTTTATAAATTTAATTTTGGAATGAAAACCTTTTTAGAATTTAATTGCAATAATAAAAAATGAAATGTTATGTTAAGTCAGACCATATGATTTCTTGATATACTGTATGAAATCAAAAGAATTTAGATGCATTTTGTGTCTATGTGTTATCTCTATTATGATTATTTTTGTGTAATTAAAAAAAACTGTTCCCACTGATGATGGGATCAAATTTAATGTAATTAATTTTGAATTTCCAGAATGGGGAATCTACATCAGTGTTTCTCAACCTCAGCAACTTTGAAGTGTGTGAACTTGGACTCCCAGAATTCCCCAGCCAGCAATGGGTAACTGGAGCTGATTAATTGGATAAGGTCAGAATCTAGACCCCTGTGCCCAGTTAATTAGCTCCAGTTATCAACCTTAGTGTTAGGATAATGTTGGTTTTCTGTCATGTGGCCAAACTTAACCTTCATCATCATCATCATAAAGTTGGAAGGGACCTTGGAGGTCATCTAGTCCAACCCCCTGCCCAGGCAGGAAACCCTATACCATTTCGGACAAATGGCTGTCCAGTCTCTTCTTAAAAACTTCCAGTGTTGGAGCATTCACTGCTTCTGGAGGCAGGTTGTTCCACTGGTTAAATCACAGTATTTTCAAACTCAGATTGTAACTATTTTACATAATTGAGGATACTATAATTTTGTTGTGTTTAAATTTTTCAGAGGACAGTAACAATGCTCTCTTGCAGTGAAAATGGTGAAGAGTTTTGACATGTTTTGAAGAGAATTGCATTTATTATGTCCTACATTTTTGTAGATAGTCATTTCATTTGATGCCACTTAGATGCCTGAAGCATCATCCTTGGAAATTTAAAGAAGATACATTTAACTATTGTTGGGGAAGGGAGTGGAAGGAAATACCAAAGGAGAGATGGGAGACATCAACAATTTACCGTATTGTAAAAATTAGTCTATGGTAATATTTAAGATGAGTGCACATCATGCTGGCTGCAAAATGCTAAGGATGAAGCAGTCTTAGGCCAGCACTGAAGATAACAAGGTCCTAATCATTGAGCTGCACTGAGAATTCCTGTCAACCTTCCTCCCTACTCAGGATGATGTACCTTAGCTATGGAAATAAAAGAAACATTAATAGAAACAGTAATTTTCTTATGGTATGGGGCTTATATTTGGCGGTTCTCAGAAAGTGGATTGTAACATGATGATAATGATAATGAGGGGGAGGGGGAAGAGGAGGAGAATGATGATGATGATGATGATGATATACAGTACATACAATGTGATATCACAGCTGCCAGTTCGTTAGCTAGTGTTGACCTTCATAAGCATCAAGTTCTTCCCAGGAACTTAAGATATCCTAATGTATTGATGTATTATATGTGTGGATCCATACAGTGTGGCCTTTTGTAACTGACAGATGGAAATTTTGTCAATACACAATATTGTCCTAGACCAGTGGTTCTCAACCTGTGGGTCGGGACTCCATTTGGGGTCGAACAACCATTTCACGGGGGTCGCCAAACAAGGCTGTCCGCCATTTTTTCCCCCTTTTCTTTGGCCACACCCCTGGCACCCGGTGATGTATAAGTGGTTGGGGGTCACCACAACATGGGGAACTGTATTATGGGGTCACGACATTAGAAAGGTTGAGAACCACTGTCCTAGACTTTTTGGTATGGCATCCAGTGTGCCAAAAATCACTGGGACCACCACTGCTAGTTTATGCCATAATCCACAAACTTCAATTTTCAGATCTTGATACTTTGATACTTTGTGATCTTCTATTCTTTTTCTTCTATTGTACCATTAACTGGCATTACAGCTGTTTACACTTGGTGTCTAGATTTGTGGACAAATTGTTGGCATTTTGTAACATTTTAATTTCCTTACCAAATTAAGGTAAGGATCTGGATAAATATATTACTACTCAAGTATTATATTTTTCTTTATGATTTTATTCATAGTTTGAAGTCCATGGCCTCTGAAGATCTTGCAGGCCAGTTACCAAATTTCTACATCCGACAGAACTCCTCAAATGCAGTTTCTCTAGAATTTGACTCTGATGTCAACTATCAGTTCGTGGAAATCTTAGATGAACGATACAAATGTACACACTGCCACCTTGTCCTCCATAATCCGCACCAGACAGGATGTGGACATAGATTTTGCCAGCATTGCATTGTTTATTTGAGGTACAAATGGCTTCTTTTTCTTACAATTGATTTGTGCAAATCAATGCTGTCATAACAACTATACAGTTTGTGAATGTATAGAATGTGCAGGGGTAACCCAGGACCTCCAACAGTCTTATGTACTTAAGTACTCCCTAAAATAAATGAATTTCAGGTATATTTAATGCTATCTGGTTACTCTTCATAGTAATTTCCCCCAGCAACTTACAGCTAGCGCTGTACCAAAATAAGTAAAATGTGGGCAGGTTTTACTGTATATCTTGGCTGGGTAATGCTGTGAAGCACAGGGTAATGCTTAAAGTCCCTAGTGAGAAATAGCCCATGTATTCCAAACATAAGATTTTAAATAGCTAAATTTTTCAATGAAGTTTTGTTCCAGCACTTGAAATCATGTGTGACTTTAAGAGCACAAAAACATTACACTGATTGAATCAAGTGTGGCTTTGTGTCATATCTTTACAAAGAATTGATAATTTAAAAAAAAAATCCAATGTGGCTTGTTAAAAGTCTCATTTTGATCCACTAAGTTTTCATTTTAGAGGATTGCTGTTCTCTTTTTCTGAAATATCCGGAAGCTTCTGGTTATATTTTATGAGTGAAATGGATATGTAGGTGATAACTGTTATCTCAAGGTCATTAGGGTGTTATTCATGAATGTGTGAGGGCAAAGCTATGTAGAATCAGGTCTGGAAATACTGGCCTCACCTGCATCTTTTCTTCCCTCTTTTTGCTGAATGAACAGCTCATACTCATACTCACTTGATAGTGTTCCTGGACCTACTTCACTCAGATCATGTGGAAAGCCATCTTTATCTTTAAACTTCCCACAATAGCATTTTGAAATGAGAGAAATCTCTCATTTTGTGAGGATAGCTCTCTCTATGGATATAGATACAGATATATAGATATGTAGATATAGTTAATAACACTAAAAATATGAACCCTGGGAATATTCATATCCAAAATAAAATGAACATCAAGGTATTGATTAAAACTATAAAAGTTTAATTTAAAAACGCCAAGTTTTCGCCGTCACCTGCCGGCATCATCAGGGCTGGACCGCCAGGGTGTGGGAGAGTCATTTTATAGGCAGGCCGGAGTCTGCACTCGGCTCCTCGATCTCGTCACCGGACCCAATTGGTTAAATTGTGGTCCGGTGGTTCGTTTCTTTCTGTCCTTCCTAGCTGCATGTGTATCTTCATCTACCTTCTTTTCTTTGGATTCTAAGGCAGGTGATGTAAACCCCTTGTCTCTTCGATTGTCTCTATCCCTCAATCCATTCCCCCTTTCGGGTTCGAGTGGTCGTTTGCATTTGTCCTTTTCCTTTCTCCAATCACGCTTCACCCAGTCACTTTCTCTATGAGTATCTTTCTTTTCATCCTTAATGCCCCTCCCTCGTGCCCAACTGTCATTAGAATGGTCGTGCACAATGTTCCAGACTGGCTGGAGTGGCTCAATGGATTGTTTTTCTATGGGGGTGATCTCATGGTTATAATTATCTTTGGCCATCACACCCTTCCCTTCCTTTTTATCCTCTGTGCTCCCATCGCGTATACCACAATCCGAGGTCTTGATCTGGGGGGGGTGGAGTTGCGATCTTCCTGAGCATCACAATGCTCCTTCCCTACTCTTCTCCTCATTCCGACGCCTCTCGCTCCTGCGCGTGCACGACAGGAGTCTTTGGAGTCTATGGGTGTTGTCGGCACAAGACGCAGCGAGCTGATCTCATTAGCTCTGCCCTCTCGCGCACCTCTCCGTCTGGACTCATTTTTCTCCTTACTTTCCGGAGCGTCCGCAAGCTTGCTGTCATGCTCGGTGTCGCCCCGCACTCCATATGTTTTTGAGCCAGCTGACGATGCGGAGTGGGGGGATCGCTTCTTTCCCCTCAAATGGGTCATCCTGTTTCTTTCTGAGCGTCGGTGAGGTGTCAGGTCTAATGATCTCTCCCCATCTTTGTCTATCGTATCTCCTTGCATGCCAATTGGGATATCTCCGATGTTCGTGATGCAGGGGTTCTGGGCTTTAATTTCTATCGCTCTCTTAGTTTTTTGCAAGCGTGTTAACATTGCGGGGGTAGTGGGAATTCTCAATCGTTGTCCCTCCTCTTCTGAATTGCATCTAATTGGTTGGAGGTTTGGCACATCCCCTATGGTTCTCTCACTGGATTTACTATCGGGCCAGTGGTAGCGAGATGGGTGGTTGGTCGCACTCCATGATCTAAGTGCTAAATGTGCCGGACAGAGGTCAATATGCCGGTTGATAGAGCTGCCATTAGATAGCCATGCTTCCTTAATCAGTCGGCCTCCCTTAGTACTGTCACTTGCCAAGACGTCTACTTCATTAAAATTAAAGCGGTGGCCCAATTCCGCCATATGAGTCCATATCTGGGAGTGCTGTTCGCCCCTTTTCACAGCTAGTCTGTGTTCGTGGACCCTGGTCTTCACTCGTTTGGAAGTCTCCCCAACATAGTTGCACGGACAGTCCATACATTCGATCTTATAATATGGCTGCCGATCTCTCCATGTTGGGGAGCGGGTCCTTGGGGCGCATAATGGCTGCCCGTAGCGTTTGGCTGGGTCTATGTGCTACCTGTATATTATATGGCGCCAAAATTCTCGCCGTAGCCTCTGATACATTGCAGATGTAGGGGAGGGTAATACGTGTTGTCTGTGGTGTCAACTCATTAGGTGTGGGGTTACTCCGGGGTTCAGATGGTATACTAAACCGGTTGATGAATCTTGCCGGGTACCCATTGCACTTACACACTTGGAAGAGGTGGTTTCTTTCCTCCCTCTTAGCTTTGACAGTGCTGCAATGTGACTCCACCCGTTTGAATAGAGTCTTAACACAACTGACTTTATGGGCTATTCTCATGAAATATATATTGCAAACTAACAATACAAAATAAATTTTATAAAATTTATTTTTATGCAGGTAGCAGCATAAAAATAATAAATAAAAAAGATCAGTACAAAATATAAATACAAACGTTTCAAGTCTGTAACCAAAAAAAATGTTTCTATTCCTATAGAGACTTAAATACAGTACCTATATGTCCTATAGACAATGAAATAATAAAACATCAGGAGGTAAGACAAATATTTATATGATTTTCTTATATTCATATTCATATAATCAGTATCATGCTATTTGGGGCAATCTGTTATTGAGTTTTTTTTAATGTACTGCTAAATGGAAATTATAATCGAAGTAAGGGAACTTTAAACCCAAATGAAAATGAAATACAAAAATATGAAAATAACTTCTACTAAATAGTATTTTCAAACATGATTTAAAGATTTTACTGAGACTTATAACTAGCATTAGATGGGATTTCCAGGTATGGGAAATCTTATCTTAATAATGTGGTTCTTTCCCATTTCTTTCATTCTTCACGTAATGTTGCAGTTGTCAGAGAGAGTATCATCTATATTAAATGCATATAAATAATATATAAAATATAATAAATTAAATTTTAGTAATGTTGCCAGGCTTTGTCTTAAAGGCAAATAATTGTTATGAATTAGGTTTTTTTGCTTCTGTGTACATCGAAATAATTATATATTCTTTTTTAATTTAGGTTTTTAAAGATAATTGCTGCAAAAGAGAAGTACTCAATTTGCAAGTATTTTGTAAAAATTCACCAGCCTGCACTGCAAAATTATGTCTAGGGCGATACCAGGTTTGTACTCCTGTATTATAATGTCAAGCAAGTTAAAAATAAATGCTTCTAGAAACTGAAATCAGTCTTTCCTCACTTTTTTATCAAGTATCTTTTTGAAGAAGAAAACAATATCAGAAAATTGCAATTCTTTCTCTATCCATTGAAACTTTTTGTAACTCATTCTCAAGATGCACAGAGAAGTTTAGCTTGACAGTGTAAACAAGTTCTTCCAAACTTATTGTTCAAGTACATGAAAAGATTACAATTTTTCAGAAATCTGTTCTGTATTCTCCTTCCTATCAATCTAGCCAATGCTGAAATGGAAGTTTAAGCTACATTAATTCTATTCTATTGAGCTAGATGTTTGTCCATTGAGTTAATCAGGAACTAAACGACATTTATTATACTGAGCGCCTTTGTTTTGCTTTTATTTTGTTCTATAAATGAGCAGTTATGCTCCCCGCTGTCTCTGGGTGACAAACTGCATATATAAAAAGCAGTGAGAATAGTAGTCAAGAATAGCACTCTACTTCACTGTCCTGCCTAGTTTTTAAACAAAGTTGTTTTGAGCACGAAGACAAGCAGGCTAAATAAATAGAGCAGAATAGGGATCTGGTTTGGAACACATGATTTCTAAAGTAGTTTGAAAATGCAGAAACCCCTCTGACTCTGCAGGTAGAAGGAAAAGTAATTTGCTGCCCAGGTTATGTTCCTTGAGGCCCACCAGATTCCCTGTCCCAAATTTAAAAATTAATGGGACATTAGCATGCAGTAATGCATCAGCTTTCCCCATAGACCCCTGCCCCAAAGATGTGTGGCTGCAACCTAAAGCTTTGCTTAGAATAAGGCCTCTCCAGCTTAGGAAAAAAAAAAAGGTAAGGTAAGCTGAGATAGAAGAAGCATCAAGAAAAAGTAGTGACAAGGAGAAACTGCCCTTTCTTCCTTTAAAAAATTTGGTGTTGTCAGCAATTATTGTTACCTTGGAACTTGCTATAAATTAATGTCACATATGAACATTTTTAAAGTTACCAGTCCTAATAAAGATTCTTGAGGGATCCCTGTATTCTTGTCCCTTTATATGTAGGAATTTTCATGTATTTCTACTGCCGTCTTTCTGTTTTTTGCCAGAAGAATGCAGTCTTTTGCTTAACAGAATTTGACTTAAAATTCTTTTGTGAAAGTTGAAGTAAAACTATGTCTACCATAGTTATTCACATAGATTTTAAAAGATGAAACAACTCTAAAATATATAGAATAGGACAGAGGTTTTCAAACTTTTTCAGGATACAGAATCTGTTAGTTAAAAAAACAATTCAGAATCCCTGATCAAGAGACAGAACTCTAGTGATAGAAAATCAGCTGCGTCCAAGTGAACATTTTGTTGTTGTTAATCTCTCATTGAATGTCTTAAAGTTGTTATAGAATCTTAGAGTTCTATGGAACAGTTTAAAAGACCCTGTCTTCTTTTTTAAAACTGGCAATACTCTGAGAATTTTTGAATACTTTGCTGGGGTTTTTTAAAGGAAGTTGATAAATTCCACTTAGACTAAATTGTTTGTGAGACTGAATATCTTCCTCTGCCTCTTTCTAAATATGACAGTATAGTTATGATTATCACTCTTCCATCAGTTGTATTAAAGTCTTAGGTGTAGCTTAGGTGCAATCACTTTACTGTTCACTATAATCGTTTTCCTAACTCATTTCTTAATTCTAAATGTATTCAGATATTATGGCTAGACTTAATGGTATTAGTTGTATTCTTGTAAAAATCTTTTTTATGGTCTCCTTGCATTTCTTTCATGCATTTGTGCTTTTTTTTGTTCTTGTTAAAAATTTCTATTTTCTTTTAATCCTTATATACAATCAATGTCCTGTTGTTGCTTTCTTCCCAAGCTTTAATTTCCCGTCAATATTCAAATTAACATTTGGTATTTATAATTTCCAAGCTTTAAGTAACCAAAGTTTCCCTTATCTCAACTTCTTCCTTTTTCCATTTTCATAACAAAATCTAATATTATAAATACATCTTATTTATTTGAATATAGTCTTATTCTGTTTTCTAAAAGTTATCTATTTTCCACCATATTAAACCATCTAATTAATAATACAATATATCCTCTAATAGATCAAAACCATTATATGTATTGTCTGGATTAACCAATAAATCAGTAATATACATAATTTTTTTCGTTTAGGTCTAATTTTTAAAAGCTCAAATACTCCCTCTCTTTTTCTGGTAATATCTATTATCTCATATTAGGCAAACAGAATTCTTATTTTCAACTGATTTCCAAATATTTTATATTAGGTGACCAAAATTTCCCTTATCTCAACTTCTCCCTTTCCCCCTTTTTAATACCAAAGTCTATTAGTCTTGTTACACATCTTATCTATTCAATTATAATGTTACTTTATTTTCTAAAAATTATCTGTTTTCCGCCATATTCAACCCTCTTATTAGTAATATGAAATCCCCTCCAATAAATCAAAACCCTTATTTTCTTCAGCCTTACTCTGGCGTGCTTTCTTTGCCAACTAACTTTCCATGTCAATGCTTTTGAATCATCAAATAGTTCTCCTTCTATTATTATATATATTATTTGGAATAAGAAAGACCAGTTGGTTGCAGTTTTTTTGGAAGAACTAGCCCATTTGTATTCATTAGATGGCCTCCCTATTACTCCTCTTTCCCACAATTGTCCTGATAGGTTTATCTTCCATTCAATCTGTTCTTCCTTTTCCTCAAATTTCTTCTGATTTTTATAAAAAGTCTTTTCCATTTTCAGTGTTGTCACTCCCTTTTCTGATTTTTCCATTGGCTGGATCTGTTGGTCAATTGAGTCCTCTGTCTTAGTATTTAGTTGTTCCACTTCTCCTGTTATTTTCTGCATTGTTAGTTCTTTGGTTGTAGTCAAGATCTGGGTTTGTATATTTAAGCTGGCATCTTGTTCCTTTATGTTGCATCTTATTTTGTCACAAGCTGAAAGAATACTTTCGTGTATTGATTTCAACATGGAAAGGATTTTTTCCTGATCTCCATATTCTGTTGATAGTATGTTAAGTTGAAGACTTTAGAATCAAACATTAAGAATAGTTTTTTTGTTTTTTATAGCTGGGTATGGGATATCTATTTCATATGTGGTCTTTATAGTAGAAATTGTTTGTCAAGTAAGAGTTTATATTCCAAAGTATTCCATCATCTCGGGGGATAACATATGCTTCTCATGTAAAGAAATAGGAAAGCAATTCCCCACATATAGCTCTGAAAGTCAGTAAAAGTTTACATTCATAGTTCAAACAGGCCAGATATGCCGCCCAAAAGTTCCTTCTTTGCAGCTGAGTTTTTTCACAGGTGGTAGCTGTCAAGGTCAGAGAAGTTTTTTCCTGGAGTCTGGGCTTCAAGCCAAGTCTCTCTTAAGCAATAACAAGTTGTAATACCATACTTCGCCACAAGATGTCACCGATGCCATTTATAGTTTTTTAAGTCCAAGGTTTTTATGATAGTTTTTCAAGTCTTATTTCCTTTTTTTAGATAAAATCAAACATCTCCAGTAAGAATAGGAACACTTTTAGTCCCCAAATTTCAAAAGCTTATACAACCAATTAGATTAAAATTGTTTTTATAGTTGCTCTGTTTCCCCTGGGTAGTTAGTCACCGCTGTTCTTAGAGGGTGGGGTAAAAATTCCCTTCCTCTCTCCTCACTCGGGGAAAAAATACTTTGGGCAGCTTTTACAGGAAAAAATACTTAAAGTCTTAAAGAAAAGATCAGACCTCACCCAGTTTCATCCGCGTTGCTTTAAATGTGCTTGGTGGTTTTGACTTCAGCTGTCAGCAGCTTAGTGACGAGCCATATTGCTATGGCCGGTCTTTCCCCCACTGGTTTGGAGGGCTTCCCTGGATCCAATGGAAGGGCTGCCGCCCTCCTGCGATCAAGTGGGGGTCCCCTCCTTGCTCGTCGCCCCTACAGGGCGACTTTTGACCCTTTCCGGGGTCCCCCAGCAGGATGAAACCAGACGCGAAAGATGGAGCTCGTCTTCCAGCATCCGCGGCACCACGATGGCAAACCGGAAGATATGTATAAGCTAAAAAATATTGACAAATATAACAAAGATGTTTTTACTTAGTTGATAACAATAAGAACTGTATTAGCCTAATATGAGATAGTAGTTATCAAGAGAAAATGAGAGGAAATATCTGATGTTGTAACTTGAGATTTATACTAAAGATTTATATTATTGAACTATTGATTAACCCAGTCACCACGTTGCTTTTTAAATACTTAATTGTAAAATTAGAAAATTAATAAAATATTATTTAAAATAATAATTCTATTTTCTGAAAGATTTTTTTTCTGATTCTAATTCTGTTCACACTCTAAACCATTTTTTCAAAATTCATGCAATTTCTGTCTGTTTTGAATTTATGACTGTTTTATATTTGTAAAAAATATGGGCTATATGTAGAACCCTTTTCTGCAGAGGGAGTAAACTTGCTAAAATTGGTGCTCAACATATGAAAGGAGTAAGGTACGAGGGTACCAATAAACTGGAGAAGAAGTCTATAGCCTTAAGTATCATTAGTTCTATACAGAGAACATCTTCCTCAAAGAATAATTAAAAAGTGGTCCAAGTATGCAAAATGCTTTTGTAGCAGACTAAGAAGTGATTATAGTTTTACTTTGAGGGTATTTCAAAACCTCAAAAGCTTCTACTCTTTGACTTTGATATTTCAAGCAAATGCAACTTTTATAACCAGCAGGTTAATGGGACAAGAAAAAAGAGGTTTATATTTGTTTGAAGGCAGAAGAATTGATGTCATAGTTCATAAGTAGAATCCTAGAAGCTATGGCTTTTTCTCTGCGTATTATAGCAATCTGTCTAATGTGGGTAAAATCTATAATGCATTATTCTACTTTTCTACTTACAGGATCACCTGCAACAGTGTTTGTTTGAAACTGTGCAGTGTACTAATGAAGGCTGTCATGAAAAAATTGTTCTGAAAGATTTAAAAGAACACCTTATTCAACAATGTAACTTTCGAAAAGAACAGTGCCAGTACTGTAAACAGCCTGTGATATCAGTTAATTTAAAGGTTAGATTCAACTAAAATGTTTTAAATTATGTATTTTAAATGACATAATTTTATTTTTACAATGCTATGAATTATATATCAACAAATCCATATTGGAGAAAGTTTACAGATTACTGTCTCCTGTCTTGAAAATAATGAAGGCACTCTGGACTATGCTATCATCTGTAAATCACATAATTTTGAAAATGCAGATTAGAAACATTTTGGACACTGGCTGAAATTCATAGGCTGCTAAAGAGCTACGAACTATGAGATGCTATCATTTCTGTATCAGACCTCATTAGAACAGCAAGGAGTAGTTCAAGTTATCATAACTTTCTCAGATGTTTCCTGAAATGTTTTTGTATTCCTGTTTCTTAAGTATCAAATCATTGTCATTTACAGCAGCTTCAGGCTGGGAGACTAACATTTTTGCTTTTTGCTGATTTTTTTTTTCAATCAGCAGGAGGAATACAAACTCTGCAACTTTTATGGAGTAATTTCTAAAAAAACTAGAAACATATACCAATTAGTTTATTGCTAGTTGTTCCAACATATTTTCAAATAAGGACCATTTTCTTCTGCTTAAGGACAGCAGAAAATGGAGAAAAATAAAGCAAGAGAAACCAGTAACTATAATGGACCCTTGCCTAGTTCTTTGGAAAGTAAAGGCTTGGAAGATCAGAATTGCCTTTAAACATCTGTCACTCTAACCTTATGATAAAGGTAGTGTTAGTACTTAGGGTTTTGGTTTCTTGTCCCAGTTATTTTGAAGGGCTGACATCAGCTTTGCAAATCTGAAAGCTCTTCTTCCCTTCCTTGCTGTTACTTTCCAGAGAACTATTGACGGTCCCTTCTGAGTCCGTTCCCACATATTCATTCCTTCAGTGGGCTGAGATGGCTCTTGTCTAACCACTACCTTGTCTAATTATTGCAGCTCTTCCTCCTCCTGTCCCTAAGTTTCTTCTCACAGACCATTACAGTAATATAATGATGAAAGATTAGCAGTTTTAAATTGTCTTTATTTAATATACTAATTGTGATATCAATTTTCTGACAGTTTATTTTTATGTAGCCAAAATGCACCACCAAGCTAGAGGTGTGTGGTTGTGTAGGTGTCTGGGCAGCGTGAAGGTGAGTTTGTGCACACTCAATCGGCATTATATGCTGACTGTATTTGAGGGAGAAGAAAATGGAATAACCAGGAAGAAGACATAGCTGATTGGCTGGAGACGCTACATTGCCACATTCTGCTATTGTCCATTAGGCAAATTCAATATCCACAGACAGAATTTTTGGAAAAAGTGGTTATTCAACTGTATTCCTTCCGATAATGTCAATAATCCCCCTAAGGGACTATCTTTCTGATCTGTGCCTGTTACTGATTCTATTAGGACTTTAAATGAGCAGTAGTAAATAAATATTTATTTGCAATCATTTGTATGCCACCTATTTTTACAAATTAAGAAATCTCTTTATTGTGCTTGTTAATTGTCATCATCACCATATTCCAATGTATTTTCAGACTCATGAGAAAGTAGATTGCCCAGATTATCCCTGGATTTGTCCCTATGGCTGCATGCAGATGATTCTGATGAAAGAGGTACAATATTATTTTTGGCTCATTAGGAGAAGAATTATAAAATATAATACAATATTTTAATAACAAACTATGCCTAGTTTTACTTGTTTTTATCTGGTATACAAAAAACTGAATTTAATCTTAGCAATGTAATTCTATATTTCCATAAAAGTATAATGTAGTATTAAAATTATTATTAAAATTGTAAATGATCATTGGACAATTTACTTATTCCAAGGAAATTGTCTAATTTTTACCAAAGTTTTTATAGAAGGTAAAAATTATTATTATTAACCCTCTTTCTCCTACCAAAATATTTTATTAATGCCTACCTTAATCTGTGATTTTTACAGGCAGAAGATCATGTTTTGGTATGTCCTGAAATGGAAATTGATTGTCCGTATAAAAAGTGTGGCTGTCCTAAAAAGGTACTGCACAATAAGACAGACATAATTGGTACTACAGTGGAAGCAGACTTTCCAAAACATAAAAGGGAACAGTTAATCAATGAATTTTTTTCCAGTCCTCTCTGAAGTTTGTGCAACAGATTTCCCCAATATCCTAATTATTTTTAAACTGTACTAAGAAGAGAGTGTATTAATCAGTGTGCTTTCTTAATTATCTAGTATATTTGATATAAGTTATACATCTATTTTTTGTAGATTAAAAGAAGCAAGCTTTTAGAACATGAGAATATCTTCTTGAAAGAACATATGCTACAAATTGTAGATAAGAACTCAAAGCTGGAAGATCAGGTAAAGTGCACATTCTTGTAATTTCCCAAAAGTTGTTTTTTAAAAATGTAAGCTGTTCTGGGAATAGATGTAGAATGAGATTTTGAAACTGATTTCATATCTCATGGAGTACCATCATAAATGTGTAAATTTGCTTTAGTGTATTTGCATTTTACTTTCTCTCTTTATCTTCCTTGGGGCATTTTTAGTTGTTTCCCATCTTGCTACTGATTAGACCAAAACAATTTTATTTCTGTAAGCTGATTGCATCATGTTTCCTCAGAAGCATATAATACAAAACTGATCATTGCAACAATTCTTTTGAAACAAGAACTTTCAATGTTCTCTCTTGACCAAAAGTTGGAGACAGATATTGGACAAGATGAAATAGAGCCTAATGTGTTCCAGAGGATGATTGTTTTAATATCTCTTTTAAATACCAATTCCATTTTCATAAGTTCTTGTCTCAAAAGATATAAATGATTTTGACCTGACCAGTTTGGAACACTAGATAGTTTGTCTTAATCAATGACCAAAACTAATATAAATTCTGGATTAATAATTCCACCACAAATTGACATCTTCCAACAATTGCTTCTGAACAGAATTTAGCATCCTTTTTTCTGATTATTTCAGAAGAGAGGTTTACTAACAGAAAGCATTCATTTCTTCTTCCAGGGGTATTATTAAAATAAGGTACCAAAATTACTATATGGGTCAAGACAACACAATAAATTGATTCAATAGATTCTTTTGCCAGTAGAGGCAGTCTTTAGGGAGGCACTGTTTTGCTTTAAAGAACTACAAATGGCAAAACATTAATTCTGGCTGGCAAAAATTCTCTTCTGTGTTAAGAATATTTAAAAATGTTAACTAGTTGGCTAAGATAAATGCATAAATTATCATAGTAGTGGTTGGCTAGACTATGATTGTTTGTTAAAACAAAGTATGTGACTAGTTTATCTATAGGGATTTTTTCTTATACTTTCACTGAAATAAGAGTTGAACTGAGTTGAAAACCCACAAAAATTTAAATGTGGAATATCATAATGATGTTAGATGGAGTTATCCCAACAAAGTGATACTCCAAAATGATTAGGGGTACATCTCTCAGAATTAAAATGGGACTATAATAAATGGTCAAAATAAGACAATCCTCAAATTTACTTGCTGGCCTATCTAGGATAACTTTTTAAGAAGCCACTGAAAAAGCTAAAAACTCATTCTCTTCTTTCTGGGATATCCTGAGTATAGAAGTATTTGCCTCCTTTTCGTATTTTCTGAACTATACCAGATGTTTGGCACTAAAGGTTATCAAGAGCTTGAAATAGATCCTACTGAAAAAGGCAGCCTGGGTGAACAAGTAACCAGTTAGTAAGTAAAACTGAATCTTGAGAGAATTTTATGAAATATTATACAATATATTAAGACCAGAGATCTTTCTATAGTGACTTCTCCCCACACACTTTTTTTTGCATTACATGAGGAAAAGATGCATATTCCTTTATTTGGAGAAATATAAATATCTTACACATAATTTGCATGGTGCCACACATTTTTGTAATGTATTTAAATCTTGTCATTCAATTCCTCTTCATAAGTTTGTATTTATCTAGTGTTTGACAATTCTGAGACAATGAGTATTGTGTGTCATCAGGGTTTGAGTTTCTTCTGACATGTCAAAAGATGCAATTACTTGAATGATTTTTAGCAATGGTTTTGAAAAGTGTAATGCCACAATACATAATATTGATTTCAGTTCCTCTTACAATGCAGAATTTATGAATTCCCCTGACTCTTCAGAACTGTATTGACTACTCCCAGTTTTCTGTTGATTAAAAATTACTATGCTTATAGCATACACCAGAAAACCTTTTTTTAATTAAAAGCAAATATTTTAGGCAATATGGTTTTCCAAGATGTGACTGGAAATTAAAGTAGTCAGCAGATCCTATTGGTACACGAAAGTGGGAAGTTATATCCTTGCATAGTAATTGAACAGTCTGAGTATCTTCTGACTCAGGATCCAAATGCAGTCCTTTTTCCAGGCATTTTGTTCCAGAAACATTGCTAGGCAGTTAGCAATATAGGAAATTATTACAGCTTTAGAAAGCTGCATGGTGTGGCTTAAGTTTAACAAGATGGTCATAATTCTATTCAGGAAAATGTAAGAATGGAGGGCAGATCAGTAAAGGAATCTGAAATGTCCTGTTTGAGTCAAAAATAGAACATAGGGGATGTTATGACTCTCCTTAGGTGAATTTTTCTTAGGCTTCCTATGAGAGATGTGAATTACAATTAGTCCTCCACTTACAACTTTAATTGAGTCTGGCAATTGCAGTTGGAAGTCATGAAAGTCATGAGATGTGATAAGGTCATGAGATGTGATAAGTACCTTTTATGCGGTCCATCATAACTTTGGATATTCGCTAAGTGACCACTCTTAAATTAAGGACTATTTGTAGTTGGCTTGTTATTTGGTACAGCCAACAGATCTACGGTAAGTGGTATATATTTTGTGCTTGTATGTGTGACTGCTGAGGCAAATGTTTGAATACAGCTCCTAACCAAGATGAGCATAAGTTGGGGAAGTTTACTGTAGGCTGTAGTGTTGCTGCGTGTATGTATGAGTGTGAGAGTTGTTCTGTTTTTAATTGCTTACGCTAACACTTTTAACCTTTCACTTTGCAGATTTCTGACCTTTATAAGAGCCTTCAATATAAAGAGATAAAAATCTTGCAACTATCAGATATGATTAAAAATTGTGAGAGAGAATTCAGACAATTTTCACAGCTATTTTGCAAAAACAGCAACCTGCTGGCAAGCACTCAGGTAAAATCATTCTTTCCTAGTAGCTTCCTTACCTCAGTGGAAAATCAGTGAGAATCTATTTGTGAGGAGATTTTAACTTCGCTATAGCTGATGCATGAGATTTTTAAAATTTTGTTTTTGTTATATATATTTGAAAACATTGAATAGTTTTAATGTCAGTAATATTTTATTAATGTAGTATGTTTTTTGTCTTTTCAAATTTGTGTTCTTTTATCAAACTCAGATGTCCCAGTCATATCTCATTAACTGAGATGGTCCTTGATATAAGTCTGTAGTTATGTCATAAATACAAAATAGTAATTATGCATCTCATTCCTCTATGGAATGTCAGAATTTCAAAAATGAACCAAATAGTAAACAAACAATTGCCTGCATATCCAAGGAACTGCTACAGCAAAAAAAAATGAGGGAGGAAAAGGCTGGAGGCTCAATTTTCTTAAATCTCCAAAAAGAGTTGTATGAAAGTACAGTCTTGTTCCCATGTCACAATACTATTGTAGAGGGCACAACAATTAGAGCAGTTAGAACTTAACACTTCTACCTACTCAACTCATATACGATATTACATTTATAGATCGCCAAGCTATCTGTAGGAGTTCAGGTAAGGAATGCAACACTTTCAGCTTCTTGAATTATTCTTATTATGCCGAATACTAATACATGTAGGATTTCTATTACATTCTCTCCTTCTGAGATATAGAGAATTTTTATTTTCACCTATTTAACATTTTGAACAAAGCTCACGGAAAATGTTGACTAATCTTTTCTACTGCAAAACATTATTTGGAAAGATTCCAGAAGGAAGAAATTTTGTTCCTAGTATATTCATTGAAGGTTTAATAAAGATATTAAATAACGCTAGTTGCTATATTTTCATTTTATTTTAAAATCATGTGCCTTTTCTTAACCTCCATCAACACTGCAACTGAAGACTTTGGCCATTCACATTGATAAAAATATCTTCCTGGAAACACAAGTAAGACAGCTGGTACAAAAGACAAATCAGCAGCAAAGCAAACTGGACTTGAGAACACTACTGGACACTGTTGATAACCTAAAGCAGAAAGTCGCTCTTCTTGAATCATATAATCAACGTCTAGGTATTATTTTTTCTCATAGATCTGGTTGGCAGCCCCAAGTAGAAGTCAGTAAAGAGGATCAAACAGATAATAGCTCTCAAACTTTTGCTTTAGTCAGAGACAATTCCCAGTTCTTGAAGTATTTCTTCAGTTTTTGTTGTCTGATTGAGTAATATTTATCTGTCTGTAGGTGCAAGGATCCACTTTTGTGCACCTTAAATCAAAGACATAAAAGCCAAAATGGGCTGTGCCCTCTTCTTTACAATAATAGGTTTATCAGTTAACTATATACTAATTCACTTGGGATCAGTCCAACCTAATCAACAGATTTGTTATGGGAAAAACTGCTAGATATTCCCTTTGAGTTCCTGTAGAGATTTGGGATAGACAGGTAACAAAAGAGGACACCATACCCTAACCCCCACTCAATTTCCATGTGTGTGAGAGAGAGGGAGGGAGGATAGATAGCAGGAACAAATAACTCTTTTGTGACTAAGAGCAGCACTTTTGTCTTGACGCCCTTTGCAACAAGGGCAGTAATAATATCATTTTTCAGTTCCTGCACTAAAGATCCCCTAATGTCTTTTCCCTTGATCATTCCTCCTTGTTTTCCTCTGTGTGGTGGAAACAGTAATGCTAACCACTCCGGGTTGTCATGGCTAGTTGGTGGCCTATTGACTATCTGCTTTCAACATGTTACCTTTGGAGTTTAAACATTGCTTGGTTTGTTTATTTGTATATTATTTGAACACAATCACTGCAGTTTCAACGCACAATTCACCATTTTCTATAAGGTCATTTATTTATTGTTTGTTTGTTTAAACAATTTATATGACCACTCATCTTTCTTCTGTGATTCCAGATGGCTAACACAATATAGTTTATTCAGTAAATAAAATTCAGTAAACTTTAGCTTAGTAAAATCTAATAATCTTGCATTTGAGTTTACCCTTATTGGTTTCTTTTTCACTAAATATGGGATTGTTCTCTACAATTAAGAATTTTTTTCAGGGGGGACAAATTTTAAGTTGCAGAGCAGTCATATACATAAAGGAGAGAAGCTAACTTACTACCAATTCTAAGTAGAGAGTTGGTTTCAATCAATAGAGTAAATTGGGTCTCAAGAAAAGCAAATATTCTTCATACAGAAAATTGTGTGATGGATTCTGAATAACCGATATAAACAATAAGATATTAATTTGGAACATTTATGTTGAAGTAATACAAATGCTGATTTCCAAGTCTGTATGTCATTCTCACCCCAACCCCACCCCACCCCCAAAAAGCCACAAAGAGCAAATTCTGAAATGTACCTCTTACACCTCTAGTTGTTCTAGAAGACTTGGCTACCCAACAAGATGCTCTCTTCAGAATGCACAGGGCACAACTTAACAAAAACGAAGAACGGTTCAAAATTTTGGAAGGAGCAAGTTACAATGGAAAATTGATCTGGAAAATTATGGACTATAAAATTAAGAAGAAAGAAGCTATAGAAGGGTGCAGCCTCTCCATATTTAGCCAATCTTTTTATACCAGCCATTGTGGATATAGATTATCTGCCAGAGCATATTTAAATGGAGATGGCTCAGGACGAGGAACTCATGTTTCATTGTATTTTGTAGTGATGAGAGGAGAATTTGATTCATTATTACCATGGCCTTTCAAGCAAAAGGTTACACTTATGCTTCTGGATCAAAGTGGAAAGAAAAAACATATATGTGAAACTTTCAAAGCTGATCCTAACAGCAGCAGCTTCAAAAGGCCAGAAGGAGAAATGAATGTGGCTTCTGGGTGTCCTCAGTTTGTTGCACACTCTGTGTTGGAAAATACAAAAAATACCTACATCAAAGATGATACACTCTTTCTGAAAGTAATGGTAGACTTGACTGATCTTGAGGAATTATGAAAGTACCCATTGTAAAACAGAGTGAATACTTGTATGCTCTCTGGATTCTTTCAAATCTATGAAAGCTGTTCTGTGGTCTACCAAGCTGTTCTTTGTAATTTTGAGACTGTTCTATTTTTGTAGTTTTAAAATGTTGTCTTAATAAAACATGTTCATGGTTCAGAGTGAATTATAAACATCCAGCAAAATTTGATATTGTGATTATTTTTATGCTCTACTACTGTTTCAGTTTAATGACTGAGAAAGCTTTAAATGGTTGATTATGTGGCATCAAGTCAGTGTTGACTCTTCGTGACTACATATATCTTCTCCAGGACAATCTGAGCTCAACCAGATTCTTCACGTTTTGCAATGATGTGCCACTGTTTCTCAGTGCAACAGCATACCTCCAGTCCATCACATTCTGGTTGACAACTAGATATTAACAAAATGATCCTTTAGAAATAAACCAGATACTAAATATCTCTACTATTTACTCTATACTCTCTATTGTCTGACCAACATCATTGGAAACCAAACTCAATTAACAGCTATGAAGAATGGAAACATATTTTCTGGTGCCTTCAGAATTCATTATTTTCAATCTGATCCTTCATAAGTCATATTTTTTGTGGCCCAATGCAAAAGTACAGATTTAATGCATACATCCTTTCATTTTTTAAATGGAATCCATTTAAAACAATTGTCCCAATTTAGATCATTTTTGCCTGCAACAAAAATCCATTTACAGTAGCATATCCACTAATTTTTAGTGCCTTCAAGATAGGGATCTGCACGGAGATCACATCCCATGCATTGTCACAAATTTGAAGATTTGCACTAACCTTGTACTAAAATACGGAACCTAATTTTTATGCCAAACCCTGCTAAAGATGGCAATGCATAGGATCAATGCTTCTCTACATCCGGCTTGTAATCACATTGCCCGACTTATTGCTAGCTTAATTGGGTTTATTCAAACCCAGTTTCCTGAATTCATAAGACATCGAACCCTACTATTCATAAGCGAGCCTAAAAGGTGAGTGAAGACAGTAAAAATAGTTTGTGGTTCGCCATCTCCTTCGAGCACAGTCCAAGCTGCTTAGGACGAATGCAAACGCCTCTCACTCTCCGCTTTCTTCTCCGCTATGCCCTTCTTTCGAAACTGCCGAGAGGCGGCGGGAAACGTAGCCCCATGGTATTCGCTTACAATCATTTCCGGGATGTGGGCGCCGGCCTCGTTCCGACAGGCGGCAGAGCTCGAGATTGTGGTTCCGGGTTCCTGGCGATCACGGGGCCGCAGCGGGTGTTTTTCGTAAGTCGCTGCCGCCTTCGCCTCCGCTTCCGCTGTCTTCCAGAAACCCCTCTTGAGAGTAGCCGGTGGTGAAGTTGTAGGTGGGCTTCCCAGGATCGCTGGACAAGTTCGTGTGGGTCCCGGTCTTCTTGCCTAGTTCTGGGGACGCGTAATTCGCAAACATAATCCTAAGCATTATGAGCGCCGTCTTCCTTTTTGAAACGGCGACGGGAGTGCAAATAAACCCGAGAGACTCTGGGTTGTTAGGTTGCGAGGAAAAGCTTGGGTGGGGGTCTGGGGTGGGAAGAGAGAAATCGCACGTCTACTTGTAACCCGGAGCCTTTAGAGACGCCCCGGATGAAATGAATTCGCAGTGTTTGCCACGACCATACTGATTTTTCCCTGTAATCGGTTACAGTCATCGTTTCTCCTTTTGTAAATAAAGGATAGATGCAACCGACTTTTCCATGCACCTGCATTGGGAATATTTTTTTCCTTCAAAAGAAAAAAAAGTAAAAACAGCGGAGACGCATAATACCTAAAAGAGATTTATTACAGTATAAGCGGTTGTGATTTGTGCTATTTAGAAAAATAAGCTTATCTTGCTTGTATATATTGGGGTTTACTGCATCATTTTCTGCCTTAACATGACACAGTGAAGCATAATGAAATATACAGACTGGGTTTCTACACCGACTAAAATTAGTTAATTTATTGCTTAGTGAATCATACAAAAACAGATTGCATTCTATCTCTGTCTTCCCTGTGGTTCAGTTTTAACAATTTAAAACTAAGGCTTTTTCTTCGTTTCTTTGGAAAACAATAGTCCGTGCTCCTTTGGTAATTTCACAGGAATCTATTCTTCTGTAGTTTTTTGTTCTCACCTTTTAATTTTCTGATTTCAATCAACAATCTTCTGACTAAATCTTAACTTCTCTATATAATGGGTCCTTTATTTATTTAATGTTTAACTGATTCTTCATAAAATGTAATACAAAATGTTCATAAAGTAGCATATGTATTGACTGATTGATTAAACAAATAAGACTAAAGGCAACACTTTATGAATGTGACAACTCTGTAGCCTTTAATGAAAAACTACCTCAGGAATAGGCTTGGGGTTTTTGGTACTACTGTTTTGATTTTGCTATGATAGATTGATATGGCTATTGGAAGTACTTGGCGTTATGATTCAAAATAAATTCCCACAACACAATGTGGTTAATTAGTTTATATTTGATCTCATGTAATGTCAACCACTTTTGTTTACAATTTGTACTTTGTGCACTTAAAGTAATAACAAAACCATTGTGAAATAAATCATGTTAAGTACAGACAACTAATGTACACTTGGTAAAAGTTGTAGAGCGAACCTATAAGTATTTGGCTTATGTATAAGTTCCAAAAATTGGGACTGAAGTGTGCATTAAGGGGTATTTAATTTGTGCTACTGTAAATTTTTATAAACTCTTATTAAAGATGCATGCCAAATTGCCTTATGTGATATGAAGTCACTTTTCAGAAGCCTTCTCCTTAAATTGACTATTCTATTATGATAGCAGATTTATCCTATATAGAAGCCTATGAAGTTATAATAATAATAAAGTTGGAAGGGACCTTGAGGTCATCTAGTGTAACCCCCTGCTTAGGCAGGAAACCCTATACCATTTCAGACAAATGGCTGTCCAGTCTCTTCTTAAAAACTAAGCTGATTATCACTTTGAAGAATTAGATTACATGTGCATATGTGTAACTGTATTACTGCATTAACCCAGTTTTCTGAGTTCTCGTGACACACTGAATTGTAAATTAACCAAATTATGTATGTATAATTAGCCTAAAATGTAATTGGTTAGCTTGTGATTTACTGTGTTATGAAAAGATAGCCATAAATTTAAAGCAGTGTAGAGTCAGGACCACAAGGAAGTGCATTGATGGTCTGTTAGAATAATGTGTTGTTACATAAGAATTTGATGTTTCCTACAAGTATTATGTTGAAGCTGGCCTTTAAGGAAGCTCTACAGATTATAATTCAGTAACAGAGTGTATTGGTATTAGAAATAGGCAGTGGAAGTTAACAGGTCATTTTCATTTCTTTAGGAAAAATAATATTTGCAACTATGTGATTATATGATTTATATAATATCTCACAGATATGGATGACCACCATGAAGCAAGGGATGAGATACGTTGTGCAACATCACAAGAGAAAACAAAAGTCAGAGGTAAGAATGATTGTTGTCCCTTTAATAGTAGCATCAATAAATATATTGGAATTTTGATTCCGGTACAAGCTAAACATTACAAGAGATGGAATTTTTAGTAATTCTTTTTTTAAAAAATCTAAAGTTGATAATGTAGAATCATTTCCCATTTTCAAAACTCCAATATTCAAAACTAAGCTTAAATTATTTTAAATGTAAAACTGATTGTAACATGAAGTAATATTGATATCTGGAAGTATTGTAGCACATAATACAGCAGTTTTGCTGAAGCTAACCTGGTCTGGTTCAGATAAGGTAGGAATGTTGCTTTTAATATTGGCTTTACTGTTTTCCTTTGATTTGTTTTAATGTTTTAATGCGCCATGTGTTGCCTATAGTTAATGAGTGATTAAAGTGAAATAACACATTTTTTAAGAAATTAGGATCTAAATATATTGTATATCAATTGCTATTCTGTGCTTGTATTCTAGATGGAAAAAAGGCAGAATGTACTAAATAAATCCATGTATTTATTTGCTTATTTTATTTAATTATTACTTACTTAATTTATGTTTCAGTCATTCAGTACTCTAAATAGCTGACAAGCATTTAAAGGAGTACCTAACACTAATGCTACTCAACATGTGACAAGGGAATTCTAATCAGTCTTCCTGTACTTTTTGTTTCTTTAGAGGAAAGTAAAAGGAAACGGAAGCGAAGCAGAAGCAGATCCTCCTCTATCTCTTCCTCTACATCTAGTTCTTCTACATCCTCTTCTTCAAGGTCTTCTTCCAGGTCTTCTGCCTCACAGAGCAGAAGCAGTTCAAGTAGCAGAGGTAGGATTATTTTGTTAGCATTATGAAATTCATTTTGTAGATGGTGCCTTTAACCAATACAGTTATTGATGTAGCAGAAGTAAATACAAGTGGTCCTCCCTAGATATCCATTTATTTAGCCACTGTTGGAAGTTACTGAAAGCCTGAACTTATGACTACTCTTCAAAGTCCTGGCTATTGCAGCGCTCCCACGGCAATATGAACAACATTCAGGCCCACTTGCTTTTATGACCACCCTTCCTGCTGTTGCCACACATACACGCATCCCTAACAGACAGTCATCTTTTCCTGCCACTCACCATCCTGGCTATGCACAGAGTAGGCACTGTGAAAATAACCTACAGAATGGTAACTGAGAGCAGACAGGTGTACATCATACACCACTAAGAGCTTCATGCTAGTGCAAAAGGTGAGCATGAAAAGTTCTGGCCAGCACACAAAGCCAGCAAAAGAAAGCAGGATTAGCAGGTATGTGAAAGGCAGGGCAGCAGCATGAAGGTAGCAGCCAAAAGGGAAGAGCTCGGGAGAAGATAGGTGGATGAGCGGAGTTGCAGTAGTTCTTTAGTTTCTTCCAAGAATGGCTTGGATCCAGGTGGGTCCTCACCTAATGACCGTATGGGATTCACTCAGTGACAGCAACTGGGATTGCCAGAATTGTTGTTGCTTAGCCATGTAGTCATGTGATACTCGCTTAGTGATCGGGCCGCTCGCTTAATCTTGGAGTTGCCAGTCCCAATTAGAATGGTTGAGGACTACCAGTAATGGATTTTCCACGAAAATATTCAAAAGTTGGGATTAAAAATGAAATATAAATATTTGTTATAATGAAATAATGCCAATATATTGAAGGGTACTGGTAAGTATAGAAAATCAAGTGATATGGTGAGTTTATGTAATTCATCTGACATTGCTGCTAGCAGCGGCCATTCACTTCAAATGGACTTTATGGGGAAATATCACCTAGCCCTCCATGACATAGGCAGCATTTTCCATTATATCCTTGGAGATCAATAATCCAATCCATTACCCTAGGATAGTAATTACTTCTAATTGGGTGAAACAGTTTCAACAAATTATGACAGTGAATTGCATAGTAATGTGTAGTTCTTTATCTAGTTACAATGACAGAGTGGAGGAATATCTGTATGTGAAGCCCACTCCTTCACATATCACAGAATATTCCAAAATTATAGTTTATTTTATAAAATATACATCATGCCTCTCCTTCAGGAGCTTGGGCCAATGTGCATAATGCTTCCTTCTGTAATTCTTTTCCACAAGAAGAAATCTATGAGGTTAGGGTAGACTAAAAATAATAGCTGGCTAAATTTCAGGAATTAAGTTTCTACAGCCAACTAAGGATTTGAATCTAGATCTCCTCACACTGATGGCCCAACATACTAATAATTATATTACATATACTTAAAAGTTTTCATTTTCTTTCCTTCTTTTTCTGGAAAGGAAACATACACATAAACATGCAAATGCAACAGACTTCAAACATAAAAATTCAAATAAATAGAAGACCAAATTATGTTAATCACTGATCCTACATTACCCAGATTTGTTCAAAACAAATCGTCATTTTGTAAATTATCAAAAATAATAAAAAAGCTTACCTTCCATTTTACGGCAAGCGCATATTTATTAGTATCCAAATAATAAAATTCCTAAAAATTGTGTATTTCAATTTTAGTGACAAATCTATTTAATGTTGTTCAAGCCTTAATATGCATTTATGACATTTTTAATGCTTAGATTCTTCAAAAGTAAAAGCTAAGAAGAGGAAAAAGGAAAAACATAACAAAAAGGTAAAACTAAAATTACTAAAAGTATGAAGTAAAAATATGAACAGTACTGTCATGTGCATATGATTCACAGGAAAAGCAGTTATGTCCTGTATTAGTTATATCAAAATTATCATTTCTACTTTTGCACTCAAGCAAAGTATTAATCATGTTGATTTGGAGCAACTCCCCCTTAACAGATGTTGACAACATCAATGGGGCAGGCTTTTTTCTCTCTTTCAATCTTCCCCAACAGCTGTGATCATCAGTTTGGTCACTTTGAGCCCTGGTGGCACAGTGGCTAGAATGCAGTATTGCAGGCTAACTCTGCCCACTGCCAGGAATTCGATCATGACTGGTTCAAGGTTGACTCAGCTTTCCATCCTTCCAAGGTCAGTAAAATGAAGACCCAGATAGTTGGGGGAAATATTCTGACTCTGTAAGCCACTTAGAGAGGGCTGTAAAAGCACTATAAAGCGGTACATAAATCTAAGTGCTGTTGCTACTGCTATAGCTATTGGTCTTACGATGGTTATTTGCTTTTCAGTTGACTCAGTGATGTACTTGCATAACCAAATTCATGGGAACAGTATTTCATTATTCAGTCAGTACCCCAATTACGTTGACTGAAGTTATTCACATATATAAGTTGCATACCTTTTATAATAAAGCATCTGGCATTGACAGTGTACTTGGCAAGGCCTCTGGAAAAGAGTTTCTTGCTGCAATGTATCATGAGAGACAAAGGAAGTTCCATATGTTATGAATATCATAAAAAGGTTACCTTTAATTCCTAAGTCACAGTTAAAAAAGCTTGTCTGAGAAGATGTTGAGCACCAAATTGGTATCATATTATTATTTCTTATAGATTGAGAGATTTAAGAACCCCAGTTAATTTTTCTTTTGTTAAATTTATATTATTTTTGTTCAGGAGCTAAAGGTAGCATGCATATTGTTCTCTTCTATGTTTTTTTCCATAACAATCCTCTGAAGCAGGTTGGGCTGACTGGTTCAAAGCCTCTTACCCTTTGTTCTTTCTCATTTTGGAACAAATCACAATGCCAGAAAGAGCCTGGAAAGCGTATCAAGGGACTACAAGAAACTAGGCAGGAAAGCAAAACAGTTTGTAATAAAGGTGATGTTTTCATCAATGACTTCAACTAAAGGTTTTATCCTAAAGAAGGAATGAAAGATTCTAGAGGTGAACTGCTGGTTTGAAGAAAATTGCCATCATGAAAACCTGAACGATCTACAGGAAGGCTGTACCTTGCAAAAATGGAAGAGAGCTTTAATTTAAATTTGGAGGAGGATAGTCTAAGGGAAGACATGATACTTGAACGCTGTCACAGGAAGGAGAATGTGAATTTATTCTTCTTAGTGCCCGAAGGTAGATCAAGAACCAGTGAGTGGAAGTTTTACTAGTTTGGAATAAATCTTTTGGAGATTCAAACTAGAAATAAGGAGGAATTTCCTGACCACCTAATTCCTGGAATCCAGGAGTGCTCTATCCTTCGAGGTTTTCAAAGAAAGGTTGGACAGCTATTTATCTGGAATAGTCTGAGGATTCCTGGCCTAGGCTATAGGTTGAATAAGAGGACTTCTAAGGTAATTTCCAAATCTTTGATAAATCATCTAGTGTGCTCTGTGATTGAGGGTTGATTTAAATCTCCCTGTGACCAGTCCTTCATTTTAACCACTGTACCATACACTTTGATAGGATGAATAATTGATTTATTACTTCATATAATAACTTTAGAAGTTACGTGAATATGTTTGAGTTTTCCATGGTCCCTTTTAATATAAACTTTATATTATTTATTTTATTTATTTATTTATGAGACTTATATACCGCTTTAAGTGCAAGCACTCTCTAAGCGGTGTACACCAGTAAGCAATGTATATATATATTTACATTGCCTCCAACAATCTGGGTCCTCATTTTACCTACCTCGGAAGGATGGAAGGCTGAGTCAAACTTGAGCCGGTGAGATTTGAACTGCTGACCTGCTGAACACAGTCAGCTAAAGTGACCTGCAGTACTACAAGTTGCCCCTTTTTCTTTAATTGAGGAGAACATCTAAATTGATACAAGTGGGTGATAGGCATTTAGATTTTGGGCCAGGATAATTGTCAGGTTCCTTCCCAACCAAGTGCTGATGTGCTGCCACATCCTAGCAGGGGGGGGGGGGTGTTTCTGAAGGATTAGCAACAAACATTGGGAGCTTATCCCAGGAGTATAGCAGGGTCACTCAAGGCATGAAGGGCTTCCCAGATAAAGAAACAAGCACCTATATTGAGGAGCAGTGGTATAAAAAAATGCTAGAGGCAGATTATCACTTTTGTGACAATAGAAAAGAAATCAATTCATACAGCATAGGACAGTGATGGCAAACCTTTTAGAGACCGAGTGCCCAAACTGCAACCCAAAACCCACTTATGCATCGTCAGGTGCCAGATGGATGTGGCCCATTGGCTGGGCGTGGCTGCGGTGGTAACAGCAGACTGGGTGGGACTAAAAAGTTCAATCAACCAATTCCAACTTTGCAAGATCTTTTTTTTCCCGCAAAAAGTTGAAATTGACTGATTGAACCTTTTTTTTTGTACACAGCATTGGAGGTCTAAAGTTTATAAAAGATTTTATAAAACCCAGCTGAAGGCCTAGGACTGGGGCGATGACGTGCGTGCCCACAGAGAGGGCTTTGCGTGCTGCCTCTGGCACCCGTGCCATAGGTTCGCCACCACTGTCATAGGACAAGGCAGTGGAAAACCACTTACGTATTTTTACCAAAAAAAAAAAAAAACCCACAGGGACAAGCAATGATATTCCCTATGGAAGCAAAAGTTGGACTTCGAAGAAGCAGGATTGGAAGAGTATTAGTGCTTATGAAAATTAGTGTTTGAGAAGACTACTGAGAATATTATGGACAACCAAGAAAACAGATTATTGAACAAATCAACCCAGAGTTCTCACTCAAGGCACAAATCAACAAGCTCAGATTATCCTACTTCAGAGACAGTATGTAAAGACCCATTTCTCTAGAGAAGACTCTGATACTGGGAAAAGTCAAAAGAAAGAGAAGAGTGCCACCAGCAACAAGGTGTATGGACTCAGTTGAATGACAAGGAATGCAGTGATTGAAGAGTTGAAGGCCAAGTTAAGGACAGATTGTCAAGGAAAAAATCTATACTGTATGTGGTTGCAAAGAGTCAAAACTAACTTGATGACACATAATCAAATTTTAAGATATCTGTTTATTTTGTATTAGAAAAGAAAAAAAGAGAAGATGAAAAGAAAGAAAGAAAAGAAGAGAAAGAAAGAGAAATCAGGTCCTGTACAGCTTTCTAAAGTAAGTGCAAAACCTGAATGTAAAGTCTGTGTTTTTCTTCTTCTCAGAATTAGACAGTGAAAAGTGATTGGAATGACTTTGATTAACTGTTTTCTATAATTCTCAGATTATATCTTAACTATAATGCTATTTCATGGTTATCTTTTCTTCTTTTCTTTCCTTATATTTTCTTTCCTTGCATATTTCTCCAAGTAATCAAGGATGGCACATTTGAATCTCCCACCCATCCCCTTTTAGTTTTCAAAACTGATTAACAGTTTAGGTAGTTAGACTTAATCAGTAATGATTGACGCAAAGTCCATCAGTGAACTTCTAAATTAGAGATTTCAATCCAATTTTGTAAATCCAACTTTGACACTCTAAACATATCACCAGAGTGTCAGCTATGATAAAACAGAATGAATTTCAGTAGAAAGAATGACCAGATTGACCTCAGGAAAGCAAGAGTATAATGTCACTTGCTATTAGCTTTGAGCTACTGATTTTAATTTTTATTCCAGTGATAGTTAACTTATTAATTATAGACTATGGAAATGAGTTATTGCTAATTAAATATATACTTCCGCACTTGGTATTTAGATAATGGGAATAAAATTAACAAAGTCAGGGGATACCAAGTTTCCTATCTCTATCGTGGACTACCCTTAGATCCCCTGTTTTTTCTATCATTTGAACATTGTTTTGGAAAGTTCTAATTCTGTGATTATTGAGAGAGCAGGACCATATTTGATCTAAGTCAAGGATCAAGTTAGCTCTTTTGAGGAGGGAGAGAGATCTACTTTGGGAGCTGGAGATCTGATGATAGAATAACCTTCTAAGATCCTATGGAAATCTGAAATATTTGCCTCTGCTATAATGGAACTTGGGGAAGCAAAAAGGTGAAGAATTAAAAGGCTCAAGATTACCTTTGTCAACCCTTGTGTTTTGTCCAAAAGTGTATATGGGAAATTAAGATCAGCAATGGAATATAAGTCTCTTTGCATAAAACTTAACCCTGATAACTTCAAAGGTATATCCATACTTTTTTGGCAACAGTATTGAAGTAATTTACCACTATTTCTTTTCTATTATTTATTAATATCATAATTTTTGTGCCACCAAATTTCATACATCTGAAGTAGTATACAAAAATTTGCCTGGACTGTAACCCTGGTGTTTCCTCATTTTACCCACCCAAGAACTAACCAGGTGGGATTTTGCTTAGGTTTCTAAGATCAACCAAAGTTAATAAATTCAAGTTTTTTTTCCCAGTGGTGCAAAAAAAAGAAGAGAAAGAATTAAAATGCTGCTCTTTCTCTTTTTTCTTTTTCCTACTGTTGGGAGCCATCATTGATTGCTTTGCCTAAGGCAGTTCTTCTATGTTCAGATAGAATTAGTCTACCAATTTAATTATTTGTGAGCGTAAATCATTATTTTTATTGGTTTAATTTACATTCCAGAAGGCTTTCTTAATGGAGACAATATTTGCTAGCACTGTGTGTTTCAGTATATGGGACTAATAGGACATCCATGTCAACTAAATGAACATGCAGGTTGGGACTCTGGCTTTATCCAACCCAAAGAAAATAAAGGAAAAAAGCTAAAATATACTTTTTAGTAGATTGTGGTTTTATATTACAGTTTCATTCTTTCAAGAAAAGTCATGGTCCTATAAAGACCATAATCTTGGCTAACAAAGCCACAGATAGATAAAGATAAGGATGAGATAGATAGATAGATAGATAGATAGATAGATAGATAGATAGATAGATAGATAGATAGATAGATAGATAGATAGATAGATAGATCCCACACTTATTGCTTAATATGCTTTCCATTTCTCAAATTTATTTGAAATTTTGGCTAAGATCAGGCAACTAAAAAAAAAAAAAGCAGGAGAATTCTGTTCCTATGAGAAAAAAAATCTCTTTCCTTTTTTTAAGTTGTTTCCTTGGGAACAGTGTTCTTTTGTTTGGGGAACATAGGATAGCTTTGGTTTCTGTTCTTTTAATCAAGTTTTATTCAGCCCAAATTAACACTTCCTTGTGATTGCTGTGACACTAAAAAGGGAAATGTAATTTATATGTCCTTATTGATGTAATTTAAAATGTACATTTTATTTATAGATCACAATATTGTATTGTTTTAGTATCTCAAAGATAAAAAGAAGAATCATAACTACAGTATGATCACAGGAAAGAAAATTAAAATGAAAATAAAGAAGAGTAAAAAGGATAAAGAGGTACTTTTCACATCAACCTGTTTAATGTTTAAAATTTTAAACATTTAAAATGTTTACAAATGGTGTTATCTTCATTTATAATGCATTAACATTTAGTTCAGTAATTCAGTAATGATCCTAAAATAGAGATCATTTCTATATTGTTTCTTATATGTTCCATCTAAAACGTTGGAACTCCAACACCTTTAAATCTGGAAAATAATGACCTCTGAAAAATAAACATCAGTCCTTTGTAATTGGGCTCCTTCAAAAATAGGCAAGACTATATATGCTTATAACTTAAAACAACTATTTCTGACCTTCAGACTCACACACAAATTTACAAATGTTGATGCCATTGAAATGTGAAGTGTCAACAAGTATCAGAGGAAAGGCAGCAATACAAGTCCATTACTTAATACTGAAATATCTGGTTATGAGCAGGAGATACGGAATGTGATTTGCAAATCCCCCGTTGGAACAAAATAAAGGGACACAATGGAAACTCATTTTTAGAGTTGATACTAGTCTTCTCAAGGTCATATCATGGAATTGGTCAACTTTAGTTACATTAACTTTATGTCCTCTGTTAATTTTTTGGCTTGTGGACCATCATATCTATCTTTATTACCTCAAGACTATTAAAGATTGCAAGAAATGTTTATTTAGAATATCTCTTACAGTCTTAACTATGCAGTTTCCACAGTGGTTCCTCCCTCTCATATATAGCTATAAGGGCTGACCGCTGTCCTTGAGACTAAAAGAAAGCTAGAGGGGGCAAGGGAAAGGGTACTTTAATTCCACATGAAAAGATCTAAATAGACCTACAGAAGTTCTTCCAGGGTTGTCTGAAGACCTCATTGTAAAGCAGGAATAGAGAGCTTCCACACTGTGTTCTATAGAAGCTTCCCTCAGAAGAACTCCATGCCTTCCAGAAAAGTATTTCTTGTACATTATTCTGTGCAGAAGGACAAAAATGGAGCTGTGTTTGCAGAAGAAAAGGTAGAGAATAGTCATTTCCCTTCTCTTCCTAGGGGGAGAGAGGGGGAGGGGCAGGGAGGCCCTTGTTCAAGTATCAAGGAGTGACCTCTGTTGAAAATACTGTATGGTCCACAGAAGTATATGGAATAAGAGAAACTGGTCCTTGGCACAGATTCAGTATCCCTTGCCTTTCTTAGGAGATGAGATAAAATATGCTAAATATCCAAGTGTTTATTTATTAAATATATACTGGTTGTATATCATTTCCAGTTTGTAATTTGCAACATTATGTAAGTGCATACAATTTTAGGAATATTAATTTGCCCTTGCTACCCTAGAAGCAAAGTCATAGTATCTATTACAATTTCTTAGCTTAATTTATTCCTCACATGCAGCAGTTAAAACTTATTTATGTACCCGGCAGTTTTTAAGAAGAGACTGGACAGCCATTTATCTGAAATGGTATAGGGTTTCCTGCCTGAGCGGGGGGTTGGACTAGATGACCTACAAGGTCCCTTCCAACTTTTATTATTATTATTACCTATGAATGACTGGGCAGCAGAATAATCTGAAAATAGTAATGGGGGTACAATTTATTGGGGATAGTCTTTGAAAATGATCTGGAAAATGGATTTTTGATCACTTAAAATTATGTTTTTAATGACTTTTTTTTTCAGCGCGATCGGAACCGAGCAGAACTTCTTGATTTTTTGAACTCTACTTTTTAGTGAAAAAGCTGTTAAATGAGGACCAATAAGTCTGTCAGCTTATTTAGTCATCTTGCTCCTTAAAGCATCAAATACAAGCTCAGGGTGAAGCACAAAAGAACATCTTGATGCATGAGGAGTTGAAATTGTCCCACTATGAAGATAATTGATAGCTCCTTTAAAAAGGACAAAATAATTGGTGACACTTTATCAACAAAGAGCCATATTGATGTTGAAGAGAACCTAACCAAACTAGGATGAAGGCATAACCATCCATTAAAGTGAAAGGATGTGTTGGAATTTCGGCCTACTTTGAATATCCAAATTGCATGCAGAATGCGACTTTATCATCAGTTGTCCTTGGTCATTTTTCTGATTAAAACCAAATATTAGCAAAGAAGTTCTTAAAGAAGAATCAGACCCATGTATATAGATATTTTTAGTATTGAGAATATTTGCAAACAGCAAAATACCTCTTTCTGAGTAATGTACATTCTAAAGCATTGAGTAAGATTTTTTAAAATAATTTTCTTTTGTAAAATGTTTTCTTTTTCAAGTTAATAACAAACACTCTAATTTCAGTTTATTTAATGAGGTGCTAGGCATTTCATTTAAAAACTCTGGGTGGTACCACTGTTAAATGAACATTATGAAATTAGCTTACTGCCCACTGCTGCTTGGTTTTGTTCTTATTTTGGGTATGATTAACATTGATCAGTTTTGTGGCCTTTCTTTCAGAGAGGCATGTATCAAAGTCCACATTATGAATATCTCAGTGGGCTATCAATTTCAGTTGAGTGTAATGGTATAGCTAACAGAATGCTCAGAAGACTGGTTGTGGTATATAACCTCAAAGTGTGTGAAGTTTCATTTTGTAAGAAAAATCCAATAAAACTTACTGCTTTTGAATTTGATGTAAATTGTTTTAGTGAAATATTAACAAGTGTGAAGAAACCATAGGGTTAGAATGATGCTGTGGAGAACTACAGATGCTACATAGTTTTTTCTTTCCCGAAAACACTTAATAAGAAAAATGTCTAGCGACTTACAGCTTGTCTTCATTTTTGCATTTTTTATATTGCACTCTTAGGTGGCTTGTTTAGTACAAAAAAAACCTAAAACACTAACAATACATTTACAGTTTAAAATAATTTATTGAAATAATTCTAAATAATTAAGAATTGTTTAATTTATCAATAATTAAAACATAGTTATTAGTCACTCTTCAAATGGTCATTGAAAGAACTTTGTGGGTTTTTTAAATATAATCAAGGTTGGGGACACCTGGATCTCAATTTGGGGGAAGAGATAATTCCAAAGATGGAATAGCTGCCAGGAATGTCTGCTTCCAAGTTCCTGTCCCCTAACTTTTTAAAGAGAGGACTCAGCATTGTTTTTGGATTGCTTGGACAGCAGAGGCAGATTCTGTTTGGAGAGATGGTTCATTATGCAACCTAAACCCAAGCCATCTATGGCTTTTTAGATCATTATCACCCTCTTTAATTTGAACCAGGAACCTATCAGCAGTGCTTGTAATATTAGTGTTACAGTGTTGAAACAGCTCTCACCCACTTACTTATTCTGAGCAGTTTCTGGGTAGTGACTAAGAAGAGTGCATTGTAGAAAGTCATGACTAAGAAGAGTGCATTGTAGAAATGCAGTCATAAAGTAAGGGTGGTGGTGAGTGATTGGGTAAGGACACATTGTTTATATCTGTATCGTCCCAAATCAGTGGATGACCTCCTTCAATGGTTTAATATAGATGATGAATCAGACAGGGAAAAGAGGGAGCAGAACTCTGAGCCACCCATTGAATCAGTGGCCAAGAGCTAAATTGCTCTCCATCTCTATTGCAAAAGAGTGCTTCCAACTCTTCACCCTCACATGTATTCCAGCCTGACCCCTTGATTGCTGGTATCAGATGCTGCTGAAGGATCTAATAGAACCAGAAGGTAACACACTAAACAGGTCCTGATAGAGACCATTGAAAAACTAATATAGTTTCTGTTCCATAACTGGGTCTAAACTCTGATTGCAAACAATCCAGAGAATGTAACTTCCAGGGCCCATTGGAATTGCAGCCCCAACATCTTCTCTAAAGGAGGGCATGGATTGCCTTAAGTCCTATTTATTCAACTGTCTGCCCTAAAGAGCCAACAGAAGGCATAGATCCAGACCAAATGTGGCAGAGCATATGCTGCTAATCACTCCACTTCCTTAAAAGTCCACAAGATCAGAAGAATTCCATGTAGGCTTGCAGGAAGTTGTACAAGTAATTTCATTTGATTCTGCTAAGCTGGAGATAAGATCTGAGCAAATACAAATTAATTTATCTGTGAAACGTTTTGCAAACCTAACAGCAATGTGTACATTGGGAACCCATTTTGCCCCAGTCGGGTGCAGATTGCATTGAAGAGTACTGCTAGATTTCAGTCTACTGATGCAATGAAGTTCCAATAACGGTTGCCATGTGTGAGGGAAAGTGGAATGTATTTATTTATGATAGCAATGTTTATAGTCTCCTATTTGTGCATGATTCTGGGCACCCAATAAAAGCAATGTAACAATTAAAAGAGGAATAAAACAGCCATCCAGGGAAAGGAAACAATTCAAATTAGTAGAGCTCATTCTCAATGGTAGGTGTGCATAGTATCCTAGTCTAGTATTCATGGAAAGACACAGGTTTTCAAGGCAAGGTCAGAGTTCTGTGGATTTCATAGGCTCTACAAGTGACCCTGCTTAGTAGGACTCGAAGCATGCCAATTCTGTTTATTACTCATTTATTAAATTTATATACCGCCCATTTCACTTTAAAAAAGGATTATTGGATTTCACTGAACAGAGACAACAGAAGGCAGACAGGCCCACAACTCCAGAACTTGATCCACATGGGGTTTATAGAAGGCAATCAGTACTTTAAATTGCATTTGGAAGCTCTGATTGACCACTGGAGGAATACGCATGCTGAAATTAGCGGAACAGAACAGAACAGAATAGAATAGAGCTGGAAGGGACCTTGGAGGTCTTCTATTTCATCCCCCTGCTTAAGTAGGAGAACCTATACTGTCTCAGACAGGTGACTATCTAGTCTCTCCTTAAAAATCTCCAGTGATGGAGCACCCACGATTTCTGAAGGCAAGCTGTTCCACTGGTTAATTGTCCTCACTGTTAGGAAGTTTCTCCTTAATTCCAGGTTGTTTCTCTCTTTGGTTAGTTTCCAACCATTGTTCCTTGTCCTGGCCTCTGGTGCTTTGGAAAATAGTTTGATTCTTTGTGGCAGCCCCTCAGATACAGGAATACTGCTATCATGTTGCCCGTTTCTTCTTTTAGACAGCCAAACCCAAGTCCTGCAGCCGTTCTTATGTTTTAGTCGCCAGGCCTTTGATCATTTTAGTTGCACTTCTCTGAACTTTTCCCAAAGTCTCAACATCTGTTTTGTAGTATGGTGACCAAAATTGGTTGCAGTATTCCAGGTGTGGTCTTACTAGGGTTTTATAAAGCAGTACTAATATTCGTGTGATCTTGATTCTATGCCTCTGGTTTATACAACCCAGGATTGTATTAGCTCTTTTGGCTGCTGCTGCACACTGCTGGCTCATAGTCCAGTGATCATCCACTAGGACTCCAAGGTCCCTCTCACAGTTACTGTTTTGAGCCAGGTCTCACCTAATCTGTACTTAAACCTTTGACTTTTTTTCCTGTCTAAATATAAAATTTGCTTTTCTCCACTTTCTCCATTGTTCAAGTTTATCAAGATTTTTTTAGATCCTGAGCTTGTCTTCTGGGGTGTTGGCTATTCCTGCCACTTTAGTGTCATCTGCAAATTTGATGAGTTCCCCTTCTATTCCCTCACGTAAGTCATTAATGAAAATATTGGAGTGTACTGGGTCTAAGACAGAGCCTTGTGGTACCCCACTGCTTACTTCTCTCCATGTGGATGTAGTACCATTGAGAACTACTCGCCGAGTACCGTTTGTCAGCCAGCTACAGATCCATCTGATGGTGTTGTTGTCTATCCCATTTGGTTGATCCAATAGTTTTCTTAATGTTTTTATTTTGTGATTTGCCTGGATAATATGTAATTGATGGAATGATGATTATAATACATAGTAAGCTGTTGCTGTCCCTAGGAGTTGACTCACTTGGTTGCAAGATTCACGCTTTGCGTTGTTCTTGCTTCAATTATCAGTGCATGATCCAGTTATTTTTCTGTTGGCTTGTTACAAAGTCCGATTAGTGTGAGAAGGAAGGACTGAGTCAAGGTCACCTACTGCCTTCCCTGTGACTAGAACATGGGTTTCCCTACTCTTAATTAAACCCATAACTACAACGTACTGGCTATTCACAATTCAAACCAGGTATAGTACAAAAGTAACAGCTCAGAGTTGAGCTTGGCTCCTGCTGCCATGGACTCTGCAATAATATGATAAAAGCCAATTTCTTCCAGGATATCTAAAGTTTGATGCAACCCTTAAGTAACACCAGAGAGCACCCTGTCCACCTGTAAATTGACCAAGGATTGATAATCAACATGAAGGATTTTAAAAACCATACAGTATCTTATTATTCACTGCCAATTCTAGCCGTTAGAGCAAAATATTGAGAGACACTGTTTAAGTACTTATTTATACAGAATTGGTAATGAATTTATTTCTGTATGATGCATCTAATATATTTAAAACATGCATTTTAATGTGTATCTGAATGAATACAACTATTCCTTTATCTATGCACCTTTGATCATTTTGGTCTAGAAGCTATTGTAACATAGATTTCATATTCCTAAACCCTTAGCTTACCCTTATTTTTACAAACAGGAGAATTTTGAACTTTAAATGCACTAACTCAGACATGTCAAACACAAGGCCCAGGGGCCGGATGCAGCCCGCGAAGTGGTTTCATGTGGCCCACGAAGCCAGTGAAGGAACGGTCCCCGCTGCCTTGGCCCTGGCCCAGGCCGGCCGGGAGCCCATGTACAATTTTGTGGTGGCCATCTATGCTGAAACGCATTCAGTCTTAGCTCCACAAGGCCGTCTAGAAACAGCGAGGAACCAGTCCCTGCTGTGTTGGCCCTGCCCCCTGGGTGCATGCTGGGGAGGTGTCACCCTTTGTGAGGAATGAAGAAATGGACCATGCCTTGGCACTTGCCCCAGTCCCACCCCATTCTGCCAGAGACCCTCAGATCTGTCCCACTCCTGCCCAGGCTCCCACAGGCACCCTTGACGCGAACGATGTAGGCCACACCCACTCCATCCACGGCCACCCAGTAGGCCGCACTGACCCTGGCTGCACCCTCCCGTAAGGGCAACCACAATGCTGATGCAGCCCTCAATGAAATTAAGTTTGACACCCCTGCACTAACTTGTTAATTTAATTTTTTTATATTCTCATAACACATCCCTGTATTCTGATGTAACTCAATAGTGTTCCTAGTATCTAGTTCAGTGTTTCTCAACCTTTGGCAGCTTGTGGACTCCAATTCCCAGAATTAGGGAATTTTGGGAGTTAAAAGTTCACACATCTTCTATGTGCCAAAGTTGAGAAGCATTGGACTAGTTCCTAGTATATTGACTCCATGTTAGAAAGCCTAATTAGATCAGTTTAATCTTTTGTTAGATTTGACTTTTTTTTGTAATTCAAGTGTAGTATTGAGAAAAGAGTTTCAGTCATTAGGTAATTTTCTGATTAGCTGATTAGAAAGCAAAAAATACTTTGCAGCTAGGCAAAACAAGAGTCTATTAAGCAATTGGCTTTCACCTATCTCCAATCCCATAAATGAAATGTTATTTTCAATCTGCACTAAACAGGAAACTAAAATGGATACTCTCAGGTTGTTTTAACTGAAATAAATTCCACATGTAACCTGAAGCCAGCCTACCTATATCTTTCTGTCTGTCTACCCATCCATTTAAAATGGGGGGGGGGTGTTGTGTTAGGTTAATTTTTAAAAAATTGAATTCATAATTTAAAAAGCTGTGAATTTGGTTTTGGCACTCATATATAGGCTAAAGTGGAGGGTTCCTGGTAGAAGAGCTTCACTCAGCAATTGCAAGCTTTCATTTCTTTCCCCCTCCCTCCCCCCCTCCCCAAGACACCTTCTGAGAGCTGCCAGTGGAGAAATTGCACTTTTCTGTGATTTGTAACAAATTCAAGAATAAAAGCCAGGTAGCACTATAATGAAACCTACTTAATTCCAAATAAAAATCATAATTGTTCCAATGCTTTATATACTTTTCTTTCAAACAAATCTAATCAATCAGCAAGAGAAACAAAAATGGAGGTATTAGCACAATCCTCAGGGTAATGTTTAAAAGGATAACCTGGTGAAGAAAGCAGTTTGACCTTTGGACAATAATTTACTTCATGAGTGCAGATAAAATTTGGGGAGGAAATCTCATTGCTTTTCTTATTTCCACTTCCTTAGACTTTCAGTGATAAATAGTTTGAAATATTTTAAAAAGCCCAACTATATCAATAAGTAGATGATCTAACCAAAGAAAATTCGGATAATAAGATTGATTTTTCTTTGTGAAAGCCAATTCCTCAGCATACCAGCTGGTTTTATGTTTCACAGATATTTATTTATTAAATTTATATGCCTCCCATCTCAGTCTCAAACAACTCTGGGTGACTTACATCATCATAAAACAGTAATATAAAACAATTAAAACAATTAAAAAGCCATAAACATCAAAAGTTAACAAAAAACTATATAAGGAACCAATACATAAATCGATGGTGGGATCTTCTTCTTAATTTACTAAACACATCCAGAGTGGATACCTATTTTTAATCAACCATTTAATAGGAATGCTTTCTGCTAAATCAGATTTTAAAGCTTCTCTTTCCATTTTACCCACCTTTCTTCCAGTTTAATTTAGCAATTAGCACTGGAATCCTATGTGTAGGTACTGAGATGTACAGCTCTTCACTGTCTTCAGTGGGATTTTCCTGGGGAGGTAGGAATATGGATACAACCTGAGTGATATATTCCAGTAAAAAATAAAATCTTTCAATCCTGTGTTTGTGTCTATGTCTGTGTGTGTGTGTGTGTGTTTCAACTACACAGTTGTGTTCAATACTACTTACTCTCAGGTAAGAATGGACATTACATTCAGATATAACTATATAACTCCTGAACACACAGTTTCTATTTTGATTACTTAAGGAATTGCATTTTAATAGTAGTAGAAAAACACTGCTAATTGTAGTCAAGATACAGTATATAAACTGGATACCTGAAGTAACCCTGAAACTGTTAATAAACAGAACACAGCATATCTGTATCTACAGTATCACAATCAATTACAAGGCAGCTAAAATTAAGGAACACACTTTTGTAATTGAATGCAACAAGCATTTCACTCCTAAATACAAAAGTGATCATGGGAATGGCTTTCTATTTTTGTAGTTTTTCCCACAAATCAGGCCCTAAAGCAAAGGACCATGCATCCAAAACACTAGACACAGCAATGGGGGAGCCCACTGTACAAGAGATGTAAATATTTACCATGTTCAAAATGTGCTGTATAAAACATGTCCAATATAGAAACAAAGGATTCACCAGCAACTTCCTCACATTCTTAGGCTGCCTGAGCAGAAAGACAGGAGACATTCTCACAAGTTTCTGCTCTTCTGCCTTCAAATCAGCCTTGACTGATGTTTTACCCTCCCAGTATGTTAGGTTTATAACTAAGCATATGGCTAGGAGTGGTAATCCTAGTCTATCTGTAGTTCATGAGATTTGTCCAGGCTACTTTAGAGTTAGGATTACATTTGCATGTGCCAATCTTTAAACACTGGAGAAACAGTATAACAAAGGCCACAATGAAATTCGTTTTCTTAGATGACTTAGAAATGTGTGATTGTCAAATTTTCAGTATCTCTGTACTCCCACTCCCACATAATTGATAACTGAAGCCCTAAATCCATTTGGTATTAAACAATGTTATTTGCTGGTATCTTTGTCAAAAATATTTGAGAAAGAAGGTAAGTAAGCAGGAGTAAAGAAAATTCTTCAGTGCATACTCTGCTTATTTACAGGAAATCCAACATTTGCAAAAACTTTCTAAAATGAAGCTGAAGCCACCACAAAATAAAGAAAGCCAAACAGCATTTCTTGAAATTTGTGTTCTACAAGCAGCACAAAACCCTCTTAAGTGCTTTCATTTTCAAGAATTGGTCTGAAGCTCTAATCATAAACCACCACCTATTCATGTATAAATAAGATATCCAACAGAAACAGAAAAGCATTTTTTCTTTAGGCCAATGACTGAAATACCGCAGTGTACTATTTGCACAAAAGACTCTGACATAAGACAGTCACTCCTCCCATCTTCAATACCAAAGTTATACACTCTCTCTAGGGCAGTAAAACAGTGAAAAGGACTTAACCTTGGCAGCTTGAAACATGCCTCCGGTGTGAAGAGAATATGCAGGTAAGAAGCCATGTCAAGAACTCAAGTGACCATTGTTATGGCTTTTAAGTATTACACAAAAATAAGCCCAGTAAAATTTATGACTCAGGATTGGAGATACATTCCATCATGGTCATGGCAGCACTATATTTCATCAAAAACCAATAAAAAATTGTATATATCTAATTGACAACTATGTTTCTTCTTGAACCAGTGGTGTAGAAATGTGTGCAATAAGAATAAAAATAAGGGAACTATTTTAGAAATTTTCAACCCAGGGAAGAGAAAATGGAAGCACTGCCTTGGTGATACACCTTGAAAATGGTGCTTCAAAGCATTCCTTTTTCCTCTAAGCATAGAAGCCCACTGCTTTTTTTAGTTTTTCAGTTTTAAAGAAACATTTTTCCTTAAAATATCTACATAGAGGTCCCTATTTTTTTTTAGGATAGAGATAACATGGTAGTCACTGATTAGTCAAGATGTATATAGTTCAAGCTATATAGCAGGGGTCTTCAAACCTGGCCCTTTTATGACTTGTGGACTTCAACGCCCAGAATTCCTCAGCCAAGCACACTGGCTGAGGAATTCTGGGAGTTGAAGTCCACAAGTCATAACAGGGTCAAGTTTAAAGACCCCTGCTATATAGCAACTAATTACCAAAAAGAAAGAATTTCCAGGTGCTAAAATTTTTCAACCATTTGTGTATGCTTCTCTCCCCTCAAATTTGATAATCGAAAGTACCCTGCAAGACTCACATTTCTATTTAGGAGTTATTGGCATTCCTCCAGCTGATGATATTGACAGCAGGGTCCAATAACATTTTGGCAAAAAGAAAAAAAAGAATAAACTACTGCCATTTTGTAATACTTTTGTTTCAAATTTAATGCTGGGAAATTCTAAATGAGATATTTCTTTTTTTATGCATGGATCCTTGCATATGATACAAAATGGCTGGTTAGGATTTGTGGTTGGGTGTTGGGTGGGGTATGGCAATTTTTGTGTGATCACAAAAGGATTGAGCAAAAGGATTGAGAGGAAAACCCCAAAAGAAAGCTAAAATAAATAAGCAAGCTTTTCACTATTACTCTCTGGGCCTCTCTTTTTGGTGACAAAAAAGCAGACTTCAAATAAGAATTGGTTATAAGATAGGCAGCTATATAAATGCTTTAAATAAGCAAACACATATCCAGGCTGACTTATGTGCAGTTTTTCATGCAAGCCCATAGCATAATTAACTGGTAATAGGTGAGATAATCTGCCTGAGTGATTTCCTATGAATATGCCCAAGGAAAACAGGAACCTACAGGTATATATGCCTGAATTAAAAGGTACCTAAAAAGAATTCATATGAATTCCTCACAACAGAGAGACGATCAGAAACAGGACAAAAATAATCATCCTGCAAACAGATCCCCAAATAAATAAAATAGTCTGTTTCTAAAAAAAACTACTGTCACAAATAAAGTCAATAGTCCTTGGTATCCCTGAATTCAGGCATGCTCCACATTCTTCTGGTCGGCTCCATGCCCCTCTCCACATCTTCTGAAATGGTCTTGATATCACTGCTGAAGGGGGAAATCCTGATGCGGGATCTGAATGTGGTGAGGGAGAGACTGGTTCTGTTCTTGGTGTTCCATTGTCTTGCAAGTTTCTTGGCCTCCTCTTCCTCTTTGATCTTCTCGGTGGCATCGTGCAGAACAGAACGGAAAAGCCGAGGTATTTCTCCAGGCTCTGGTTCATATTCAGCAATAAGTTGCCGAAATCTAAGAAATAAATGAGCAAATGATTCTAGCCTTAGGAGGCATATACAGTCCAGCTTCACTTAAACCCTAAAAGCAGAGACATATAGGTGTTAACTTATGTTATTCTTTCACGTATCAGGATTTACCACAACTTCTACCACCATCCCTTTGGGAGGGAAGGGCACATTTCTGTGTTTCTGTATTTTTACACAATGTATATTCTGTGTGGCATTTTTACTTAAACTGACCTGTATCTGACTTGTACTGTTTTTACTTAATACAGTAGTTCTACTTATTTATTTCTATTTCATAATTCTAAATCACCCATCTCCTTCCCTCCCTCCCTTCAACACACTGTTTCCTGGTGGTCAATATAAATGAAGGAAATAAGAGCTCATCACCTATTTTCATCATTTGAATTTCCCCATCTATATAAACTATGGGTCCTCTTTAAAAAGAATCACTTGGCATTATAAATTACATGCAGTGGTGTTAATTTGGTTAAATTGGTAGCAGGCAGCAAGTTATTTATCTAAATTTTGCCAAACAAAATATTATAATAATCAGACTTCTGGATAAAACTGATTAGACCACTGCAAACTTTTGCCTGGAAAGACAGAATATGGACTTGAAGCAACTGATTGCATTTGTGATATATTTCTGCAAGTTATTTCCAACAAGAGTTTCTAAACAGGCACTCAGTACTGAATTCTTCATACATACAAATAGAATCAGCATTCAGTAATTGATTCTAGACAAGTCATTTAGAAGGCTGTGAATAATTTTTGAATTATTCATAACCATTTTTTAAAAACAGAAAATGGTTTGCTCTGCTGCTTTTAGTCCAGTTCAGCTACAGGGGAAAATCAATCACGTTTCAGTGCTAGATATTCTACCCAATTGCCTGCATTTGGTGTTCTCTAAATGTGATGCATTTCAGAATCCATAATCTCCAGCCAGAACAGTCTTTGGGATTAGGTTATTGCTACTTCACGCTCATTCTATATACAGTGCATGAGAGATTCCAAGCAAATACCTAATAATGATTGGTCCACAATAGGATGGATGTATTTTGGAACAGATATCCTCCAGCTGAAGACGCTCCCCTGGACTGATATCATAGCCTTGCTTGGGATAGCTAACCAGCCAACCATAATCAACTCCTGTTTTGATCTTGCGATACTCATTTTCTTTCTCCCGCTGTTGTTTTTCAGCTTCTTTGATCTGCCAATCAAGCTCCATCATCAGGGTTTCAGTCACCATTTCCATTGGGCTTCTTTGAGAAATACGATTAGAAGATTCATTCCATCCAAACCAGGATGCCAATGCCATGTTCTCCTTTTTTCCTTCCTTTATCTGCAAAGAGCAAGTGAAAACATAATGTTTTTTCTGCTTACAACAGATAGGGTGGGCAACTTATATGTCTATTCATAGATATATAAATACAGACAGACAGACAGACAAAGAGAGAGACAGGGGGAGAGAGAGAGAGAGAGAGAGAGAGAGGGAGAGAGAAGCATTCACATACAATATACACACACACAAATATTATATTGCTCAGCTATTACTGTTAACAATAATGTTTATATTCTAGTGAGCAAGAAAGACCAATAAGAGAAAGACCAATATGAACAAAGCAATAGCAATAGCACTTAGATTGATATACTGCTTCACAGTGCTTTACAGTCCTCTCTAAGCAGTTGACAGAGTCAGCCTATTGCCCCCAACAATCTGAGTTTTCATTTTGAAGGATGGAAGGCTGAGTCAACCTTGAGCCGCTCAGGATCGAACTCCTGGAGTGATCAGTGAGTTAGCCTGCAGTACTGCATTCTAACCACTGCGCCACCATGGCGAATATTAGTCCTGAAGGCTGTATCAGAAGTAGCAGGTCTCTGAATTCTACACAGTGTTCTCATAGTACTCCTATTGACCTCCAATGGACATCTGAGGGAGGGAGGGAGGGAGGGAGGGAGGGAGGGAGGGAGGGAGGGAGGGAGGGAGGAAGGAAGGAAGGAAGGAAGGAAGGAAGGAAGGAAGGAAGGAAGGAAGGAAGGAAGGAAGGAAGGAAGGAAGGAAATGGAACAGCCAGAGTCAAATAAATATTCTTTCCCTGCCTCAGACATTATCTACAAAATTATATACTGAATTAGCAGCAGTTTGCTAATTGGCTTTTCAGAAATCATTCCCAATCCGGTTGGAGATACCTTGATCCTCAATGACAGAGCTTAAATTTCCCTAGGTTTTTTTCAGTGTGATATTTGATTGATATTTCAGAAAGTTGAAACTTTAAAGAAAATGGCCATTCTCATACCAAACATTGCTCCATACTCAACAGCCTCCCACACAAGTGACCTTGTCTGACAATGAATGCACCAATTTTCATTCTCTATACATGAGGTTGATTGTGTAATGGGCTTTCCCCACCTCTGTTGTTCATGATTTTTCATGCTATCTCACAAAACAGCAAGAGGCTACCGGTACTTGCAGCTAGTCCAACTTGGGAAGGAAAAACTTGAAAAGCTCACTGTAATCAGCCATTCTCTCAACATCAAGGTTAAGAGGTTCTTCAACATTGTCTTAAGGAACTTCTCAAGCATCTATAAAGTAAAACACTGTAAATTGCTCAGCTAGATGAGTTCCTTGTTGTCCAAAATATGAGGTTAAAGCAGATGAAAAGGAATAGGAAATATGCTTTAAAACAGTTTCCCTCAAATTAAGGGAAATTCTCCAATTTCTGGCGATCACCAGCTTGATAAGGCTAGTTTTAACAAAGTCACCAGTATGTCACTAAACAGTGAAAAAGAAACCAAGTATCATTACATCCTGAATTTAGAAAAGGCATGAAAGATTCATCAGAACAGATAACAATGAAGAGTAGGCAACCATTTGGCCTGCACTAAATGAAGCAAGGTAACTCTCACAATTAGGAAAAACCTTCTGTTCATCCTAAATAAAAATTTTAGATACTGCAAGTTAAATAATTTGTAGAGACAAGGATATGTATATACAGTTCAGAAGGTTTCCAAGAGTGTCTGTTGAAAATAGCAAGCTTTTGGAGGGACGAAATGATTGTCAATTTATATTTAATTTATTTATTTAATTTAATTTATATAATATATAATATAATCCTAAAGGCAAAGCAATCATGCTAAACAGAATTTAGACAGAACATAATTGTAAAGTCTTATAAAACCTCAAAATACAAGTATTTTTGAGAAAATAAAATATAGCAAATACAGATAGTCCTCAACTTATGACCGCAGTTGAGCCCAGAATTTATGTGAGAAATTTGTTAAATGTGTTTTGCCCCATTTTACAACTTTTCTTGCCACATTTGTTAAGTGAATAACTGCAGTTGTTAAATTAGTAACATATTTGTTAAGTGAATTTGCCTTCCCCATTGACTTTGCTTGTCAGAAGATCGCAAAATATGATCTCATGACCCTGGGACACTGCAACAGTCATAAATATGAATCAGCTGTCAAGCAACTGAATGTAAATCATGTGATCATGGGGATGCTCCAAACGGTTCATAAGTGGAAAAATCATAAGTCACTTTTTTCAGTGCTGTTGTAACTTTGAACAGTCACTAAACAAAAGCTGTAAGTCCAGGACTACCTGTAAAAATAAAGTCAAATTAATTTTTAGTGGTAACAAGAGTAAAAGTGCTATACATTAATGGAGCTTACTTCTGAGTAGACCTATCTACTCTAAAACAAGTCCCAGGAAATTCAGTGGGAATTATACTCGGGGACTTGCAATGTTATGGCTATGCAGTCTAACAATAGATCTAAAAAGCAAACCTATTTCAATTTGTGAAGAAGGTAGAGATTTCAATTTTGCATTTCCATGATATGCAAAAGGCATTCAGCACTTTAGGTAGTTGGCCAGCACTTAGCACCATACGGTGCTATTGGGCAACCATCATTCTATACACTTTCTATTTTAAGTAAATTAACATGCACCTATTACAAAAAAAACTCTAGTAATTACATTCATCCTCATGCACACTTTCCTACTAATGCCACCATCATTTTGCAGATGGAATCCTAAGTAACGGAAGGAGTTTGTTTTCATTAAAACTTCGCCGTTGATCTTGACTGTGAGGTGCTCAGGCTAATCTCTAGATAATCAGTTTTCTTGATATTAAGTCACAAACCAAATTGGGTAAGACTGTCATTCCATGTCTAGACAAAGCATGCAGTTCCTCCCTAGTGGGTAGCTGTGAGGAAAACATCATCAGCATAGAGCAAGGCCCAGGGGACACTATAATACAGATCTTGCATGATGGTATCCATGACGAGAATGAACAGCGATGGTAATAACGTCTTGGGGCCTGATAATTTTCACAGGAAAGCCATCGGAAAAGCCAATTATTCATCTTACTCGGCTTCTGGTATTCTGGTATTCTTTCACAAGTTCACCATGCTTGTGATGAGAGTTGGACACCCCCTCCCCAGCCCAACTAAGAAATAATCTAGGAACACCCCAACTAAACTGGGTCAACAGCAGCCTGAGGCTAAAACAGCAAACACTTGACACACACAATGAGGAACCAGCTAGCAGCAATCAGGACACAACAATAAAAGTAATTAACACCTTTTAGGCAAGAAAAAGGAACTAACAATAGTCACAAACCAGCAAATCAAGAAAGACAAATTTTAACTCACCAATTAGAAATGGTAAGTTTGTTACCAATCAGAAATGACAAGTTTGGAAACCACAAAAGGGTATAAAAACCCCTGTTTAAAGATCACTCTGCCTAGCTAGCCGGGGACTCGAGCTGAATTGTCACTCAACGCTGATCCTCGAAATAAAACCTCTTTCTGGTAGCTGGCTTCACGATCTATTTCTTCTGCACTGTGCCGTCAAGGAGAATCCCGGCTGGAAGAACCGAACGGGGGAGTTCCTCCCAACAATCTGGCGACCTACGAAGGGACTTCCAGCTCACCCAGCCACCGGACCGGGCCCGGAAGAGTCATCACCCAGCCGGCAGCGGACACTTTGATCCATGGGGAAGCCTCCTCGGACCCTGCCCGGTCGGCATCGGGTAGTAAAGGGAGTTTTTGAGTCTTACGCTCGAACAGCTACCAGGAAAGAGGGTAAGTGCCACCCAATTTAAATCTATTAGGTTAAAGGGTCTGGGGGAATGAAAGGAAGAATGCATGAGTGTGTGCGTGAGGCATCCTCCTCTTAGAATCAGCTGGAGCTCGCTCCCTCCGTGTGCCCTCTAGCTGCACCCCGACCTGCTGCTAGCTCCAGTGGAGCCGTGACCGGCGGAATTCGGGAAAGCAAGGGGGGGGCATCGGAGCGTGAGACCTTCTGGTGAGAGAGGAGGACCGAGCGGGCAGAGAAAGAGAACCCTATTCTGGGTAAGCCAGGACCCCTTCTGCCAGTAAATATTAAAGCAGTAGCCCTGAGCGGAGGTGGCCGCTCACCTCCGAGACCTCGACTATATTGGGAAAGAAGTCTCGCAAGGAGACTTCGACTGTATTAGGAGAAAGAAGTCTCGCAAGGAGACTTCGACTGTATTAGGAGAAAGAAGTCTCGCAAGGAGACTTCGACTGTATTGGGAAAGAAGTCTCGCAAGGAGACTTCGACTGTATTGGGAAAGAAGTCTCGCAAGGAGACTTCGACTGTGTTAGGAAAGAAGTCTCGCAAGGAGACTTCGACTGTGTTAGGAAAGAAGTCTCACAAGGAGACTTCGACTGTGTTAGGAAAGAAGTCTCACAAGGAGACTTCGACTATGTTTGGAAAGAAGTCTCACAAGGAGACTTCGACTGTGTTAGGAAAGAAGTCTCACAAGGAGACTTCGACTGTGTTAGGAAAGAAGTCTCGCAAGGAGACTTTGACTGTGTAGTGTATAGAAAAAATAGACTTTGCTTAGGGCCTTGCTGGGAAACCAATTTGGCTAAATAAAGGTACTTAAAAGGGAAAATAAGAAATAGTGATTCTCTCTCTCTCTCTCTCTCTCTCTTCTCTATGCAACCACGTGGTATGTTTAAAATATGTGCCTTCCCTAACTTGAGTTATCTGAAATTTATGGTGGGAATGACTAGGATGTGTAAAACTAAGACTTCTGTTCTCTTGTCTTTTTGTATATATGTTTGTCAAAGTCTGCGTGAGAGGTAAATGTGACTATTAACTGTTTCAAATCCAAAGGAAAAAGAATTTTAAATTCTGCTAGAAATTATGCTTAAAAATAAGCCACAAAAAGGAAATACTTCACTCTGTTTGTCTGGCCAACAAACAGAGTGAAGAGAAAAAAAATGTGTTTGTTTGTTTTTGTTTGTTTGTTTGTTTTTCTCTGTCTCTGTGTACGCTCAAGAACAGCCTTAAGTTACTTGGAGGGATTGTTTTAAGTTTATCTGTTGGAAAAGTTTCACTTGCATTTACTGTATGTGTTTTATCTATCTATCCTTTTCCTGAAAAATGTGTGTCTATCTACAAGAGCCTTTTGAAGCTCAAGTCTGCTTGTGTGGGGAAATAATTTTCTTAAGTTACTTTTCTTATCCTATCACTTACTGGTGAAACTACTATGAAGCTTTCTGAAACATAAGCATTTCTCAATCTCTAAAATGATGTGGTCTATTTTAGAATAAATGTTCTCCTACCTCTGGAAAGTTGCACACCTTAAAATATTAGGCTTTTAAAATTATTTGGAGTTTTCAGCATTCTCAAGCTGCCTAGCATTTTTTTTCTCCTCTTCCTTTCAAGTTGCAAGTTCTTGTCCATAATATGTTGCAAATGGTCAAGTTCAAAGGTGAAACATTTCATTTTGTTGTTCCCCATTTGTCTATGTTTAATAACTGCAGTATTAATGCCCTTTTCAAACTGCCTGCAAGCTACCCCCCTTCCAATTCTTTTCCTGTCCTTTGTTCTCCATACCTTTTGTCTGCCTCTCCTGGTAGAGTCCACCCAGAAAGCGGGGGGAGACCTTGTTCTTGTATCTTTCAGCCCTGAAACCCTCTCCCAAGCCTTTGGAAGCAGAACACACAGACCCAGATGCTGCCTCCATCCATTTGAGCCATGGAATTGAGTTTTGAATCCAGCCATCCACTAAAAAGCCACCATGCAATCTGAGTGGGGAACATCTTCCCAAGTCCTACCATTTACCCAGATGCCTGTGAGAGCTGCAGAAGGAAGGTGGTGCCATGTGAAGCCTCAGAAGAGAAAATTAAGACTGTGGGGAGAGGGCGGAAACTCATTGTAAACTTTTCTTTCTTGCCCCATTTGTATTGTAACAAGCCAGTTGAATGTATTAATGGAGAGATGGCATTTAGAATAGGTCGTAGAACAAGTACTGAACACCTTGGATTTCTATCTGGTGGGAGGGAAAACTTTTCCAGAATGTCTGTATTGCCTGTTTTGTAGAAATAGCTGCATATGCATACATACACCATTCACACCATTCAGAGTCTATCCCCTCCGCCTACCTTTAGTAAAGTTCCTCAGGCTGATTTTTGCTCTATTGCACCAAAGCTTTGAGGGATCAACTTCCAACAGATAACAAGGGGGAGGGAACTAGGCCCCCTCAGGTGATTTGCAATTCATATGCCCTGACTAAGGAAGCAGCAGGAAAAATCCCAAACTTATGCCCTGAATATTTTGCACTGTTGAGCTCAGATTGGGATTCCTAGAGCTCATTATGTGCAATTTAAAGAAAAATTTAATAGCCTGGCATATTGGCTAACCTCAATTGGACATTACAAACCTGGATGCACTGAATTAAGAGCTAAGGCAGGAAACAACCCTTGAAACTGGGCAGCCAGTGGTCATGTACTAAGGAGAACCATGGCTGTGAAGAATGTTGGGGGGTATGCAAACCTGACTGGAAGCTAAAGGTGACATCCAACATTTAAGAGAACTAGCACAAAACATTGGGCACAACCAGTCATCCTGAAACCTTTCCTGGCTCTTTTCATGGTTACCAGACTCCCATTGGTTGAAAATTCTCATTGTTAGTATAATCACAGTCGCAATAGGTGGAACCCTCCTTTGTTGCCTATGCCAATTAGCACCTTTAGGGTTAAAATGCCTAAAGGTCTGCACAACTCCCATCAGAAGCAAGGGACAGAGCAAGAAAACATCTCTCATGATGTGCCAAATTGATCACCACTACCGTATATATGAACCAGTTGGGCTAATCACTGATACATCAGTAATAGCCCAAAATGGGGGAATTGATGAGAGTTGGACACCCCCTCCCCAGCCCAACTAAGAAATAATCTAGGAACACCCCAACTAAACTGGGTCAACAGCAGCCTGAGGCTAAAACAGCAAACACTTGACACACACAATGAGGAACCAGCTAGCAGCAATCAGGACACAACAATAAAAGTAATTAACACCTTTTAGGCAAGAAAAAGGAACTAACAATAGTCACAAACCAGCAAATCAAGAAAGACAAATTTTAACTCACCAATTAGAAATGGTAAGTTTGTTACCAATCAGAAATGACAAGTTTAGAAACCACAAAAGGGTATAAAAACCCCTGTTTAAAGATCACTCTGCCTAGCTAGCCGGGGACTCGAGCTGAATTGTCACTCAACGCTGATCCTCGAAATAAAACCTCTTTCTGGTAGCTGGCTTCACGATCTATTTCTTCTGCACTGTGCCGTCAAGGAGAATCCCGGCTGGAAGAACCGAACGGGGGAGTTCCTCCCAACACTTGGTAAAATGACCATGTTTTCCACATTTCTAGTACTGATTAAAAGTACCTTTATACATCTCAGATAATTTCCCAGGTGCCACAAACCAGTGGTACATTATTTTGTACACTTTATCTTTTAACACAGTGTGAATTTAGTCTTTTAAACAACTCCTCTTCTCTTGCTCCCTTTGCATGACAGAAATTCTTAGCCCATTTCATCATGTACTCTTTAACTTTTTCTTTTTCCATTTCAAATCTCAGCGAAAGTTTATACATTTTAGCAATCACATGTTCATCATCTGTACATAATTCATTTTCAAATTCCACCTTATTTGTATAATTTCAGTTATTCTTATCTGTATTACATCGTCTCTTAATTGTGCTTATGAAAACAACTGAAAACTAAATACATCTGCAATCAATTATTCTCTTGACTTCATTTTAAGTTCCTCCCATTCCTGTATTAGCATTAGGGTAGTCTTGACTTAGTGACTGTTCATTCAATGACCATTCAAAGTTACAATGGTGTTAAAAAAAATAACTTGACAACCCATTTATGACCATTACAGCATCCCTCAGTCATGTAATAATCATCCTTACAATCAATATGTGTTGTCCTGTACCTGATTTGTGTGGGGTTTTTTTCTCTTTTTCCCCCCTTGCAAAGCAGAGAGATGGGAGAGAAAGGGACTCCAAGAAAATAAGTTGTTTGTTTTTCTACACATGAAAGGCAATGTGATCACACCAACACCCTGGGGCTAGGAGCTGTGGGTGCCTATGCAAAAGGTTTTTGAAATTTCTTTTTCTCCAACTTCTCTGCTCACTGGGGGAAGGAGGAAGCAAGCAATTTATGGCAGGTAATTTTTCTTTTGCCTGACCCTTTCGCACTGCCAGTGCTATCACATTGCTTTTGATATATAGAACAGTACAGTAAATATTTTCTTGAAATCCCTTTCTCTCCATGAGGGGGATGGGGAGAAGAAAAACATGCAGGCAGCTTCTGCAGGCAATCTCTCCTTTTCCTGACTCTTTGCAACAGAGTGGAGAGATTGGAGAGAAAGTAAATTGTTTGCTTTTCTATACATCTAAAGTTGTTCAATCAAGGTGGAAGCAGGACAGGATCAGGCAAATATTCTCTCTTTCTCTCTCTCTCTTTTTTTTTTTTTTTTTTTTTTTGCTTGCTGCTGGAAAATTCTTTGAGTTGAAGTCAACATATCTTAAGGTTGTCAAGATTGAGAAACACAGATCTATTCTATACAGATCTACTCTGCTATATCCTAAAAAGAAAAGTGTACCAGTTTCAACATTTGAGTGAATACATGATAGGCTGCCACAGATTTTCATATTCACATTCAATGGCCTTCTATATAAATATTGGACTTCAGTTTTCTAGGTTTTCAGTCATACCATACAATATTTACTTCTGTTATTCTTTTAAATGAAAATAAGATTGAACATGCACCCATATAATCACAACTAGAGTTACATATCACTATTGAAACCTTAGTGATTACTTGATTTTAATTACAGTCATAATCCACTTAATTACTTTGTCAAAAAGTCCCTGACCACCCATCCCCACTACAGCACAACCAACACACGCTATGAAAAACATACATCAAAAACATCTCAAAAACAGCCAACAATTATAACCACACCACATCTCTATAACACACAAACCAACTTAAGGCCTCCAAAATCTTAAGTAAACCAAAAGGCCCACTGGAAGCTTGCTGTTCAAATAAATCAGCCATCAGTAGACCCATAAACCCTAATCTAAGCAATAAGCCAACTTCAGAAGAATGAGGGTACCAGTTGGGGAAATAAACAATGAAACAGCAGCTTATAAACCAGCATTGTGCAAGGCAATTTAGCCAGCAATTAGCAATTTATAAAAGGAATGAAATAAACCATTCCAGCAGAATCCCTAAGTCTAGACAGAGAAACCCCATGCTCTTGAACTACATGTTGGACCAGCTCTGGCTGCAAGTCAGTGAAGGAATTACTGTGAAAGTGAAAGTGCATCCAGTGCTTGTTCTACTTCAGTAAAACTTAGTAATTTTTGAAACCCTGCCTAGTGGTAAGGTGAGGTGCAGACGCTCACCTCACGCTCAGGAGGCTGAGAATTCATCACAGCGCAAAGAGTAAATATCTGTTGCAAACTCTGCATAGGCATCAGGAAGAGCATCCGGCTAGTAAACAGTCAGCTCCATTCAATCACCCCAACTCCCCCGATACAAGAGATTACAGGGTTGTAAAAAGCAAAAAAAAAAAAAAAAATTGAAACTGTGTATATTCATAATTCACTAAAGGATTCTAAACTAATTATTTAATTGGCACCTAGAGAAATTAGAGAAATGAGCTACACTGAGTGTTTGTGCGTGTGTGTTTTCTCTGAACAATTTACTGGAGCTGTGCAACTATTAGGTCTTTCAAGAGGTCTGATTATAACTATTTACAAATTGCTGATCAAAACAAGGGCTAGTTTAATTTAGAAAGGAAAATTTTGTTAATATTATGTTTTTGAAGGTTACTGAGCAAATGAAGTTTGTTTCTTGAGAAATAATTACATGGAATAATTCTTCTTAATGGCAAATTATGAGGGATGAAATTAGAGCTCTTATTCTAGGTCAACTTGTTAATTGTACCTTTAAGTGTTTTGAGAAATTGTAAAAAGATATAATTCACCAAACTTGATAAATGACAATATATTCAATTAAAACATTTAGTATGTTCTTAATTTGAATCTAAAGTGTTAAAACTCTCAGAAATTCCTGTCATTTTAATTATATGAGGCAAAGATTTATCTGCAACTGAAAAGTTAAATATAAGTAATGTATAAGAAATTTGGAATAAATAATTGGAGGAATCCCTAAGTTGCTGGGAATCAGGCAGCATATATTATATATTTATATTATATGTATAAAACAATAGTAATAATATTGCCCTACACAATAAACCCTCTTCAGAGGAGACCAAACTAAAATAAGAGTTCAGTAGTTCTGTTTTTCTTTGCAACCAATTAGCATTTTGGATTTTTCATTGAATACTTTTTCTTTTCAATATATCTGAAAAAAATCATCATGCCATTCTTAACACCCTTTACCAATCTCAGCTCATTTGAACTTTCCTTTTTTGACATTATTTCTATGGCAATAAAAAAGCACTTAGATTTATATACTGCTTCATGCTGCTTTACAGCACTCTCTGGATGGTTTACTAATGTCAGCATGTTGCTCCCAACAATTTGGGTCTTCATTTTAGCATCCTCGAAAGGATGGAATGTTGAGTCAACCTTGAACCAGTCAGGATTGAAATTCTAGCTATGGGCAGAATCAGCCTGCAATACTGCATTCTAACCACTGCACCACTACAGCATTATAGCTTCAAACTCCCTATCGGTACTGTTCTTCAAACTCCTTTTCAGTTATTTTTGCATTGAAATTTGTTTAAAATTCATGCTTTTGATAGTTTCTTCTTTAGAAACTTTGATTAGTTTCAATCAATGACATCAATATTACAGTATATGGTCATTTTTTTTCAATATTTTTATTATCTCCCACTTCCTCAATTACATTTTTTGTATCAATTAAAATCAAGGCAAGGATAGCTGATTCTCTGGGACTTTCCTCCACCCTCTGAAGGAGAAAGATTTCAACTAAGACAAATTAGGAATTACTCCCAATGACAATGCTAGTTGAATCTGTGCCTCATCATTAGACAGTTAATTCAAATCCCTCTTGCTGCTACTTCATGTATCTTTGAAAGAACTTTGGAAACATCAGCCATCTATTTTTGGGCAGACAGACAACAGCAGACACCAAAAGCAGTTGCTTCCATTTATTCTTCTACTTATTTTAACCTAGATGCTTTGTGTCACCACTGATTTGGATTTCTGAGCAGTTATAGATAACATACACTGCAATGGCTTCTTCCTTTTCTCTCCTTACTGTTTCTTTTCAACCGATTAGACACTTCAATTGCTATATGTTAATCATGAGACTCCTCCCACTAGATCCTTATTGTTAAATTGTATTTGTATTAATGCATAGACAACAAAGCCACTGAACTTTATAAGCCAATGCTGCTTCTGATTTTTCATTTGAGTGGTTTTGTGCATAAGTTTTTATACAAGGTGTTTGAAGCAAGTTTCAGCAAAATATATTTTGCTTTGTGAAGCATAACCCATTCCATTCCAGCACCTTATCCAGATAACTCACGAGTAGTTCCAGATATCAAATTTCTCCCATTAAAACATAATTTGCACAGGCAATTTCAATATTCTTCTTTTCCTTACCAATTTTATTCTGTAGACAGATGAGCTCTCTTCCTAGATCTAGTCCAGAATAATATGCTTATAGCTGCTCTTAGAAGTATTATTTGTCTCCCAAGAAAGAATCATTTTTAATTATCTTGATAAGACTTGGAAGTTGTTTGTAAATTCCAATCTATGCTCTCAGAAAACAGTATACTTCATAATCCAAGGTGTCCAAATTGACATACGTTTGATTGGATTTCTTTTAGCACTGAGTCACCAAGTACTACAGTTTTTCTTTTTGTCTTTTTGCAGAATGATGTTGCTTTGCCCAGTTGCTATTTGTTGGTGGAACACCAAGAGTACCTTCTGACTCTCTTTCTGGAAATCCTCTGTACAAAGTCCACAAAGAACTTGAGATGCATAGATTTTCAAAGCACTTCAATAGATATGAATGTAGTATATCACATTGTTCTTAGCCAGTTACTTGAATTTCTCACTGATATCCATCCCACCACAATTTACTATTATTCTCAGAATACAGATACTACAGATCTGATATCTATGACTATTTTTTTAAAAAAACCCTCTCAGCTTTAATAACCAAGAGATGTTTTTGAAAGAATAAGTTGGAAATTGTTTAAGGAACACATTGGATTTTGAGTCAGCTGAATAATAGCTCAAAAAATCTATGCTATATAATTCTTAATATTACAAATAAAAATAAATGTGAATGCAGAATAGACTGAAATATCCCACTTTAATGAGATTAAACTTCTGTATTCCAAACTGAATGAAAATAAAATGTAGTCTTTAAAATTTTTGTTCTCAGCGCCTTTCTTCCCATACATACAGAAGCTGCTTTTCCAGACAGGGAAGTAATACCAAACAAGCTTTTACAGGCAATAAAAAAAACAATTAGGGCAAAGAGAGGGGCAAAGAAGGTCTCACCCGGATCCTCCGCGGTGGATCTAATGCGCTTAGTTGTTATTGTGACTTCGGCTGGTGCAGCAGAGTAATCAGCCATCCTGCAGGATGATCGTTGCTCCGTCGGCCCTAAGGAAATAGCTGGAGCCACGGGAGAAGCTGCCACTCTCCCGCAGTCACCAGCAAGCCTCCTCCACGGTGGTCCCCCCTCCAGGGCGACTTTCGACCCACTAAGGGGTCTACCAACGAAGAAAACCTGGCCGGGCTGGAGACAAGTCCCCAGACACGACCGGCATCGCCGCGTACCAGAACCGGAAGTCGAGATTAAACTTCTTAAGATCTGTAACCAACCTGAAATGGAAGCTTACAGAACAGGGACATTATTTGTTTTTATCTAAGCTAGTGATGGCGAACCTTTTAGAGACCGAATGCCCAAACTGCAACCCAAAACCCACTTATTTATTGCCAGGTGCCAGGTGGGCATGGCCCACTGGGTGGGCGTGGCTGTGGTGGTCATGGCAGAATGGGTGGGTGTGGCCAAGATAGGGGTGGTCACCTCGATGTTACTCATGGGCAGGAACTCCTGTGGGGGCCGGACAGGGTTGGGGGAGATCCAGGGGGTCTCTGGTGGGTGGGACAGTGGGCAGGAGGCTCGTCCTGCGGGGTGAGGGGAGGCGAGGCAGGGGTGTCATTGTCACAGGGCAAGGCAATGCAGGGGCCAGGGCTGCTGCTGCCGGACACCATCGCCCCCCTTGCACAGAGGCCAGTGAGCGCATGGGGGCCGACGGTGTCCGTCAGAAGCCACAGCCTGCCGGCCCCTCAACCGGCACATTCTAGGGCAGTGATGGCGAACCTTTTTGAGTGCCCAAACTGCAACCCAAAATCCATTTCTGCATCATCGTGTGCCGGGTGGGTGTGTCCCATTGGCTGGGTGTGTCCCATTGGGTAGGTATGGCCCATTGGGTGGACATGGCTGCAGTGGTAATGGCAGACTGGGTGGGACTAAAAAGTTCAATCAATTCCAACTTTGCAAGATCCTTTTTTTTCTTGCGAGAAGTTGCATTTGACTGATTGAACCTTTTTTTTTTTTTTTTTTGCACACGGCGGCGGAGGCCTAAAGCGAAAAGGTTTTATAAAACCCAGTTGAAGGCCTAGGACTGGAGCGACAGCACACATGCCCACAGAGAGGGCTCCTAAGTCTATGAGTCACAACAAATTGAGAAGAAGTCAAGCTATGTATTCCACATCCATCCAAGTGAAATCATTGTTTATCCATAAATCCATATAAACTCAGCAATACTTTTTTCCTTAAGGAGCAAACCAAACAATGCATACAAGACCAAGTAAGAATGCTCAACAATGTTGCCTATATGTTTGGTTTGTACATTATATTTCCTACCATTTGTTTTATACCGAAGGTTTCCAAATGGATTACATTTTCTAGAAATAAAGTTTTATGTGCTGATCTGGAACGCTATAGATAAAAGCAATCAAAAAGAGTTTTAAAAAATATCACTGTTCTGTTCAAAAGCACAATTTTGCAACTTTCTTTACCTAGCAAGGAAGCTAATACAGGATACTGTTACTTGCATTTGTTATCATAAACCCAATACATAACAGAAATTATTTTTAGAATGAGATAGAGCATAGTGGTTCTATTCCCTCTTCTCCATTCATTTCTATGAGATGTAAAAGGACTTTCTGACAACTTATGGCATAAGGTTTGCCTCACTGCCATTGGAAAGCTGCTTTATTTCTTGTCCCCATAAATATTGTTACACAGTTAAGAGTTTTAAAACATGTCCAATTCATTTTTTTCAGTCTGCAACTAAAACACACATTCTTTAGTTGCACTTGTGTCCCTTTAAAAATCAGAAGGGTTATTACTTAGAAATACCTAGTGTTTATTATCCATGACACATCTGACTGTACATTCTTTCATACACATTTCAAGTATATGTTGTCTGCCTGATGATCTTTCGGGTGCAGAATAACTGTTTAGAGTCAAGTCTCTACAGCATTGTAAGAGTGCTACTGCAAAGCATGGAAAAAAATATTCATGCCTTTCCAAATACTGAACAAAAATCATTGATGGAAGGAAACTCGCTAGGCAGATGGTATTTGCTTAAACAATATTTCTTTGGTTTCTGCATTTAGGCCAGTCTTCTTCAATATAGTGCCTTCCAGGTAGGCTAGTTTCAGGTGAGAACAATTTGAATTCTATCTCAAAGCAGTTGGAGGGCACCAGAGTCTAAAATGCTAAACTAGGTTATTGTGGAGCACAGAAAAAGCAACAGACTTAGAAGTACAGTCACATTCTGACTGAGGACACACGGATTTATCCACAATATTTAAATTTTCTTTCACTAAAAATCAATTAAATTTATAAAGTCATTAATGTGGAGTTGGTTTTATGAAATATACCTCACATTCTACAATTTGAGATTTGGTATTTACTAAATCATTCTTTAGAGATAAAAAACAGCACTGGTTCTTTATGGTGCACCAACTCCTCACAAAAACATCCTTTATTTTTATTTTACTGAAAACATTTCATTACATATTACTGCATTTTATACTCTAGAAACCTATCATAAGCTCATCCCAATCTGTCATCCATTTAAATCAAATGGTTTTAAAATAGAATATTCTCAGTTACAGCTTTTTAAAAAATCACTGATTTGGTTTTTCACTAAATATAATAGCTATTAAAATTCAACACTTTCTCAATGCAGATTACATTCTGAGGTCATGTGATGAAGACAGAACTATTTTGCTTGATAACATTATAAATCATTCCTGGTTTGTAACCTTTTCAAGAAAGCATTGGCTAAACCAAGCAAGTTCCTATAAATAGCTTTGCAATAATGCTGCTGAACCTTAATACCTATGGGGGGTGGAGAACATCTATGATTAAAATAATGCTGAAAATCCCCATTTCAAAACAAATTGCAAAAAAAAAAAATCCTCAACGGCTTAAATGAAATTGAAGTTAATTCACTATCTAATTTTTAATCTTCTTAACAGATTCCAGATGTTAATAATTGTTGATTGAAAGCAATGTATTAAATTCAAAACACAAATGTGAAACAATTAGAGAAATCCGATGCAATATTCCACTTGGTCTTTAAGTTTAATATAGGAATGGTGACTTTGAGATTTATTCAAATAAACTTAAATAACTTTTCTGTCTGAATACTTCTCAACTCTTCAAACTGCAATAGCAAAGATGACTAAGAGGTAAGATGAGGGGAGGGTGGTTCTTTGCATACATGTAGGTTAACTATGTATAGATTAATGCCTATTTTGGGAGTATTTTCTCCCAACAAATGGCTGGTACTTTAAAGTGTGTAAAAAGCAAATAGTATCTTTCAACTCAATGCCTTCATTATTTCACGGATACAATCATCATAGAAATATATAAGTATTTTGGCACTGCCTTACTTCAAGTCCCCCCCCCCCAGTTCTCAATCTATTGAACATACCATTTACTTCTTGTAAGTCTCCTCAGCAGATACTAAACAGACTAAAGTTTGCTCAGCTTCCAAGAATAAAGTTAGGTAGGTGCTTTCACCTGCTGAATCCTTTTAAAGGACGATGGTATATAAAATAAATGGAATAAGGAAAGACGGGATCAGTCATTAATCAAAAAGTGCTGAGCAACCAGCGATGTTAGTATTATGTGGACTCCTTGGTGCTCTCCAAGCTTGGTTGTTATTTGCAGACATTTTGTTACCTAACTAGGTAATATCATCAGACCAAGTAATGCACAGTTCAATCCTGAACGCATAGTTCAAACTATATGTTCCCTTCTATTGGAACGGTTAGTATCAGTTATAAACCCTAAGTATAGGATGTACATTCCCCTCCTTTTCCTGCACTCTTTGTTATGAAATCCATGCACATAACAATATTTCCATTTACTAACGGCTAGAGCATTTCTGTATAATGCACATTTTGGTACTATTTTCATGACAATCTCCCAATTGTGGGATTCATTTTCTTCCTCTTATTAGCTACATTCCTGCACCTGGTCTTAACTTTTCACTTATTAAGAGCTGAACTAAATTCCGTCTATAAACAAAATCTATGGTCAATGCTCCAACCTCCCCCACCAGAATTATTGCTGGCTGAGAATTCTGGCAGTTGTTCTAATCTAACCTGTTCAGAGCATTCCAGATTCTGGAGAAATCTAGAAACTTAAGCTTTCTTCCCTAACAATACTTAAAATTAAAGCGAAGAAAGGTGGTAGGTGAGAAATGAAATGAAATAGAGGCAGGTGCAACAGAAATGAAAGCAAATACAGGCACGTGCAAACTCATTTCAAACTAGGCTCCAATGTGGAAAGGGAAATAACTGTTACTACCCAGGCCACTAACTATACTTCGCAAAAATTTCAGAATTGTATATACTCATTTTGTATCTCACACACACATTTCTCCATTTGGAATAAACAACTTCATTGCAGAATATAGGGATGTTCCACATGCAATTAGAATTAAGTGCCACTGATGTCCAGTGGGTCTCACTTCCAAGAAGCATTTTATATATGTGTGTGTGTACCTATGTGTATATCTAAACATACACACAGAGAGAGAGCATTTATTTACAACTTGGATGTTCGAGCTGTCACCTGCGTTGTACTTCATTAGGAGGACTACGCAGGCGCCCAAGAAGCAGAAAGCTAACCTTTGCTTCTCCTCCTGTCTTTTCCTCAAACTTTCTGCAAGTTGTCAACTTACCGAATGGCTTGTTCGCACTGAGGAACAAATCCAAGCACAATTCTCCCAAAAGGTCCCTCGGCCAAGGAGAGAGGGATGCTCCCAGATTGCGCGCCCGCCCGAGTGTCGGTAACTCAATTCAGCGCGCAGCAACTGCTTCTCCACCCCCGGTCCCTGCCTTTGCCGGAATAATCAGGGTGGGCTGAATTATTTTCTCCGAAGAACTCCCGCCTTCCTGGCTTCTGATTGGTTGTTGCTATAGTGACCATCCTAAGCTTCTTTGGCCTGTGGCAGGAGGGAGCGGGCTGTAGTAGGACCAGATGAGAGGGAAAAGTCTGGTGGGAGGGCGGAGGGAAAGGATGGGGTGCGGTTCATGTGGAATAAAAGTACATGCAGGCTTTTTTCCCGGCTGGTGTACTATATAACGCTATTCACCTATCCATGAATTCACTTGAAATTCTCTGTGTCCGGTGCTTATTCTGTTTTTATTTACCACGGAGTCCCAATAGGTCACAAAACCTATCCGATTGTACAATCTTTGAGGCAGGCTATCCTTGGATGATTTTGGAATAAGAGGGAAGTTCTTTTATAAACACTGGCCAGCTAAGGGCGATTTAAGCCTGTTGGGCCCTTTCCCTGTTTGTATCAAATCAAGGCACAAACATCCTGTAGTAAATCTTTTTATCTGCCCAAATTAAAATCAGTAGAGCAAATTTAACTCATTATTGAATAAAATTACATGACAGTTCAACACAGTATTTTTAATTTGGATAGTTTTCATATAATATACACCTATATAATATTTTCTGTAAATCATTTGCATTCTCAGCTGACATCATGGCATTGTCTACATATAAAAACATACATTCACATCCTGGTATATTTTTCCATAACTGCATTAAATAACAAAGTGAACATCGCACATTCTTGTTTTAATCTTTATTCAGTACTGAATCATTGATGAAGCATTCTATTTTCAGATCAACTATAGTGCATTCATGCATGCATACATTCATTCATATTTATATGGCCTATTTCACAAAAAGTGAGTGGTGTACAATTTTTAAACAAGTGATATAAGTGATATAAATACAATTAAAAATATTAAAATTAATATTAAAAAGCAAGGAGAGGGCAACAAATATTAGCACAATGGAACCACCTCAACAATTCACCATTCTCTTGAGACCCTCAGGCCTGATGACTTAACCAATATTTGAAGTACTCACAGAAAGTTAATAGGGATGGAGCCAATCTTACCTTTGGTGATGGTAGGGAATGATATTCCATAAGGCAGCTATTATAGGATAAAAGGACAATCTCCTGGATCCCACTGGATGTACAAAAGATCCTTAGCAGACAGAACAATATACTTTTTCTGCTAAACCTGATAAACAGGCAGATGTAATTGATGGTCCCTCAAATAACTCAGCCCTACGCTATGAAGGACTTTACTCAGCATCTTGAATTAGATTTAGAGACAAAACAATTTATGACATAATATAAATGTAATAAAACATTTCCTATGCTGATGTTTCACTGTGCTATTGTCAAGGCAGATAATCTCTGAATGTAACTCCAACTTTTCCAGGGAAGGCAGTACATTAGAAGCTCTGTCAATGTTAAAGGCATTGGTAAGGAAACAATTCTGAAAAGATGATCCAATGGGTCCTGAATTGTCTGGTATACTACTAAAATTTACATATCTGCAACCTTCAACTGGGCAAAAGGGTGCATCACAGGACAAAATATTTGGAACCAAGGTATCTCTAATGGGCTAATTTACAGAATGCATCCAAAATCCAGGACCCATGACTCCCATGAAATTGAAATTTTGGCAATTTTAAAAAACTATTTTATGACACAAAAACTATCCTAAAACATTTTATGACACAATACAAAATGTCATAAAACACTTCTTGTGGTCAAGCTCTGATGTTTCATTGTGCAATACAGAATACAGAATAACGGAGTTTGAAGGGATCTTGGAAGTCTTCTAGTCCAACACCCTGCCCAAGCTGGAGACCCTATTCCAGACAAATGGCTGTCCAGTCTCTTCTTAAAAACTTCCAGTGATGGAGCAGCAGTTTCACTGATTGTTCTCACTGTCAGACAATTTCACATTAGTTCTAGGTTGCTTCTCTCTTTGATTAGTTTCCATCCATTACATATTGTTTTGCCCTCTGGTGCTTTAGAAAATAGATTGTTCCCCCTGTTCTGTGTGACAGCCTTTCAAATATTGAAAGACTGCTATCATTTCACCCTTATCTTCATTAGATTAAACATTCCCAGTTCCTGCAACTGTTTGTCATACATTTTAGCCTTCAGACACTTAAGTATCTTTGTTGCTTTTCTCTGCACTCTTTCTAGAGTATTCTGTTCAAAATGGGCTACTTTCAAGGCAGATATCTCTATTAAAATTTATCTGAATTTTTAAGAATTCCAGTTTTTCTACCACATTAGCTCTCTCATTGTTGAAGGCATTGAGGAATCTGATAAGGAAATATCTCTATCAGGTCATGGGTTGTGTACTATTTCTATAACATTACAACACATATTTTGTCATGTGCCTGTTCTTCTGGATGCTCCTGCAATGGCAATATTTATGTACCACTTCTGCTCATAGAGAACCCAGATCAGCTGACTTCAATAAAAATACAGGTAGTCCTTGATTTATGACTACAGTTGGGACTGGAATCTCAGTCATTGAGCAAAGCAGTCATTAAGCGAGATACCACATGACCACTTCACTCAACAACTGCTGTTACAGCTCTTCCCACCGAGGTTGTTAAGTGACCTTGCAGTTTCCCTCCATGCATGAAAAGGAACTCCTGTGCTGGGCAGAAGAAACAAAGCTTGGATCTTCACAATCCCTGCTTCATATCTCCAACTCAGCAGAGGAATTCTGTTCCTGCAGGAGAACAGAACTCCTCTGCTGGGCTGGAGAATGGAAGTGAAGATCCTGAAATCCATGCTTCATTTCTGCAGTCCAATTAAGTATTTCTGCATTAAAGGCAGGAGAAATCCTTTGGCAGGCAGAAGCAGCTTGCAAACTTCCCTGCCAGCTCCCCCACTGACTTTCTGAGGAATCTGGCAGAGAAGATTGTGTTGGGAAACACCAAGCCAGGCAGAAAGAGGCAGAATTAGCCTCAGGTCCTTGCATAGTTGCAAGAGGTCCAGTAGTAAAATTGAACTGTACATGTGTGGATCTGGTTGCTTGTGTCTGATAGTTTGCAAATTGTGATCACATGATCACAAGGCATTTGGCAACCAGTCATAAATGTATCCAAATGTATAATTCTGTGTGGAAAAGATGGGTAAATTTTGTACAGAATAAATATGGGATTAGAAAGTATTATTTAGCTTTTGAATAATTTATAGCTTAATGTGGCTATGGTTGGATTTGTTTTTTCTATGTATTGGAGTTAAAGTACTTTTAATCTTTTTGAATGTATGTATAGTTGATTGATGTTCATTTAATTTGTATGTTTTTTTTGTTTTTGTTTTAACCCTGTATTCAGCTCTGGGAAGGAGAGGGGAGGGTTATGGGGGATGGGAGGGGGGGAGGTATTTTATTGTAAAAACTTTATAAAATTTTCAATAAAAAATAAATGTATCCAAATGGCTAAGGACTATCATGTGACTGGGGAGGAGAGGTTTGTGATGTTTCATGATGGCCAGAAGTGTTTATGGAGTATAAAGCACCTTTCTAAGCTATCATAACTTTGAACAGTATTAAATGACTGGTCATAAGTCAAGAACTACCTGTATAATACAACTGTACAATAATAAGACTGGTAAATATATAAATTAAAAATACTGAGTTGAATCTCCATATAATACTGTTCAGTCATGATTTATCTGCCCCACTGATTTCAATATGGCTCTGCTACAAGCATTATATTATTATTATTATTATTATTATTATTATTATTATTATTATTATTATTATTATTATTATTATTATTATGTGCTTTATTTGGTTTCAGCTTAGTCCTATTCATTGTGATTTTTGGTTTAGTGTTATGTAAAACAAACATATGGCTTATTCAATAAATCATGGATAAATATAGTAAATGAATCTAAAATATGTGTGACTATAAACCAATGTAATCTGAAGTAGCAATCATTAAAAAACAGAAGTGTAAACTGCATATTAATCATCTATGGAAATAAACATCCCTTAACTTGGTATGAAAATTATTACAGAGAGACCAAGCTGAATCTCTTTCTGGATGTTTTATACAGCTGCAGAAGCACTTCTGAGCTGGTCTTGTTTTTGTGCACAACCATTACAGTCCAAGAACAGAGTCTAACAAATTTCTAAGAGACAAAAAGTTCTTAAGGCAATGAAGTCCAAGCTTGTTTAGCTCAGAGTTGGCTTTTGTATGGTTTGTTGAGATAATTCATTAAAAGAATTGCCAGTCACTATAACACTGGGAGTTATCGTTTTAGCTCATTTGGATGGTACTGAGTTGGGCAATAATTCTGTAAAAGTTATGACTACTTCTTTAACTTTAGAAATGTAGAGGTAGTGTATTTGATTTCTGGGTTAAATTAAATCAAAAGAGTTTATTATCTGGAGGGTGCCATGTTGGGAAAAGTTGTCAAGAGTTTATCCATGTACAGTGCTTACAGTGCTTCCAATAAAAAGCATGTGCTCCTTAATTATTTTTGTAGTAAAAAAAAATGAATGGAAGAACTGATGAGATAATTTCTAATGTCTTCTCCTCCCTTCAGTTTTCAGCTTGGGATAGGGAGAATTACTCTGTATAAACTTTGTCTTGAAGCAACAAATGATTGAAATAAAATTTAAGACAAAAGTCCATAGTTTCATATATACTCGTGTGACTGTCAAATTTTGCTGGGCACAACAATTCAAAAGTGTGATTGATGTGCTTCAGCCAAAGCAAATGCCAATTAAGTACAGCCCAATAAAACAAAAGATGTTAAGATATTTGCATCTCTCTGTTGTTTTCCATTTGTTTCTGCTCATTTGTTTTTAGTTTATCTCTTCTCCTATTAAAATCAATTAATTTAGAGTAGCCAAACAGCAAAGCTGAATTACTTCTTAGACCAGGGAAGTTCAGATTTTTCAGGCACTGAATCTTTTTAACCCAGTTGGTTGGTTCCACATTCAACCCTTAGATTTGAAATGGGTTTTTAAAAACAGAATACTTATAAAAATGGTAACAGTATCAGAGTATGGGAAGTTTCTGGAAACATATAACTGGAAATATCAGGATGAAAAAATTGAATAGATATGTCTAATTATATGAGATTTAGCAAGAACATTTTTCATTCCATGTAACTGAAATTGTCTGTCAAGGCAAAAAGTAAAAAAATGGATTTTAACTTTTTTATTAAATAATTCTACTAGACTAACAAGACTAACCAAGGAGTTAGACTAATGAGGAGTTTTCAGTTCCCCATTAATCATAGAAGATTATGTGTCTGTCGTCACAAATCTCACCTTTAGTCTTACAGATTATCTCTACTGTCCTGTATGTCTCAAATTATATAGTAATTAGTATATAATCTGTCTAGCATAAGCTTCTAGGTTTGTAATTAAAAGTGGACTGAACAGATGACTTGGTCTCCATTGGTTGCCATCTAGAAATAACTTATTAGCTCTGATCAACTTAGAGAAATAATTTGTTATATTCCAAATAATAATTTGGAACAAAACAAATGTCAGTAATATTAGGCATCTGAGCAACATTTAATTTATAGAAATGCTTCATAGTTAGTCACAACATCTCCTGACTTCTGCTTCTTATTCAGTTGGGATCTCCATATAAGTTAGCCAGTAGTTATATATGGGAATAACATGGTTTATGAAGATTTCTTGTTTAGAATAACAATCAGACTCAAACATTTCTGACAAAAGTTTTTCTTTTTCTTTCATATTTATCAACAGTCCTTCCTTCTGAAACAAGGTGTGAAATTGTTTTGTTTTGTTTTCAAAGTCAGCTATAGGCAAGTTGGAGAATATTGGTGATGAACAGAGGGAGGAGTGCATTACTTGAATCTTCTACTACTTTTTTCAGTTCCAATGTATTTGGAACTAATTTTTAGATCAATACAAAGGCTAATTACATGAATGGAGTTATATATAATTTGCCCAATAACTGCAGCCTTTACTTATTGGCAGGAAATTGGAGGCTTCTCTGCAAGGTCGTTTTGTTCAAAAAAAGATGCACTTTAACTCATGATTCAGTTATACAATAACTTGCATGTGAAAAGTGTGGGTTTCTTCCAACCAACCTAAATTAGTGAGTTAAAAAGTTGCCCACCTCCATAGTAGTGTCTCTTTGTCTAACTTCATTAAATATTCAATTTTATGTGAATCAGGCCAAAATGATGTTCCTATCAAGAGGGGCTTCAGAAATTTTTCATAGTGAAGCAGAAATAGAACAGTACAATAATGTATAAAAACTTCTATAATTTCTGGGAACATGGTATATGCGATACTAAGAAATCAACCCTTTGTAGCTGCTGATGCCATTCATATAAGATGTACATTGTTTATAGTTTTACTGTGACCTGTCTAGAAACCAAGCAGGAAGCAACATAAATCTTTTGCAAATAAAATCAATAATTAATGTTTTCTGTTCAAAAGATAGAAATATTGGCATGTTAGAGTCTTTAAATACTATTTATCTAAATACTTTGTCTATTTTATCTCTCTCTCTCTCTCTCTCTCTCTCTCTCTCTCTCTCTCTCTCTCTCTCTCTCTCTCTCTCTCTCTCTCTCTCTCTCTCTCTCTCTCTCTCACCTATCACAACTAACCTCCATCAAGTCCATACCTGCAGCACTGGCCAAATAAATGTCCTCAGGGAAACTCAAATATAAGATCTGACAGTTAAAAGTCCTCAGAAAAACATTAACTTTTACTTTCTAGTTCCTATATCGAGTGGTGGGATTCAGCCAGTTCACACCAGTTCAGTAGAACTGGTAGCTAATTTTTTTGTTGCCCAGGCCCAGAATGGACTTCTGGAAGCGGCATCCACACAGAGAACCAATTGTTCACATATTTGAATCCCACCACTGCCTATATCTATTAGTAGGCATCTATATTGGTTCCATTTTTAGCTGTCATGTTAATACATCTGCTCTCTGTAGTGTTGTCTTCTATTTTAAAAAGCCATTTACACTTAAAGCCTTCACTGAAACCCGAAAAAAAAAATCAATACATTAATATTTAATTTACATAGAGAAGTGTTTTTCATTTGGTTGTTTTGTTTCATCAATTTTATTTAACAACATGACCCTAATTTCCAGTCAGCTTTGAGAGAGGAAGGGGTGTGAATGAGAATCACTGCTCCCTCAAATTAACATTAGCTTCACTATCCAGGTGCAAACAGTTGCTAAGAAACATATTCATAAATCTTTCTTCTTCAGGAGATTTTAACCACACTTCCTACACTTTCTTCTTGTCAACTTTATATGCTGCCTGGCCAGCTTTGTGAGCTGAATCAGTGTTCTGCAATCCAAAGTCTCTGGAACTATTTTGGAAAGATCCTTATCCATATATCTTGACTACTATACAAAATAAACATTAGACATATATGATTGTGAATGTTCATATACAGCAAAAGAAAATTCATATTCATGAAGAAAACATCACTGGAGGCTTTCAGAAATACACTGAACAACCAATTGACTGGGATGGTCTAAGGCAGGGATCCCCAACCTTGGCCACTTTATGACTTATGGACTTCAACTCCCAGAATTCCTCAGCCAGAATGGCTGGCTGAGGAATTCTGGGAGTTGAAGTCCACAAGACATAAAGTGGCCAAGGTTGGGGTCCCCTTGTCTAAGGCTCTTGTCGTAAGCAAAGGGTTGGACTAGGAGAGGTCCTTTCTAGCCCCTGTGATTATATGTGCAAAAGAACACATATCTCCTGAGCTTTCCTCCCTTGTAAGAATTGCTTAAACTTTAAATCAAGTCCTTTGATTTTTCTTGCAATTGTTCCTGGTTCAATTTTTTTAAAAATTACAATCCCATCAAAATATTTTTATTCATTAATTTCAAATGTTTGGCTGCCAATGTTAAGGCACAGAAACCTTCCTTGTTGGGAAGGTTCAGTTTAAAAAGACTAATTTCAAGTATTCCCCAGTAACTCCATAACTATCTGAGATTAGTTCTCTTAAATCTTCTTGCAATATTCCACTAAACTAGCTATTAATAGTTTGCAGGGGTTGAACTATTTTAATTAGGGCTACTACTGAAAGCATGTATCTCCTGAAAATAGTTAAGCAAGTTAAAAGTGGCAGCCTCCATCCACAATGGCATAACTGGGATTGGTATCTCCAGTTAAACTGAACCAATTTTGATCTTTTCCTTGCAGTTTGATCACACACTAGCCAACATCCAAAGTAGGCAACTGAATGTGTGTGTTTAATTACTAATCATTACCTAACATCTAAGCTATTTTAAAGGATTTTTGCCTCTCAACAAAGAAGATGCTAAAATGGCTATCTGGTCATTTAATCTGTAACATTTATAATCACTTTGCTTCTAACCATGTATATATGTTCCCATTTTGTTCCCTCTTATTGATGCCTTCCCCCTTTATTTCTATTGCTAATTTCTGACTAATGATTCCCTTTGCTTCATACCTACCCAGATTAGTGTAGTTGGTAAGGTGCTAGCCTAGAAACTGCGTGTTTCTAGGCCAGTTTTTTTGTTCTAGGCTTCTTTTAGCCATTAAAGCTGGCTGGGTAACTTTGGGCTAATCATAACCTCTCATCCCAATCCACAAATATATGGCATATATTTGCCACATTGAGTTTTACCTATATAACTATTTCTATTTGTGTGTTTAATTTGCATAAACTAAAAGAGCTCTTGGTACATTCATATTCTTTCTTCATCCCATAACAAGGCTACTGTAAAAAACTGAGATACACTAATCATTTAATGAAATGCAAATATTAATGTATACTATATGTGTATGTGTTTGTAAATAAGTTAGAAATTAATATAAGACCCTAGTTGAGAAACATGAGGTTCAGAAATTGAGCAATTGGACCTCAGGGTTGTTGTTGAAGAAAGAATAAGAAAAGGGATATTATATATGTCCACTACTTTGAGTTACTTATAAAGTAATATAGGCAGGAATTTAAAAATTCAAATAAATAAAATGATGAGACAACTTCCATTAAATTTGCTAGTCATGTTCTACTCTCTGAATTTTGGTCGCAGAATTTATTGTTACTGCTCTGAAGCCTTTGCACCAATTCTGGAATGAAATCAACCAAGTCTTTTTTTCTTCTTCTTCCATTCAGTCGTGTCTGATTTTCAGAGATTGCTGGGCTAGTCCTTGCAGTTTTCTTGGCAAGATTTTTCCAGAGGTGGTTTGCCATTGCCTCTTTCCATGAACTATACTAGTTTACCCATGACAAATTATGTTTTACATGAGTACTATTACATAAATTACTAAGATAGGCCTCCTGTTGAACAGATTATCAGAAAGCAAATACTGCAGAATGCATGAATGGATAGGCAATGAGGAGAAATTTCCAAACATTCATAATTTTATAACTGTCACTGGGCACCAAGAGAAAGGATTGCCAGTGGAGTTGCTAATAAGAAATTTTCCTTAGTTGATTGGTCCGCTTCTTATTTATTATGGAAAGTATCCAGTCAAAAACCCTGGAGAACAACATTCACTGCAGAGTTTTATGGATTAATACTCTGATTCATTATAAAGTAGCTTCCTGGCTTCCCATATTTATCACATGGGTAGTTGTAATCCCTGAAGTGCTGTTTCATAAAGCAACCAAAAAATAAATAGGAAAAAGATGTTACCAACACTTATTTGTACTGTGGTAATGAGAACATGGAGAAAGGGTCTGTGGGATGTATTAGCTAAACCATTGTGGCTTAATCCAGAAACTGTGATTGAAGCAACTCATGTATACTGCAACACATGAATCAGTCAGATGTTTCATGATTAGTCATTAATGGGGTGAGATCAAGAGAGAAAGTAAAGAGAAAAGGTGCTGGTGAAAAAAATATTGCTTCAAAATAACTTACAAGGAATATGGGCTCTTTGCAAATATAATACTTTCTGAATACTTCATAAAAAGTTTTGCAGAAGAGCAATCTTTGGGTTCATAAAATTAATGCTAAATTATGTTTATGTACTTATGCATATGTGTAGATCTTCCAGGATTGAATGAAACATTACATTACTGCAGCCACAGGTACATCTTATAAAGAAAATGTGCCTTTGAAGCCATCTAGCTCAGCTCTTAACCTTTTAGCCTGGATCTGCCACCAAGAATTCATTGTAATATTATTATTTTGGTCCTTTCAAGAGCCCACTGGTAAGAGAAACATCAAGCCAGAACTATAGTCGCTTCTCCCTTCCACTTATTGTTACTGCTGCTTTCCATTACAACATACATTAGAAATTATTGGTTCCATGTCCATTCACGGTGATGCTTTGAAAATTACACTTTGAGAAATTGGGGGTCACCTACCTAAGCTCCTTATATTGATATATTAATAGAACTGTTACTTTTGGCAGACATCTTTTTTTCCTGAGAATCCAAATCCTAAAAAATTATTCTACAATTCCATGTATGTGTTTGTAAAATAAAAATGCTTTCAGTCAGAGCTGGATTAGATGCACATCTCCTTTTCAAGCAGGAATACTGAGTGTATGTACACATATGTACCTCCTAATTGGTGAGACACAGACAAGGATATGCTGGCTTGCAAGATAGCTTCTAGATTAGAAAATATAGCTAGAATGGAATAGAATGGAATGTATTTAGAGTACTACTGAACTTTGTCCAAAAATGCGTGTTATTGTCCATAATATGCCCCAAATAGCCAGTACTGTTCTTACCATTAGCAAGAAATGTTGCATGTGGCTAGAATAAAACAGCAGTCATAACCACTCTGCACCTCTATTTTATTAAAAGGCACTAAATGAAAATCTCATATACACATACAGTGCTTTTTTTTGTCATAGAACGCACCAGAACAAAGTTCCGGTATCTTTTTTCGACGGATTTTTCCAAGTTTTAAAAGTAACTTTTGAAAATTTGATGTTTGGTCCACGTGGACTTGAATTTCCCTGTCAAGTGTAGCAGGTCGGTGACAAAATCATTAAAACGGTGCATGCAGTCTGCTTGTATGTCGAGTCCAATGCATACATACTTTGTCCATGCTGGTTGTGATGGCGCTCGGCTTGTGGCACTGCTCAGTTTGTGATTAGTTGTGTGGTCACGCGCTGAATGCTTACTGCAGGCGGTGACCATTATGATTCATTACACAACTGACGTGTGGGTGGGTGTACAGTGATTGACTACTTGCAAAAGGTAAATAATTTCTTTATTTTAAAAAATCGTTGGTGAATTGAAAATCTTTTTTAAATTTTTAGTGTAAAAGTGTGACCCCAAATTTTAAAAAAAAAAAATACTAATTACTTCTCAACTACCAGTCCTGCTAAGAACTGAATATATAATTTTTTAAATAAAAGATTAACAAGATGTGAGTTCCGGCACCTTTTTTCTTACAAAAAAAGCACTTTTCATACATATATATCTAGCACACTGTCCCCTTTCGGAAGAAAGCGAAACTAAGAAAAGAACTAAGAATAATACTATAAGTTAAACAACTCAACATACAAGGTGAGAAAAAGAAAACATAACTGATTTATATTGTAAATCAGTCATATACAATTCTCCCTATACCTTTTTAATCTTTAAATCATTCTTGCTTCAACCACCTCCAGTCACTGACTCATATGTTGCCTTTTTGCTCTTTAAACCTCTCTGTTCTTCTGAATTTCTTCAATTCCACTCAGTCACAACTTTCTCAGTTCTCCCCTTTCTCTCCATCCATTTCCTGGTCCCTTATATACAGTATTTGGTTTCAGATACAGCCCTTTGTACACAATCAAACCACCCAAATGAACTTCTCCCCTCTGGTCACTTACTTCTGTCACTTCACATTCATTCAGCACCCAATCTTTCCTGATTATCACTCGTTTTATTACACATCTATATTTTCTGCATTTATTGGACTTTATATTGTTCTTTGACACCCCAAATTTCACTTCCATATAAAATGGTGGTGGGAAGTCTACTTTTATAAACAGCACAATCATTTTTATTTTATTTAGCAAAAATCCATTCCTGGTAATATACTATCCATTATGTTTCTATCAGAATTTGTGTAGCTTCACTTTTTTTCCATTTTTCCAAAAGTGGCTTCCACTTTTTTCATTTTTCTATTTAATAAACCGTTTACCAAGGTCACCAATCCATCTATGGTTCTTGCTGGCTGTGTTTGAATAACTTGGTCTTGAAATTTTGGATCAATCTATTCTGAGTACCCAGAAATAGTTGGATGTTAGTTCTAAAAAGAATCCTGCAAAAAAAATTCCTTTGCGTTATTATCATCAAGAGTGAAAAAAGATGGGAATTTTGTCCATTCTCCCCTCTCTTTAGCATAGGGCCATCCAGTATTCAAAGCGGTAGCATATTGGGTACCTTTCCTTTTCCATGGACTAAAGAGAACTTTTATTGCTGTGGGACTTGTGATGGTTCTGCTAATTCCAGAGTTTGGAAGTGACAATAATATCAATGTGCAGGCCCCCCTGGAAAAATAAACAGTGCAACCAAAAGATGGGATAAATGAGAAGTCTTGAAAATATATGGTAGAAGGTGTATTAAAAGCCACATTTTCTCAAAGTATTCTGCAGAAACTTGTGAGGGTAATATGGGCTCAATGATACTCTTAGCCAGTGCTTTTGTGTTTGGAGTTGTTCTTCCTGTTCCTGTGGCATGAATGTTGACCTGAACTTTTGAGCATGTCCTTTTAGTATTTTGATGGTGGTGGATTAATCGTTGTTGTTGTTAATTGCGAAGTCGTGTCCAACCCGTCGCGACCCCATGGACAACGTTCCTCCAGGTCTTCCTGTCCTCTACCATCTTCTGGAGTCCATTTAAATTCACACCTACTGCTTCAGTGACTCCATCCAGCCATCTCATTCTCTGTCGTCCCCTTCTTCTATTGCCCTCAATCTTTCCCAGCATTAGGCTCTTCTCCAGTGAATCCTTCCTTCTCATTAGGTGGCCAAAGTACTTGAGTTTCAACTTCAGGATCTGGCCTTCTAAAGAGCAGTCGGGGTTGATCTCTTCTAGGACTGACCGGTTTGAACGCCTTGCAGTCCAAGGGACTCGCAGGAGTCTTCTCCAGCACCATAGTTCAAAGGCCTCAATTCTTTTGCGCTCAGCCTTTCTTATGGTCCAACTTTCACAGCCATACATTGCAACTGGGAAAACCATGGCCTGGACTATACGCACTTTTGTTGGCAGGGTGATGTCTCTGCTTTTTAGTATGCTGTCTAGATTTGCCATAGCTTTCCTCCCCAGGAGCAAGCGTCTTTTAATTTCTTGGCTGCAGTCCCCATCTGAGGTGATCTTGGAGCCCAGAAAAATAAAATCTGTCACTACCTCCATTTCTTCCCCATCTATTTGCCAGGAATTGAGAGGGCCGGATGCCATGATTTTGGTTTTCTTAATGTTGAGTTTCAAGCCAACTTTTGCACTCTCCTTCTTCACCCGCATCAAGAGGCTCTTTAGTTCCTCTTCACTTTCTGCCATTAGAGTGGTATCATCTGCATATCTTAGGTTGTTGATATTTCTCCCGGCAATCTTAATTCCAACTTTTGATTCATCTAGCCCTGCCTTTCTCATGATGTGCTCTGCATATAAGTTAAATAGGCAGGGCGACAGTATACAGCCTTGCCGGACTCCTTTTCCAATTTTGAACCAATCAGTGGTTCCGTGTTCGTTTCTCACTGTTGCTTCTTGACCCGCATATAGGTTTCTCAAGAGACAAATGAGATGGTCTGGTACTCCCATCTCTTTAAGAACTTGCCACAATTTGTTGTGATCCACACAATCAAAGGCTTTTGCATAGTCAATGAAGCAGAAGTAGGTGTTTTTCTGGAACTCCCTAGCTTTCTCCATGATCCAGCGTATGTTGGCAATTTGATCTCTAGTTCCTCTGCCTCTTCGAAATCCTGCCTGTACTTCTGGTAGTTCTCGATCCACATACTGCTGGAGTCTAGCTTGTAGGATTTTAAGCATAACTTTACTAGCATGTGAAATGAGTGCAATGGTGCGATAGTTTGAACATTCTTTGGCATTGCCTTTCTTTGGAATTGGAATATAAACTGACCTTTTCCAATCCTGTGGCCACTGTTGAGTTTTCCAAATTTGCTGGCAAATTGAGTGTAGCACTTTTACTGCATCGTCTTTTAAGATTTTGAATAGCTCAGCTGGAATACTGTCACCTCCACTAGCTTTGTTGTTGCTCAGATTTTCTAAGGCCCATTTCACTTCACATTCTAGGATGTCTGGTTCGAGGTCAATGACCATCTCATTGTGGTTATCTGGGATGTTAAGCTCATTCTTGTATAGTTCTTCTGTGTAGTTTTGCCATCTCTTCTTAATCTCTTCTGCCTCTGTTAGGTCTCTGCCATTTTGGTCCTTTATCATGCCCATCTTTGCATGAAACGTTCCCTTCATATCTCCAATTTTCTTGAAGAGATCTCTGGTCCTCCCTATTCTGTTGTTTTGTTCTATTTCTTTGCACTGTTCATTTAAGAAGGTATTCTTATCTCTTCTAGCTACTCTCTGGAATTCTGCATTCAATTGGGTGTATCTTTCTCTTTCTCCTTTGCCTTTCGCTTCCCTTCTTTCCTCAGCTATTTGCAAAGCTTCCTCAGACAGCCATTTTGCTTTCTTGCATTTCTTTTTCTTTGGGATGGTTTTAGTTGCTACCTCTTGTACAATGTTGCGAACTTCCATCCATAGTTCTTCAGGCACTCTGTCTATTAGATCCAGTTCCTTAAATCTATTTGTCACCTCTACTGTATATTCATCAGGAATATGATTTAGTTCATACCTGAGTGGCCTAGTGCTTTTCCCTACTTTTTTCAATTTAAGCCTAAATTTTGCAACGAGAAGCTCATGATCTGAGCCACAGTCAGCTCCTGGTCTTGTTTTTACTGACTGTATAGAGCTTCTCCATCTTTGGCTGCAGAGCACATAGTCAATCTGATTTCTATGTTGACTGTCTGGTGATGTCCATGTGTAGAGCCGTCTCTTGGGTTGTTGGAAAAGAGTGTTTGTTATGACCATCGTATTCTCTTGACAAAATTCTATTAGCCTGTGCCCTGCTTCATTTTGTACTCCAAGGCCAAACTTGCCTGTTATTCCGGTTATCTTTTGGCTTCCTACCTTAGCATTCCAATCCCCCATGATGATAAGGACATCATTTTTTGGTGTTAATTCTATAAGGTGCTGTAGGGCTTCATAGAACCGGTCAATTTCATCCTCTTCAGCACCAGTGGTTGGGGCATAGATTTGGATTACTGTGATATTGAATGGTTTGCCTTGGATTCGAATTGAGATCATTCTGTCATTTTGGGGATTGTATCCCAGTATTGCTTTTCCTATTCTTTTATTGACTATGAAGGCTACTCCATTTCTTCTGAGGGATTCTTGCCCACAGTAGTATACCTGATGGTCATCTGAGTTAAATTCACCCATTCCTGTCCATTTTAGTTCGCTGATTCCTAAGATGTCGATGTTCAGTCTTGTCATCTCTTTTTTGACTACGTCTAGCTTGCCTTGATTCATGGATCTTACATTCCAGGTTCCTATGGAGAAAAAATCTTTACAGCATCGGACTTTCCTTTCACCACCAGATATATCCACAGCTGAGCGTCCTTTCGGCTTTGGCCCAGTCGCTTCATTCTTTCTGGCACTACTAGTACTAGCCCTCTGCTCTTCCCCAGTAGCATATTGGACACCTTCCGACCTGAGGGGCTCATCTTCCAGCGTCATATCTTTTTTCCTTTTAGTACTGTCCATGGGGTTTTCATGGCAAAGATACTGGAGTGGTTTGCCATTTCCTTCTCCAGTGGATCACATTTTGTCAGAACTCTCTGCTATAACCTGTCGGTCTTGGGTGGCCCTGCACGGCATAGCTTATAGCTTCATTGAGTTACGCAAGCCCCTTCGCCACGACAAGGCAGTAATCCATAAAGGGGTGGATTAATCTATTATGTCCTAAAGGTCATGTCTTTAGAATTTGGGTGGAGTATGTAGATTTTAGAGGTCTTTGTCTTTCTAATCTCATCAGCTTCTAGCTTCCTGGCTCCAACCTTCCTGAATAGGATTATCAAATCTGAATTTCTACAGACCTGGCCTCTGCCTAGTTTCTGCTTGGGATTATTAAGAAAAACTGGGCCTGCTTTAAGATCCTTTGGGGAAATATAATATTCTACCTTTTTAATATTCCCAGAAATATTTCTTTCTCTGGGGGGGGGGGGGGCTGACTTCCCACACTATATAAGTAGAAAAGGCTTTCTACTTTCACAAATAGGTACACTCAAAGGCTGGACTTCTTTATGTAAAGGGAGTAGAAGTTGTAAAAAAAGCAGTGGGGTCAAAATCTGCAAGATGGTGGATGCAACATAGTAATCCAAGATCCACACCTTTAAAGGCTTACCTGCCCCCTCCACTAGACATTTTACAGATTTTAACAGCACTCTAGTGGAAACCACCAACAGCAAATATAGCATAAAGATGTATTTTTCAACTTCAGCAGAGCTTTTTCAGGCTTTTTTTCCTGAAATGGCAGCCATATTTCCCAATGATTCAGCCTGGTCTAAACTGGAAGGATGCAGTATGTGAGATGAAGAGAGGTTTACTACCAAAATGTACTTTATCTATTCATTCTTTCACTATCAATTTCATCACAATCCTTTCAACAAACAACTGGGAAAATGATGTGATGATGATAGTGTTATTCATTCAGCTGGGAAAGTATTCAAATACAAAAAATATTTTTGGAATGGAAAGTGGCGTTCCTTCTAGATCCATCATGTAGAACCACCAGTCATTTCCTTAATATATAGTTGCTCTTACAATATTTGTTAAATAAACTTTCCTTCTGCTTTTACCAAATATTAAGTAGCCTAGTACAGTAATGAACTTCTATTGCCAGAGCTGACACAACAAAGGCTCATATTCATTTTTTTTCTATTTATAACAAGAAATGTGTTGTGGTTTTTACATCTATGGTAGTAAATGCTTGCACACTTGTACTATTGCTTACGAGTGCGGGGTTGTGCTATTTTTGTTTTTTTAATGGTACATTTTTAGAGCTATGCAGCTATGTTCCAAATAGTAACTTCAAAAAATATGGTTAAATAATAATTGGAGTCATCAAATGTGAGGGAATAAAGAGCAATTTCAAATTTCCTGTCAGTATGTTATCTCTATCTTTTCCCACGCCCCAAGATTAACAGTAGGTATTTAGAAATAATTTTGCTTGCGAAATTCTAGATGTTTCCATCAAACCAGAAGGTTGGGAATCCATGCTTCTATTAGAGCTAATGAACATGCTTAAGGTATAATCATTATAATATTAGTTTGGTCCCATCTTTTCCGCAAAGCATTCTTGGGAAGAATTAGCAGTGAGAAATGGGCTAAATCTTGACATTTAAGGAGCCCACTTGTACACACAATACATTCAAAATATATAATCAGACAAGTGCTCTTGTTTAAGACCTGTCAACATCTCTAAAAGGATACTGATTTGTTAGAAAGGTCTTTTTATGGAAATTAAGAACTTTATAACAATGATGCTTTAATAACTCAAGTGAATGACAGAAAACTGACAGGGCAATTTTATGTTTCATTTTAGAGCATTACTCCGATTTACAAGAATAATACTTAGTTAATGCATTAGTTGTTTCCCACGTTTATGAAAGAGCATGTTTAGTGGAGATGAAGAAAAAAAATTATATGACTCTGCATATAAGTATAGGTTTTTGTATTATGGAATAGAAGTTATATTTTTAGTTTTGCTGTGAACTTTTATAAAGATTTTGAAGATTGCAAGTGTACTTTTGGAACTGAAGCAGTGTGTGAGATGTCAAGAAAAATAATGATTCCTCTTTATTCCCTACTGGCCAGATTGCACTTAGAATATTGCATTCAGTTTTGGATACTGCATTTTAGAAAAAACACTGAAAAACTGTTCAATGTTTGAAGGAGAGCAATTAAAATGATAGGAGTCCTGGAAGAAACAGCTTATAAGGAAAGTCTGGGGGAACTGAAAACATTTACACTGGAGATTGCACAGAACCATGATTAGTATCTGAAGGACTATTATGCAGAAGACAGGTATAATTGTTCAAAGTTGTTCCGGGAGACAGGACTAAAACCAGTTGTTCGAATTGTATGGAAAAAGAATTCAGGAGGACATTTTCAAAAATCCCATAGGTAAGAATTGTCAACAGTGGTATTGTTTACTTGAAGAGGGGTTGGACGGGCATTTTTCACTGATCTTTTTGTAATGGATTCTGGCATGCATTTAGTAGTAAATGGAATTATATGAATTCCAAAGTCTTGTTTATTTTATAAAGCCATACAAGAACTTCATCTATATTTATCTTGTAATAAGGACTACCCAATCTTGTGTGGAAATTATCAGGCTGACTAGAAGATTGAAGCAGAATTTTCTATCTCTCTTTGCTACCATCTCATTCTCACTGGGACTTTTGCAGCCCATATGTGAGAAGCTTATTTGTAATATAGTCTCTGGCATTATTATACATCTTTTTTATACACATTAAACTGGCTTATATCTGAAGTTAACTTCTGATTAGTTTAACCATGGTTTATTTGATTACAATTGGCTGGGTTTGTACAGCACAAGCTGTAATTCATTATTCTTGGCTTATCAAGGCCAAGAAATGGATTCACAAATCTTTTTAAGTTGAAACAAGGAGTGATTGAGTCTAAGGTAACTTACTGACAGCCAAAATATGCTTTCAGAAAATCCAGGAATTTACTGTTGCAGTGCTAAAGTGTTATGACAGAAGGAGCTGTTGCATAAAAGATGCCTTAATATAAATGCCTGATTGCCTCAGTACGTAAGAAGCCTTGTTAATACCTAGCCTGCCTCTCCCTTGTACTTAATGGAAAACAGATCAGAAGCAGGAAAGCAGATCTCCCATCTCTCTGATTAATTTTCCCAGGAAAGTACCATGTGACAACATTCAAAGCTTATTTCCTGGATCTTGATTTTGTGAAAGTGACATGACAACTGTATTTTTCTGCAGAGGACTTGCACGTAACACATGCTCTCATGACCACATGGCTTGAGTCGGCTTAATGCGATAAGCAGAGCTTTAAGCCTCACGTCAATGTCACTTCCAGCTGGTTCTAAAACAAAATTATATATATATATACACACCCCCTCCAGCTTACATTTGCTTTGTAACTCAACTGCTCTGAATTCTCTAAGATGCCTGTCTGCATGTACTGAAGTAAATTTGCTGATATATTTATACTCAGAAATTGTTTATCAGATTATAGCAATTGAGATTTTGATCTATATGTCTCATTCAGATACTCCTCCAATTTAATCTTAATATGGTTTTTAGACAAGATGCATACAATGAAAGAAGTACATCCAAAAATAATATTATTGGGCTCTGGTTATTGTTTCAATATAAATGTGTTTAATAAAAAAAATCTATAATTCCAGATGATAAGATCTACAAGAACACAATTTTTACTCTTCTAGAATCTATTGGCTTTCAAAAGCCAATAAAATAGACTCTCTTGAATAGAGTCTAATTCTATTGGCTTTCAAAAGCCAATAGGAATTGTCCAGGTTGTCTCTGCCCTGCTGAGCCTGCCAAAATTCCCAGTCTGCAAACGGTGCTGCAAGTTGTCTGCAGCTAAGGCGAGCTTTCTGGATATTTCCACCCCTCCCTGCTGAGCAACTACTAAATGTAAGTAAAAGAGGGCCAGGGGTGGGAGGTGGGAAGCCGGCGGGCGTAGGGAGAGTTGCAGGCACGCACGGGGCCCGGCGGGTGGCTTACCTCTCTTGGGCTGGGCCAGCTGGTGGCCCAGTCGGTGGTCACCCTGCGCCCTCGCTGCTGCATGCCATGGCCACCCAGGAGCGCCTGGGCCTGCCTGCCGCCGCACCGAATGTGCAGTGGCCAAGGTAAGGCTAGTGGGGCAGCGGTGGGTGCAGGGAGGGTTGCTGGTGCATGTGGGGCCCGGCGGGTGCCTTACCTCCCTTGGGCTGGGCCAGCTGGTGGTCCAGCTGGTGGTCGCCCTGCGCCCTCGCTGCTGCTTGCTAGCTACGCCTCGGCCGACACAGGGGGTGGTACCATGCATGCGTGGCGCTCCTGGGCCGAGGCGGTTGCTGGGCAACGGCCTGCGTGCAGCCGCAGGAGAGGAGGTGGAGCATGCACGCCTCCTCCTGCCCCGCCTGCAGGGAAATACAGGTAGTCCTTGACTTACGACCACATAGTTGGGGTCGCGGCATTGGGAAGGTTGAGAACCACTGGCTTAGCAGCTCAACTGTAATTTCTAAAATAAAAAAATCAACTGCCCCTCATAGTTCCTTGAGTACAACGAAACATTTAATAAAGCCTTGATTATTCATAATTACATTAGTAAGAAAATGTGCATAGCTTGTTTCTTCATAAAGAGCAATCATCTCCTTTGCAAATAGAATTATGACAGCCAGTCTGAAAATGTATCCACGTCAAAGAGAAATGGTGGAATCAGAGGCTCATACACTGAGAACCAGAATATAAAGAATTGGCATTTGCAATTCTCATGAAATTATTGTAATGATTATATCAGACACATCATTAATATATGTAGGAGAAAATTTATGGCTAGCACTAGAATCTCTACAAAGGCAGAACTTAGCAGCAGTGCTTGAAATAAACAGATATTGTGTCCTTAGTCGATAGCTCAAAGTACGTTTATATAAAAGTAGCTTAAAATAATCCATTTTTAAAAACGAATGCAAAAGCTCCATTTGCAAGGGGTTCACAAATTACTCTTCTCTGCATCCTCTGATGTAAGAGCAATCATAGGCTTCCTTAGACAGCAAGCTCTAGTCTAGTCGCAATACAAGTTGCGTAAGCAAAGAATGCTAAGAAGCTTTGGCCCAAATTGTGTTCAAGCCCAAAATTTATCAGGTTACTTTAAGCAAGATTGCCATGTACAAAATGAGTGGTAAAAACAAAACATTGACGTGCATGGTGCTTTGGATTCTCTGTCTTATTTCCCCTTCCCCCAGAACCCTCAATATCTGTGTCCACTAATCATGGAGTTGTTCCACAGAACATCTCCCTCGGCCCTTTCCTTATCTGAAGATCTACTAGAATCTTGAGATTTCCTGGACCTGCTAGAATGTCTTTCAAGAGTAGGTAAGTCTTTTTTGGCTACACAGAGACCAGGGATTGGAGAACTGAGATGATAGTTAGAGCATTCCAGGAAGCTATTTTGCCTTCCAGGAAATGGGTGGTATGTGCAGATCATGCCTGTTCTGGCAGCCATCTTATGAATGAACATGTCTCCCAGGGTAGCCATTTTGAACTTGGGTCTATGCTTTCAACTTTCCAAATATGTCCTTGATCTAATAAGGATGTTGACTTCTGATTATTGATATAGTTGGTTTTTTCCAAGCAAACTTTTTTTTTCTCTAGGTCCCCATATTCATTATAGCGTTTATTTATTTATGTATTTTTTATTTTATTTTATTTTTTATTTATTTATTTATTTACTATTTTATTTTATTTTATTATTTAATGCTATTATCTCACCAGTGCCTTCCTTTTATTTTCATTTTTGTTTCCAGAATTACTAGTAATTTTTAAAGCGTTTTTAGTGACATCTAGTGGTGAGAAGTGGAATGATGCAAGGGAAATTGATGCCTATTGAAGAAATGTGAATACAGGTAATCCTCAAGTTACAACAGTTCATTTAGTGACCTTTGAAGTTACAACAGCACTGACTTACAACCATTGCAGCATCCTCATGGTCAGATGATTAAAATTAGAATGCTTGGAAACTGGTTCATATTTATGATGGTTGTGGTATCCTGAGATCATGTAATCAACTTTTGCGAACTTCTGACAAGCAAAGTCAATGGGAAAACCAGATTCACTTAACAATCGTGTTATTAATTTAACAACTGCAGTGATTCACTTAACAACTGTGGCAAGAAAGGTCGTAAAATGGGCAAAGATCGCTTAATAACTATCTCGTTAGCAACCAAAATTTTGGACTCAATTGTGGTTGTAAGTTGAGGACTATCTGTTCTTTATCTTTTTCTTTCTTTCTTTTCTTGTATTTTTTCCTATTTCTCTTTCCTTTGAATTTTAATAACAGTATCAGAACTACTTCATACTGTCATTTCATAAGGAAAGCAAGATCATTTGAAGAAAGTGGCCAGCACTGACGTGTCTCTTCAGCTTTTCCAGACACGGAGCTAAGTGATCTTAGGGTTCACTACTTAATTCTGAACATTGCAATCCATGGCAGTTTTTAAATATGGATTGCTTGTTTCTTTGCTGACATTGCTTATTCTTGTTAATCTGAATGCATATAATTTTATCAGGGATGCTTTATTATCCACACAAGCTGAAGGAATCAGTGACACATGAAATTAGATAATTATACCTGCATGGTCACTTAACATCATTTCTGGCAGGTGTTGAGCACTGTAATGTAACAAAGCCTTCCTTGTTTGTGTATTTCTGGAAATCCAGAACTATCAAACGAATAGTAGACTTTGTTTCTAAAATGTGTGGTCAAAACCACCTTAGTTAATCCTGGGTTTTGAGTCAGCAGCATTTTTAAAAAGAGATCATGCTGGTAACAGCTTCCAAGGAATGAGAGAGCAAATTGACATTTGCCACACCCATCCCTTTTTTATATCTGTCAGCATCCTCCAACTCTAAGAAAACAGTTTTTTCTTAGGGAATCCCACATGCTGGAATAGGTACATGACCTCCACTTCTAACAAACCTGGGATACTCACTAGATAAAGAAAATACAGTTTTCTGTATCTTTGTGCTGTCCTCTAATGCAGGGGTCTCCAACCTTGGCCACGTTGTGGACTTCAACTCCCAGAATTCCTCAGCCAGCCATGCTGGCTGAGAAATTCTGGGAGTTGAAATCCACAAGTCATAACGTGGCCAAGGTTGGGGACCTCTGATTTAATGGTCATCTGCAGATTTGGTAGTCTTATAGTGGCTTTTATGCCACAGAGATGACATAAAAAGAGGAATTCTAAGGTATTTTCCCGTGAATACTTTCACTTAGTTATTTCTAATAATAGGTAGAAGATACTATTGCTTTTTAACTGTTAGTTAATTACATTTACAATTAAGAGTTACAATTCTGAAGACATTCTTGTGGATGAATAGAGGTGTTTTAAAAGCACTTATTAATCAAGTAGTCGACAGGTACATTAATGTCTTACCTTTCATTATATAGTCTTCTCTCCATAATCTGAATCTGTCTTGGATTCTCATGTTTCCATTTAATCCAAAGGGAATACATTAAAAGGGAACTTCTCCCATTTGGCTTTTTCAGCAGTGGTGCTACTGAATTCCACAGTGACATGCCATTGAAGGCCTTTCTATAGTCAATGGTGCACATGTTAACTTTTTTGTACTCTTTGGCTTTCTCAATTATTCATGGTTCGTCAGCAGTAATGCATTTTGTTCCTCATCCTTTTCTAAAAGCATCTTGAACATCTGGCATTTCCCTTTCCATGTAGGGCTCTAATCTTTGTTGGATAATCCTAGGTATTATTTTTTTAGCATGTGAAATTAAGGTTATTGCACAATAGATTGCACACTGTTAGGTCTCCTTTCTTTGACATTGGTATGTAGACTGTTTAGCCACTGTTTCGTTCTCCAGATTTGCTAGCATAGTTTGGTTAGAAATTTTTACAGATTATTCTTCTGTAGATATCCCATCATTTTCTGCATATTTGGTAATGACTGCAGTGCTAGTTTAATTTCATCTTCAACTACTAGAGAGTCTTATAAATAGGGAATATTGTCTTTATTTCTTTTATTACATTTCTACCACCCTACCTCAAGGTAACTCTGGGTAGCTCACTATTTAAAAGAAGCAATATAAAAAAAATATAATAAACAACACGAGAGGTACAAAAATCAACATCTGTCTGGACAGCATAGTCTAAATTCACCACCCATCATGTCCCCAATCTATCAAATCCTGGGAGAACAGCCATGTCTGAAGGCCTTCTGGACCATTTTGAGAAAGGTAGATGCCACGACAGAGGAGATATTATTTCAGGATTGCAAAAGATGACATTGCTTAATCAAAAGGACCAGGGCTGCTATCTCTACCAGCTCTTATCAGATGGGCAAAAATCATGGGAGACAGGCCATCCCTCAAGTAACCAATCCAATGCCATGTAGAATTTAATAGATGGTAACCATCAAGTTGAATTGGATTTGGAAACCAGTGCAGCTTACAAAACAATGATATCACATGGCTTATACCAAAATATACCCATCATTGTCCAGACTGCTGCATTCTGAACCAGTTGAAACTACTGAGTATTCAAGGGCAGTCAGAGTAGAGACCATTGCAGTAGTTGGGCTGTGAGGTAACTAGGGCATGAGTGACTATCTGAAGGTCTTCACAATCCAGCCAGCCACCCTACGGTCCCCCTGACATATAGTGAGAAAGATCACAAACAAAGTTGGGCAAGAAGAACAACACCCTCTAAAGCTGGGGGAATGGCCCCTGTAGAACACACACTGGAGTTCAAAATGAAGACAATGAATCAGGGCCACATGAAGCTCCAAATTGCAAGATGAAATACTTAAATAAATGCAACATTCCCAGACTGACACTACCAAGCAGCTTCTAATAACTCCCTGCCCGCTTCAAGACCAACCATCTTTGAGAAGATACTTCTTATAAAATATCTTGAATGTTGACATCTCTACTTTAAAAAAATGCAGTATACTATCTTTATTTGACCTTTGTTTGAATCAATTTCAGTTATTTTATATGCCCCTTGATGTCTTGTAGCATACAAATTCAAGGTTAAACCCTTTTTCTGAATTCAGAGATCTTTTGGAGAACTTTTTGTGTTTTTCTTTGTGTGTTTCCATTTTTAGTGTCTTAATAGCTTTTGTAGTAATTCTGTCTCTGATCTCTTCTAAAAGATCTCTGACATTCTTTATTAAATTCCTTTCAGAGAACTTTATCTTTCCCGACTTTGGCTTCTCTTCTCTTCTCTTCTTGGCAATTTCCATTGTCTTTTCCGACAGTTTGGTTACTTCTGTTCTAGTTTAATGTTCTGTTTAAAACTAATAGATGAATATATGAAATTTTTTGACAGAAAAGGATGAAATAAGGTGCAGGAATGTAATTTATTGTGATGCTACAGTTAGTGTGCTTCAAAGTCACAAAAATCCTTGTTTTCACTGACAGCTTTTTTCTATTATTAATTATAGTTGTTGTTGAGTCCTTCGCGAAATGGCAAGACACGAGAAGCAGTTGTAGTTCTCAGGAAACGTCTTTATTCTTTAGTTCAGCTTACAGTTAGAAGACGCCGACAACACCCAAACTCCTGGCCTCTTATATAGGCCATTCCCGGGTCAATCTGCAACTTTTGGCACGCCAGCACTTGCGCATGCGCACAAGTGCTGGCGACAGCCTGTCTGGTCCCGGGCAACTTGCACCTGCCCGGGACCGTTTGCAATGCCCCGAGCCTGCTTCCACAGGCTCAGGACATAACACCCCTTCCCCCCAGGCTAAAACTATTCCTCATACCATAATAATACAGAACTAATTTCTTTAGTGTAGTGCCATGCTCCCCAATACCAGGTGTTCGCTGTTTTCCATCAGCCTCAGTGCTTTACTTTTCTACTAGCTCTGTTTTGCCAAGAGGGTTACAAAATCCTCCAAGTACTTAGGAGATTTCCTTGCTCTCTGTGACCTCCTAAGCTCTGGGTGCTTGCCAAGTACCCTTTGACTGAGGGGTGATGCGTGCCTGTCCCCCCTATTTTGCCTTGGGGGTTCCCAAGGGCTGTGCTCCACTGCCTGGCCTGCTTGCTTGCCCACCGGGCTCGTCAGGCCAGGACTTTTTTCTCTGTGTGACCTGGTTGTCCCGCCTAGCTGTAGGCTCTCTGGCCCTTCTAAGTGACTGTCACTGTTGGGCGTTTCAGTAGAACCTCCTAGGTCCGTCCAAGACCTGTCAGGAGGCTGTCTGTCCCCTGAATCCCGTTCTGTGTTCTGTGTCCGGGCTTGTGTGGTTTTCAGTACTGTCCCAAAACTCAGTTGTCCCCTGAGTGAAGTCAGAGGTGTTGTAGTCGGGATTTGGTTCCTCGACCACCTCCCTGTGTGTTTGCCCCCTTCTGGGGACAGGGGTAGTGTTGGGCCAACTAGAAGGAGTGTGTGCCAGCTCTCTTGCAGGGTATGTATTGTTGGGATGCTCCCGGGTATGCTCCCTGACTGGAGTACTGGGTGATGCAGGTGAGTAGTGATTATGCCCCCGGGGTGACTCCCTGGCTGGAGTAGGCGTTGATGCCTGGTATCTAGTTGGGCTCCTTGAATTCCTGTTTGGAGCACTCGCGGAATCTTGAGATGGGCTGTTTGTAGCTTCCCCCTTGATAATGGGCATCATTCCATGCTCCTCCCTTTGCCCAAAGGGTTCCCCCTCCCCCCCTGGAAAAGACCCAGGAGCCTCAGCGGAAAGGGCCCGTCGAGGGCGAAGCTGGTCAATGTGCTGACGCAGGACACAACCGTTGTCCAGGGACACCTCGTAGGATAGAGGACCCGTGACCCTGGATATAGAAGCGGGGACCCATGTATGACCAGGCCCGTAATTACGAGTCCAAACCGGGGCACCCACAAGTAGTTGCCTAGGTGCCCTGGGGTGGGAGACAGAAGGAGGCAGTCTGTCCGGATGCAACCGGTCAAGCTTGGTAGTCAGTTTGCGCCCCCAACGAAGTTCAGCTGGGCTTCTCCCTGTAGAAGTGGACGGTGTGGTGCGATAAGAAAGGAGGAAGTCAGCCAACCTGTGATGCCAGTCTCCGTAGGTGAGTTTCTTCAAGGCGTCCTTGGTGATGCGAACCGTGCGTTCAGCCATACCGTTGGTGGACGGGTGGAAAGGTGCAGAGGTGGCATGACGAATCATGTTAGCCTGCAAGAAAGCTTGGAATTCGGAGGAAGTGAATTGAGGGCCATTGTCAGACACGATGATGCCAGGGAGCCCATGTGCAGCAAAAATCCCCCTCAGTACCTGAATAGTCTTTGCAGTGGTGGTGGATGAGACAGGTACAACCTCAAGCCATTTTGAATGGCTGTCAACGAGGACCAAGAAGAATTGACCCTGAAAGGGCCCAGCGTAGTCAATGTGCACCCTAGACCATGGAGATTGAGTTTCCTCCCATCTATGCACAGGAGCTTGGGGCATTTCAGGGCGCGAGCGTTGACAAAGGTGGCATGCATGCACCTTAGCTTCAATATCTTTGTCTAGGCCAGGCCACCACAAGTGGCTGCGCGCAAGAGCCTTCATTCGTACAATGCCAGGATGACCCTCGTGGAGGGACCCTAAGACACTAGTCCTCATTGAGGTAGGAATGACAACTCTGCTTCCCCAAAGCAGACAACCCTGAGAGGTGGACAACTTGTTCCTTTTAGACCAGAAGCTCTGAAACTCAGGACTAGGACAGTGCTCAGGCCATCCAGACAAAACCCAAGAAAGGACACGTGAAAGTGTGTGATCTGTGCCTGATTCAGCAGCTACATCCCTGGCATTCAGAGGGGACTCGGGCATGGCTTGTATAGAAAGAAGATTGATAGCCGGTGCGGGGTCAGCTTCTATTACCGGCAGGGGTAATCTACTGAGGCCATCAGCATGGCCCATTTCCTTCCCAGGCTTGTGAAGTAGGGAAAAATCATATGCAGACAAAAAGATAGACCACCTGAGCATCCTGGGGGAGATGATTTGGGGGGTTTGCTTACGTGTGGTAAACAGTCCCAGCAAAGGCTTATGGTCAGTGAAGACTGTGAAATGCCTACCATATAAAAAAATCATGGAATTTTTTAATCCCCGCAACAACAGCTAAGGCCTCCCTGTCTATTTGAGCATAATTATGCTCAGCAGAAGATAATGTTCTGGAGTAATATGCAACAGGAACCTGAGTTCCATCAGATCTGAGGTGGCTCAGTACAGCTCCTACCCCATAAGGGGAAGCATCACAAGCGATGCACACAGGAAGGGATTCATTGAAATGTGCAAGTACACTGTTAGAAGTGAGTAAGGCCTTGACCTCATTGAAACTTGCCTCATGCGTTTGTGACCACTGCCACACAGCCTGTTTATCTAATAGCCTGTGAAGAGGCTCAGCTACACTAGCCTTATGTGGAAGAAAAGAATTGTAGAAATTCAGAAGGCCCAGAAAGGCCTGAAGTTCGGCCTTAGACTTTGGCCTAGGGGCATGCATAATAGCTTTTAGTTTGGATTCAGCAGGGTGAATCCCAGCAGCATCAATTTTGAACCCCAGAAAATCAGTAGAAGGCACCCGAATTTTGCATTTGTCCTTTTTAAGTTTGAGGCCTGTTTTCCTGAATCTTGACCGGACAGATCTCAGCCTTTCAGCTAAACTGTGTGTGGAGTATCCTGCAATTAAGACATCATCAAAGTAGGGGCAAACCCCTGGTATGCCCCGTAGTGTGTTTTCCATTACGCTTTGGAAAATCCCAGGAGCGACATCTACTCCAAATTGTAGCCTCTTTACCTTGAAGGCTCCTCTGTGGGTCACAATGGTCTGAGCTATAGCAGCATCATCATCAACAGGCAGCTGTTGATATGCTTGAGCTAGGTCAAGCTTTGCAAAAACACGCCCCCCCCCTTGAGGGAGGCCAGAATATGACTGACCACAGGAACAGGATAGGCATGTTGCTACAATGCCTTATTCAGAGTGCATTTGTAATCTGCACAGATGCGAATGTCCCCATTTGCTTGAGAGGCGTGACAATGGGGGGTCTCCCAGGGACTGGAGTCAACAGGTTCTAGAATTCCTTGTTGGATCAGTTTATCCAGCTCAGCGTCAATTTTACTCTTTAAAGCAAAAGGGACCCTTCTTGCTTTAATTCTAATGGGAGTGACAGTGGGGTCTAGCTTTAGTGACACAGGGGGTCCTTTGAATGTGCCCAGCTGGGGGCTGAAAACATCTGCAAATTCTTTGCAGACTTCCTGTAGGTCGAGTGTTTGTAGACTGTTGAGCCCTGTGACGTGTATCCCCAAGGCCTCAAACCACTCGAGTCCTATGAGACTCGTTCGTTCACCTCCTGCTACTAATATGTCTAGTGGACCCTCAAAATCCTTATATTGCACGTTAAGGGTGGCCTCCCCCTTAACACACACTCTGGAGTTTGGAAAGTCTGTTAGCACAATGTCAGAAGGCCTCAACTTGGCCTGAGTTCCACTGCCAGAACAAATCTTCCTAAACGTTTGCATGGAAATGATCGAAAGTGCAGACCCCATGTCCAGTTCCATAGTTAATGGAACCCCTTGTAGCTTTACCTTAAGTGATAGCTTTTTCTTAATAGGCTTGTGTGTGCCTGTCCTATAGATGCTTCTTCGCGAAGCGCAAAACCCCACCCTATTCTGGCTGGGACCCCTGATACCTTTCAGGCGCAATTCTTCCTGAGGTTGTACCTTTTGACGGCCCAGGCACACAGCTGCAATGTGTCCTTGTTTTCCGCACACCCTGCAGATAGCGGAGCGGAACTTGCAGTCGGCTCTCTTGTGGCGACCTCCACAGCCGATGTACTTGGGGAATGCTGAAGAGCTTCCTTTGTGGGGTGGAGACGGTCGACTTCCTCGTCCGGATCCTCCTCAGAGTTTCTTTGGACTTCTTCCTGGTGCACGGATGCAGCATCTGGACTGTTTCTGATCGGCCGCATTTTCTTGATGGCGCCGCCCGCTGCTTCTTCTGCGGTAACCTCTCTCAAGGCATCTTGGAAAGACAAGTCCTCCTTACCAAAAAGTCTCTGTTGTAACTCTCGATGCCTTAGCCCGCATACGAATCTGTCCCTCAGTCGTTCTTCGAGGTCCTTGAACTCGCAATGTTTGGCGGCTTTCCTTAATGCAGCGATGTACTCCTTGGCCGATTCTCCGGGTCGTTGATCCCTCTGCTCGAAGGTGTGGCGTCACGCGATGACGGACATCTTAGGCTGGAAGTGCTCCTTCAGTAGCTTTTTTAGATCTGCGTAGCTGACAGAATCTAAAGGAACAGGTGCTGCAAGGTTCTCAGCGATTTCGAATGCGTCTTGACCGCAAACGCACAGCAGGGTGGCAGCCTTCAAACTATCTTCCCTCACTTGGTTCACCTTGAGGTAGTTTTCCACCCTGGCTACGTAGGACTCCCACCTCTCTGGATGTGAGACGTCGAATTCCGAAAGCCTTCCAATTTTTGCCATTTTTGTAGAAGGAAGGGTCTATCAGCCAACCTATCCCCGAATGCACGCTGGATTGGCGGGTAGCTGCCGAGTCAACGCCGTTCCTGCCGCTCAGGACTCACTCGGATAAGCTTACACCTTTTCTTCTTCGATGTAAAGCAATCCCACCTTCGTCGCCAGTGTTGAGTCATTCACGAAATGGCAAGACACGAGAAGCAGTTGTAGTTCTCAGGAAACTTCTTTATTCTTTAGTTCAGCTTACAGTTAGAAGACACCAACAACGCCCAAACTCCTGGCCTCTTATATAGGCCATTCCCGGGTCAATCTGCAACTTTTGGCACGCCAGCACTTGCGCATGCGCACAACTGCTGGAGACAGCCTGTCTGGTCCCGGGCAACTTGCACCTGCCCGGGACCGTTTGCAATGCCCCAAGCCTGCTTGCACAGGCTCAGGACATAACAGTTGTAAACTGTCAAGGAGTAGAACAGGAATCTTCAAACTTGGCCCTTTTATAACTTGTGGACTTCAACTCCCAGAATTCCTCAGCCAGCAATTCTGGCTGAGGAATTCTGGGAGTTGAAGTCCACAAGTCATAAAAGGGCCAAGTTTGAAGACCCCTGGAGTAGAAGATTGCGAGAAAGAATGAATGGGATTTTTTTAAAGAGAAGGAATAAATGGTTTCCTGTTTTGAAAGAGGTGTGCTGTTAGTTTGAGCAGTTGTTCGTTTTCATATCTCCACTTGCATCTCACCATGACAAGCACATACAGTAGCGGCCAAAATTGTGGAAACCTTTTGGGAAAAGTGTACATTTGAGGTTTGATGGCTAATAACACCACTTTTTTGGAGTAGTACCATAAAATTATATATTAATGGAAAGATAATTTAATGAAGAATGTAATGCAACAATGTTTGTTCAATTATCTGTCTTCTATGAAACATTATAGCCAAATAACCAGAAAAAGGAAGCACAACTTGCTTGGGTTGATATTAGGTAGCTTTCCTTCATCTGATTGTAGCCAATGACCATGAGTTTTAGAGAGCCAATCAGGTGTCATCTTGTTTTGGCAATGAGCTAATCAGATCACAGTAGGATTCAGTTATTGATGTCATGTATTGAAGCTGAGAGGAGGACATTTGTCAGTGTGTTAAGTGATTGCTATCAAGTTGATTGGGTTTTTTTGTGTTCTTTCATTTAGTGACCTTGTAAACGTAATAAAATTAAAGTAATGGTGCAAAGAGTTGACTGGTCGCCTAGAAAGCAATGTAATATAGTATTATTAAGTGAACAAGGCTACAGTTATAAAGAAATTAGAAGAAAAATTGGTGGAAACTTAACCAAAGGTGGCATTTCTAAGTTTTTGAAGAGGTATAAGGAGACTCAGTCACTACAAAATCACACTGGTAAAGGCAGGAAAAGGTGCACAACAGCAAGTGATGATAGAAGAATTAAGAGACTGTGCCTACGTGACAGAAGAAAATCATCTGGGTGCATACAAGATGAAATGGCGCAATGCAATGTGAAGTTGAGTGCAAGGACTGTTCGGCGCAGACTGCAGGAATTTGGCCTAAAATCTAGAATTCCATGAAAAAAGCCACTTTTATCTCTCAAACGAAGGTTGAAAAGACTAACCTGGGCTAAAACCCATGTTACCTGGACAGAGGAACAATGGGACAGTGTTATTTGGAGTGATGAGACCAAGATCTCCCTATTTGCTAGTGATAGCATAAAATACATAAGGAGACGAATCGGAGAAGATTTGCATCCTGATTGTATTACATGTACCGTGAAACACCAAGTCAGTGTTATGATCTGTTGTTGTATGACATCAAAAGGTATGGGCAGAATTTGTGTAATTAATGGGAATATAAATGGCCAAAAATACATTAATGAAATACTTGAGCTCAAACTGAAACCTTCCACACATGATCTTTTCCAAAACAATGAAGTATTTATATTGCAACAGGATTCAGCCCCATATCATGTTGCTGCTGTGTGCAAAAATGGGTTTCAAGATAATCATATTCCATTGCTGGAATGGCCTGGGAATAGCCCAAACCTTAACCCAATTGAAAATCTATGGAGCTGACTAAAGAAACTTGTTACTCAGAAGCGACCCAGCAATAAAACCCAGTTAACAGAAGCAAACATTCAATCTTGGTTTCACATTATAACAGCTGCAGAACTAAAGGACTTGGTTCACTCCATAGGAAGACATTGTAAGGCCGTAATTCATGCTAAAGATTACCCAACTAAGTATTAACTGACATGTTGATAATTTTTGTATATCTCATTTTTTCTATGGTGATAATTTTTGTTTATCTCATTTTTTCTATGGTGATCATTTTTGTTTATCTCATTTTTTCTATGGTGATAATTTTTGTATATCTCATTTTTTCTACGTGTTTCACTTTTCTTCTTTATAACTGCTATTCTAATAGCAAATCCTTCATAAAAGTTATTGCATTGCATTCTTGATTAAATTATCTTTTCATTGATATTTAATTTTATGGTACTACTCCAAAAAAAGTGGTGTTATTAGCCATCAAACCTCAAATGTACACTTTTCCAAAAAGGTATCCACAATTTTGGCCACTACTGTACACTTCCAATATCATTTTTTTCAGTCATATTCTAATGCCTTCATCTAGTCTCAGCCTATGTATAGGTCAGGCTCAAGACATACTTAGTTGTACCAGTATTAAAGAAGTATTTTCCAGTTCTGCATTAAACAAATGTTAACTCTCCTCAGATACAGATAGAAATCATAGAATTAATACAAAATAAAGTTAAACTACAAGAGTCTCTTTTATCCTAAGGCATATGGGAAGAGTTTTTATTTGCGTGTAGAATATTTTTACAAGAAAAGTACAATAATACAAATACAATACAAACTGTACATGAAAATTTGGAAATTTGTCTAGAAAATTACTAGGACAAAATATCTTTCAAGGTTTGTGTGGTATGGCTTTAGGACAGCGGTTCTCAACCTATGGGTCGCGACCCCATTTGGGGTCGATCGACCATTTTACGGGGGTCGCCAAACAATGCGATCCACCATTTCCCCCCCTCAGGGGGCGCGCCGCGCCTGCGCGCCACGCATGGGGCCGCCGCCGCGCATGGGGGCGCCGCCGCGCATGGGGCACGCATGGGGGCGCCGCGCCACGCATGTGCGGCACGTTCGTGTGACGGGGGTCACCGTCACACAAATGTTGAGAAATGCTGCTTTAGGAGAAAGCTCTGAGCCAATCTTATATATACATTTTTAATGTAAAAATAGCTACTTTAATGATGAGTTAATTATCAGCAATTGTTAAACCAACTACTTTGCAGAGGAAACTGCAATCCTCTACCTACAGCCAGAAAACAAATCCTAGTTTTTAAAAGCAATATTGCCAAATAAAAGTACATGTCATATAATATTTGTCAATCTGGCAGTCTTCAGATTTGTGGGACTAAATTCCCTGGATCTAAATATAGCATTTAGGGTAGCATCTCTGCCTTCTTCCATTAAACCTTAAAATCTCTCTCATGCTGAGGTGGTAATATAAAATGGGCAAACTGTTAAACCACATGTTGATCTATTTAAAGAAACATATATTTGGATATGGCAAGATCCATCCTTCTGAAATTTAATGTTTGCCAAGCAAACATTGACTGCATAAACTGAAATTATCCAGTGCAGTGGCCTGGGTAACAGTGGAGACAAACACACCCAAATGATTCCGAGAATTCAAGTAATTGTTGAAACTAAAAGGCAGGGCCTGTTTGCTAGGGATGGTTAATCCAATTTAGCTTTTTCATTCTCTGTTAGGAAATGTGCCACTGATCTATACCTCCAGGGCTATTTTCTATGAGCACACACATATTGGGCATCCTTCCAGACCTTAGCCTATAAATGCTGAATACATACTGGATTTCATTCAAGAATATTTTAGCACTCTGTGAGGGTTCAAGGGAAAACAAAGGCCTCAGGTTTGAGGAACACCACATACAATGCAGAATTGATTGCATAACAGAATAAGCCAGACACTGAATATCCCTCTCTGACCACCTTTAGAGTCATAAAAATGTTCTTTTCAGCAACTTGCATCATAACACATAACCATTTTAAAAGCACATGGATTTCTAGGAATATCACTTTATAGTTCTGCACATGTTTTGAATACCAAAAATACACCTGGTAAAATTTTGCTCTTTGAAAAATTTGAGAACTGTCAGCAATCAGTGACTGGATTCACAAAATGCGCTAAGCTATTGTTAATTTAACCATGTCTTATTGAAAAAATTCTAGTTGGCTGAAGTTCTGTAGCATTTTAAGCCACAATCAAAGAGTTAACGTTATGACTTAATACAATACAAGAACCCAGACAGGGTCTCAGAACTGAACATGTGAGCTGACTCTATGTTCTGACTTTTATGCAATTTTTATGTTATTCTATGAATGTGAAATGCAACAATAAAATACTGAGGCACTATTATTACAATTTGAAGATATGGGTTAAAAAAAACTGCTGGAAAGTGAAGACACAAGATTCTTTACTGGCATACACATTTTGGCTCTTGTTAGACCATCCAGGATGATTGTTCTAATCTATCTATTTTTTAGCCCACCCAATTCTAAAAGAGTTCTGGATGGTTGCTGTTATGTCCTGAGCCTGTGGAAGCAGGCTCGGGGCATTGCAACGGTCCTGGGCAGGTGCAAGCTGCCCGGGACCAGACTGGTTGTCGCCAGCACTCGCGCGCATGCGCGGGTGCTAGCGCGCCAAATGTTGCAGTTTGGCCCGGGAATCGCCTATAAAAGAGGCAGGGAGATTTGGGCGTTGTCGGCGTCTTGTAACCAGTATGCTGAACAGAAATAAAGAGTTCCTGAGAACTGCAACTGCTTCTCGTGTCATTGCCATTTCGCAAAGGACTTAACACTGGCGACGAAGGTGGGATTGCCTTACATCAACTGAAGACAGGTGTAAGCTTACCCGAGAGTCCTGAGCAGTAGGAACGACGTTGACTCGGCAGCTACCCGCCAATCTAGTGAGCATTGGGGGTAGGCTGGCTGATAGACCCTTCCTTTTTCTACAAAAATGGCAAAAGTTGGAAGACTTTCAGAATTCGACGTCTCGCATCCGGAAAGATGGGAGTCCTACGTAGCCAGGGTGGAAAACTATCTTAAAGTCAATCAAGTAAGAGAAGATAGTTTAAAAGCCACCACCCTGCTGTGCGTTTGCGGTCAAGACGCATTCGAAATCGCTGAAAACATAGCAGCACCTGTACCTCTAGAATCTGTTAACTACACAGATCTCAAAAAACTACTAAAGGAACACTTCCAGCCCAAGTTGTCTGTCATCACTTGGCGCCACACCTTCGAACAGAGGGATCAGCGACCCGGAGAATCAGCCAAAGAATACATTGCTGCGCTGAGAAAAGCCGCTAAACACTGCGAGTTCAAGGATCTAGAAGAACGTCTGAGAGACAGATTTGTATGTGGACTGAGGCATAGAGAATTACAGCAGAGACTTTTTGCTAAAGAAGACTTATCATTCCAAGATGCCTTGAGAGAAGTTACTGCAGAAGAGGCAGCGGGCGGCGCCATCAAGAACATGAGGCCGATCAGAAGCACTCCAGAAGCTGTGTCCGTGCACCAGGAAGGAGTCCAAAGGAACCCAGAGGAGGATCCTGACAATGAAGTAGACCGTCTCTACCCCATGAAAGAAGGGAAACAGAAAGAAAGCTCTTCAGCTCTCCCCAAGTGCCTCGGTTGTGGAGGTCGCCACAAGAGGACCGACTGTAGATTCCGCTCCGCTATCTGTAGGGCATGCGGAAAACAGGGACACATTGCAGCTGTGTGTCTGGGCCGTCAGAAGGTACAACCTCGGGAAGAATTGCGCCTGAAAGGTACCAGGGTCCCCAGCCAAAACAGGGTGGGTTTCTGCGCTTCACGAAGAAGCATTTATAGGACAGGCACACACAAGCCCATCAAGAAAAAGCTGTCACTTAAAGTGAAGCTACAAGGGGTTCCATTGGCTATGGAACTGGATACGGGGTCTGCACTTTCAATCATTTCCATGCACACGTTTAGGAAGATTTGTTCTGGCAGTGGATTTCAGGCCAAGCTGAGGCCTTCTGACATTGTGTTAACAGACTTTCAAAACTCCAGAGTATGTGTTAAAGGGGAGGCCACCCTTAACGTACAGTATAAGGATTTTGAAGGTCCACTAGATGTAATAGTAGTAGGGGGTGAACGAACGAGTCTCATAGGACTCGATTGGTTTGAGGCCTTGGGAATACTCGTCACAGGGCTCAATAGCTTGCAAACAATTGACCTACAAGAAGTCTGCAAAGAATTTGCAGATGTTTTCAGCCCCCAGCTGGGGACATTCAAAGGACCCCCTGTGTCACTGAAGTTAGACCCCACTGTCACCCCTATTAGAATTAAAGCAAGAAGGGTCCCTTTTGCTTTGAAGGGTAAAATTGACACCGAGTTGGACAAACTGATTCAGCAAGGAGTTTTAGAACCTGTCGACTCCAGTCCTTGGGAGACCCCCATTGTCACGCCTCTTAAGGCAAATGGGGACATTCGCATCTGTGCAGATTACAAATGCACTCTGAATAAGGCATTGCAGCAACATGCCTATCCTGTTCCTATGGTCAGTCATATCCTGGCCTCCCTCAAGGGGGGGCGCGTTTTTACAAAGCTTGACCTAGCTCAAGCGTATCAACAGCTGCCTGTTGATGATGCTGCTGCTGTAGCTCAAACCATTGTAACCCACAGAGGGGCATTCAAGGTAAAGAGGTTACAATTTGTTGTAGGTGGCGCAGCAGTTAGAGTGCAGTACTGCAGGCCACTTTAACTGACTGTGTTCAGCAGGTCAGCGGTTCAAATCTCACCGGCTCAGTAGATTACCCCTGCCGGTAATAGAAGCTGACCCTGCACCAACAACCAATATCCTCTCCATTCAGGCCTTGCCTGAGTCCCCTTTAGATGCCAGGGATGTGGCTGCTGAATCAGCCACAGATATCACACTTTCGTGTGTCCTTTCTTGGGTTTTATCTGGATGGCCAGAGAGCTGTCCAGGCACTGAGTTTCAGAGTTTCTGGTCCAAAAGGAACGAGTTATCCACCTTCCAGGGATGTCTGCTTTGGGGGAACAGAGTTGTCATTCCTGCCTCAATGAGGACTAGGGTCTTAGATTCCCTCCACGAGGGTCATCCTGACATTGTACATATGAAGGTGCTTGCGCGCAGCCATTTGTGGTGGCCTGGGTTAGACAGAGACATTGAGGCTAAGGTGCATGCATGCCACCTTTGTCAACGCTCGTGCCCTGAAATGCCCCAAGCTCCTGTACATAGATGTGAGGAAACACAGTCTCCATGGTCTAGGGTGCACATTGACTACGCTGGGCCCTTTCAGGGTCAATTCTTCTTGGTCCTAGTTGATAGCCATTCAAAATGGCTTGAGGTTGTACCTGTCTCTTCCACCACCACTGCAAAGTCTATTCAAGTACTGAGGGGGATTTTTGCTGCACACGGGCTTCCAGATGTCCTCGTATCTGACAATGGCCCTCAATTCACTTCTTCCAAATTCCAAGCTTTCTTACAGGCCAACATGATTCGTCATGCCACCTCTGCACCTTTCCACCCGTCCACCAACAGTATGGCTGAATGCATGGTTCGCATCACCAAGGACGCCTTGAAGAAAATTACCTATGGAGACTGGCATCACAGGTTGGCTGACTTCCTCCTTTCTTATTGTACTACACCTTCCACTTCTACCGGGAGGAGCCCAGCTGAACTTCGTTGGGGGCGCAAACTGACTACCAAGCTTGACCGGTTGCACCCAGACAGACTACCTTCCACAATCACACACCCCAGGGCACCTAGACAACTGCTTGTGGGTGCCCTGGTTTGGACTCGTAATTACGGGCCTGGTCATTCATGGCTCCCTGCCACTGTATCCAGGGTCACAGGTCCTTTGTCCTACGAGGTGTCCCTGAACAACGGTCGTGTCCTGCGACGACACATCGACCAGCTCCGCACTAGACGGGACCTTCCCACTGAGACTCCTGGGTCTTTTCCAGGGGGGGAGGGGGACCCCTTTGGGCAAAGGGAAGAGTGCGGGCTGCCGCCTATCAGTAACGAGGGAGCTACAGACAGCACATTCCGAGATTCCGCGAGTGCTCCAAACAGGAATCCATGGAGCCCAACTAGAACTCAGGCACCAGTGCCTACTCCAGCCAGGGAGTCACCCCGGGGGCATAATCATTACTCACCCGCTTCACTCAGTACTCTAGTCAAGGAGGATATCCGGGAGCGTCCAAACAACCCACACCCTGCAAGAGAGCTGGCACACATTCCGTCTAGTTGGCCCAACACTACCCCTGTCCCTAGAAGGGGGCAAGCACACAGGGAGGTGGTCGAGGAACCAAATCCCGACTACAACACCTCTGACATCACTCAGGGGACAACTGAGTTTTGGGACAGCACTGAAACCCCAACAAGCCCGGGTACAGAACGGGAACAAGGGGAAAGACAACCTCTTGACAGGTCTAGGACAGACCTGGGAGGTTCTACAGAATTGCCCAACAGTGACAGTCACTTAAGAGGGCCAGAGAGCCTGCAGCCAGGCAGGACAACCAGGTCAAACAGAGAAAGAAGCCCTGGCCTGACGAGCCCGATGGGCAAGCAAGCAGGCCAGGCATTGGAGCACAGTCCTTGGGAATCACCAGGGTGTAGCAAGGGGGACAAGCATACATCAGCTCTCAGTCAAGGGGTACTTGGCAGGTACCCAGAAGTCAGGAGGTCACAGAGAGCCAGAAGATCTCCTAAGTATTTAGAAGATTTTGTAACTCTACTGGCAAAACAGAGTTAACAGAGAGTATTCCTGTACACATAGGCAAATAGAACACTGGGAACAATAGAAGCAGAGGGGATAACTGGTACAAAGTAGTATGGGCACCACGCTCGTATTGGGTTGTATATTATTATTGTATGATCATAGTCTTAGCCGGGGGGGAAGGGGTGTTATGTCCTGAGCCTGTGGAAGCAGGCTCGGGGCATTGCAACAGTCCTGGGCAGGTGCAAGCTGCCCGGGACCAGACTGGTTGTCGCCAGCACTCGCGCGCATGCGCGGGTGCTAGCACGCCAAATGTTGCAGTTTGGCCCGGGAATCGTCTATAAAAGAGGCAGGGAGATTTGGGCGTTGTCGGCGTCTTGTAACCATTATGCTGAACAGAAATAAAGAGTTCCTGAGAACTACAACTGCTTCTTGTGTCATTGCCATTTCGCGAAGGACTTAACAGTTGCCTAAGATTAAAAAGCAATAAAGCAACATTATATAAAAATAGCCCAGTCACCCTGAGGGGAAAAAAAATAAACACTTTCTACATTACCCCCAAACTAAAGGACCTGAGAAACATCTCAACTCAATGCCTGAGAAAAGTACCAATTTTTAGAGCTCACTTAAAAGGGTGAGGCATACAAATCACCAGAGCAATGCTGTTTGAGAGGGCAGGTTCTGTAATAGAAAAGGCCTACTTCCTGGGTTCTGCTAAATTACAATGCTAGATTAATAAGATCTGAAGCAATCCAGCTCTGTGTGATTAGGCAGGCACTATGGGAGAGAGATAGTTTCTCTGCTAGTCCCTCTGTCATGTAGGTCTTTATACTGTAAGTAAGAAGCATCTTGAATTGCTCCCGGAAACTCACTGGCAACAAAGCAGAAGTATTACATGGGTATAGCAAGACTTGCTTGTGTCACTGCATTCTGGACCAGTGGTAGTTTTTGACAGCCTCATGCAGGGCACATTATAATAGCCAACCCAAAATGAGACCAGGATCAAGGCTCTTGATCCAGGAATAAAGTCAACTGACACACAAGATGAACTTGTACAGAGGCCTTCCAGGCAGGACCTGTTTCTTGCTCTCCAAGCATGAGCTAGGAATCCAAGAAGACTACTAGATTGTTCAATCCATTCACAGTCAAAGGTAGAAAATTCTCAGAAATGGAAGGACCAAGCACTCATAGCAATTTGGTTTTACTAGGGTTGAGCTTGAACCTGTTTTTCCTGATCCAGACCTCAACAGTCTCCAATACCTTGAAGGATTTATTTGGTCACCAGGATTTAGCTGGGTATCATCCTCATATTGATGATATATGACTCTGAACCTGCAAATAACCTTCCCCAGTGGTCTCATGAAGATATTAAACAAAAAGATGCTAAATATGAAAACATCAAGTCCTATGACACCTCACAAATCACGGGCTTTAGCTTCAACTCTCACGTCCTGTCAAACTTGGATTTGGAGAAAGGAGGAAAACCACCTTATCATGGCCAACTCAGACTCAAAAGATAAAGAGATGATACAGGTGGGTCATCAGCCTGAGGAGATACAACTGGAAGAGTCACAGGCAGGGAAAGCAGCATTGCCTAGCAACCAGGAGAGGCAGCTATTGTTGGCCTCAGAAGATAAAGATGAGGAGCTAACACTTCTGTCCCCAATACAAGGGTCCACAATGAAGAAAGGAAAATAAAATATCAACATGTTATGGAATAATTAATTGAGCAGTTATGTTATGTGCTGTGTATTCCATACTTTTAATTAAAATACTCTTGAGTAATCAAGAAAAAAATGTGTGCATGATTGTGTAATTCAAGAAGAAATGTTAAAGAATAATTTTGTGCATGTAAGCACCACTGACTTCAACAGACTTCAGAGCAGACTTGCAGAGATTGCACTATTAGTATCAACTATGTTCTCTGCACAAGAAGATGGTTTGAGGAACTCTAGAGTACAAGGGAATCTGCAGAGCTATACTTCAGGGATCGTATTATGGATTAATTTGGTTTTCCATAGATAATTTCCAGGAGATGTTGCTCATAGCAAACATACTAAATATGGCTTAGGATGTTGTACTGTTTTAATTATGTGATTCCTTCTTTTCAAACATAGCTATGCTGCAGAGCTTGACATAGAATATTGGTTGGGTTGCAGAGCTTTGTAGCATCTCACATCCAAGAGCAAAAGGGAATCCTTAAGCAAACAGAAGCGTGCTCACTGCTTTTGTCCACAGTGCCTCAAACCAAGGAGAGCAGCTATGATATCCTCAGAAAAGATGCAGCTGGGTTAAGAAAGGTGCAGAAAGACAACATGTACTTCAAATTATCGTTTAACAAGGAAGTTGAGCAAAAGCTTGCATAATCAGCGGGATCTTTACCAGCTTTCAAAATCACTGTTATATAAATTTCCTTTCAAAAAATATTGGAAATATTTTATTTCAGAAAGCATCTTTGTAACTTGAATAATATTGGAGCAAAAAAAAAACCCTGAAGAAAAAAATCAGTATATATTTTATGTCTCTCAATAAGGACAGCCATCTGTACTAAGAGCTTACCCGGTTTCCACAAACTTAATAGCATCTATTATTTCCTGAAGATATAGGGGTGTGCCTAGATAAACAGCTTGATGATGAATAATCTTGGGAAGGGCTATATTGTATTAAAAATCATTAATTTCTTCCACAGTGATGTTTATCTTAGTATTATAAAACTGAGTATAAAAATAGAAAAACTGCTGAATTCTTAGATCAGAAGCATTACATATTTTACTCCAAGCATCCTTGGCAGTGAAATAATATAGTTTATTTATTTATTTAAATTTAGATTTATACCTCACCATAGAGATTCTAGGTAACTAACAACAGATGAAAACACCTTGTAAAATAATAAACTCACATTTGTATTGATAATGACCGCCAAGATAAAACCAGACCTAATAAATTATGAACATCACACCACCCCACCCCCATAGCTGGGAATAGATCCAGGTCTTAAAGCCTTGGAAAGCTAGCAGGACTGAAGCCAATTTAATCTCAGAGACTATGGTATTCCAAAGTAAAATTGCTTTGCTGTAATTGTTTGAGACTAGAAGTTAATAAGTTACAAGATCTTGGTATTCATTCCCATTGTCTTTGCTTATGTGATTCAACTGTTCTCCTAATAAGATGACTTCTATGAATACAATTGAAACATAAGCTGATTAGAAAAGATGTTATATGTTGATATTATTGTTATATGTACAAATACTAGAAAAATGTTTATATTCAACTTTGTATGTATTGAAAGTATTAAAAATTATATTTGTTTAATATAGACAAAAGGAGAGTGTTACCGGAAGAAGAGAGGATCAAGGAAATATATTATTAACCAACATATTGATCAATTACAGAAATTAATTACTATTGATTGTTTTTAAATATATGAACTCAGACAACACATTGTTCACTAAGCAATAAGGATTGTTATTGTAAAAAAAAATAATAAAATATATTTTTACAAAAGACTTCTAAAACTCATGGCATGTGCATATGTGAGCAAGACAGGACACTCTCTGGCTTGTACATGTCAGCTGTACATGGCTTGCCACAACTTGGCATGTCACATTAGTCACATTACCTTCCTGACTAAGATGGATCATTTTAACCTTCTTTATACATCCTATACAGATATTGTTCTTTCAGCAACTTCACTGACATCAGGTTGAGGCTTGTCATTGGCCTGGTGTGGTGCACAGAGTCTGAAAGGATGATATCAGCAGCAGCAGCTAAGCTGTGAGGGCATCCCTAATAACCAGGGAGTGGCAAAACTTAAGCTCTCTCATTCAAACAGTGCAAAGGAAGTTGATCCAAGAAGTCTGGCATGCTTCCTGCCTCTTAAGGGATGTTTGGAAAAGAACAAGTGATCTATTTGCTTAATTCATGCGTAGTTAAATAATTGGCCCAACAGAGCTGGGTGTGGATAAAATAATTGCCACTGGTTTTCTCCACTCCCTTTCTCTGAACTACCTGTTCCCTCATCAGAATTTATATTATCAACTGTAAGATTGGAAGCATAAGAGATCTCTGACTGCAAAAATCAGGACTTAGACCAGATCATTTCAAACTCCTTTCTGACAATAACTTAGTATCAAAGATGGAGGCTGTAGTTTTAGGCTGATTCTCATTGGACTAAGCCATGGTTTAACTATGTACTAAATAAGCCACAATTATTTGAGGTGTAAACTCAGACTAAGTCTTTTGTGCTGTAGAAACCTTTTTAAAAAGAAAATGTCTTTTAAAAGTTGCATAAATCACAGTAAACATTTCTGTGACAACACTGAATGTGAGTGCCAATGGCCCAAAAATTCTCCCTTTGTTAGAAGGTTCGGGTGAAATGAATACCTTGCCATGTGGATGTCTTGCCATGAACATCATTGTTTAAAAAATGACATATACCCTTGTTCTAATCCGCTCTCCAGCTGGGAAGAGGGAAGGGAGCAGACAGAAGCTTAGAAATTCTTAATTTGGTCTTCCACGTGGCTATAAAACTCTCAGAAGAAACAAGGACTGGTGACTGCTAGAAAGGGCGCCTGTTAGGGTGGCCACTTTTCCCCAGTTGAAGAAAACACATGGTTTTACATACACCTTCTGTGTTTAGGATAACTGTTTTAGTTTAAACAGTTCTAAGAGTCTATGTCTCTTCCCATGATGGAGAAGATTGTTACCAAGAGCTATTCTTTTACAAGCAAATTTTAAGCCCCCAGATTCTTTATTTTTGTAATTCTTTCTCTTGAAACTGAATTCAAATGAAAAGTGCCAACCTAATATTATTAACCATTCTCTCTATCCTAGAAAATAATGTTACATTGCAGTTTCTCTTGCATTGGTGGTTCCCAGAGAGATGGGAACACATTGAATTGGAAACTGAAATACAAGAAGTTACTCATCTCTTTCCCTCCAACACTACCAATTTCTCCTTAGCTGCTTCATTTCTAGTAAGTTGTGAAGTAAACTTACTGCCTTGTGAGAGAAAGGGCATCGAGGTTTCTCTTTCAATCAGTGGAAGGCTTTTACAACTTTGTGTGTGCAAAGAGTGAGGTTGCCTCCAATTAATGCAATCTCTCCATCTTTCCCCAATGACTATACTGGCTCTGAATTCTGGGAGTTGGCATCACGATCCATCAAGCGGGGCCGGGTTGGAAAATTGGCCTCTGTTCAATGTTGGCTTGAATTCAGAGCTCATACCCAAAGAACAGGTAGCAGTTGTAGCGAGAGGACTTTTGCAAAGGGACATCTAGTTCTCTGATTGCACTCTTGTCTGGTCAAGGAGGCCCTCCAGAGAACCACTGAAACCTTAGTCAGCTTATGAATGGATTATTGTAATATGCTCTACATAGTCCTTGAAAATAACTCTGAAGTACAGTTGCAAGATTCTGTTAATACAACCTTACAATAAATTAGAATTAGCTCATCTAAAGAGCCGAGGTGGCGCAGCAGTTAGAGTGCAGTACTGCAGGCCACTTTAGCTGACTGTGTTCAGCAGGTCAGCGGTTCAAACCTCACCGGCTCAAGGTTGACTCAGCCTTCCATCCTTCCGGGGTAGGTAAAATGAGGACCCAGATTGTTGGGGGCAATGTAAATATATATATACATTGCTTACTGGTGTACACCGCTTAGAGAGTGCTTGCACTTAAAGCGGTATATAAGTCTCATAAATAAATAAATAAATAAATAAATAAATAAATAAAATCTGGTCCTGCTTCTTCTCTGGACTATCTTGCAAGGCTGATATTAATCTTGCAAGTCCCCCCCCCCTCCATTCCATTTATAACCCAAGAAATTAGGGAGGGTTTCTTCTCTGTCCCTATCCACCTTCCTGCTGTGGGCTAAGTCAGAGGTCCCCAATCTTTTGGGTACCAGGGACTGGTTCCATGGAGAGAAGTTTTTCCACGGACCGGAGGGTGCATGGTTTTGTGTGCTTCCTGCATCTTGTGGATGGGGCTTTGCTTGTGTGTGCAGCCCAGTATTGCATAGCCCGGTACTGGTCCACAGACCGGGGGTTGGGGACCCCTGGGCTAAGTTACCTCTTATTTGACTGTTCCCTTGGCTGGGTCTCTTTTCTCTGTCTCCCAAGGTCATTCCCACATGCTTAAAACACCAGGTGGGTCCACAATTTCCATCACTAAGTGATGCAATTGCTAAACCCAATTTTATCACCTTGTTTTGCTGTGATTGTTAAGTAAATTACACAGTCATTAAGTGAATCTGGCTTCCTCCGTTGGCTCTGCTTGTGGAAAGCTTTCTGGGAAGGCTGGAAATGACAATCATGAGCACCCCCTCTCTCCCAGGACATTGCAACCATTGTATGAGCTGGTTGCTAAGCATCAAAATCGCAATCACTTGAAGGTGCTGCAATCAGTTTTTTCAGCACTATCATAACTTTGAACGGTTGCTAAACAATTGGTCACAAGAACAATTATTCTTCCAACTGCCCAACCAACAACAGCCTCTTCCCTAACATGGTTAGGCAAAGTTATCATTTTTCCTATTTTTCTGCATGCAAATTAGTTGAAATGATGTCACAAGCACTGAACAGCTGTTTGTAAACACTAGAACTCATGGTAAAATAGGAGCAACAAACAATATTTGCTTTCTTCTGAAATATGGTCATTTAGGAAATGATTGTGATGATCTAAGCAATAATCTATCATTACTCACCCTCTGAAGAACTTATTCCTCTAGAAACCTGAATTTCACATGTATCAGTCTACCTCTCCACTATGTTATATTTTGATTTAAATTCAAAACTGGCTTGCTGTGAAGTCAGCAAAGAATTAGCAAATGTGGTCATTTATTCAGCATGCAAAAAAGAGAACAAAAGATGATATCACATTTGCATACACTAATTACATCTATGGATACAGATTTAGAAATAATGAGTATAATTTAAATATAAATTAGCATATCCCATTTTGAAAGCCTGCTCTGGTCTGATCTTAGTCTGTAGCATTCAGTTCTAAAGTGTACACCAGAGAGATGAGAAGTACATTAATAAAATGATCAAAGTGCCTGTAAGCCCAAAAATCTAATTATAAATAAGTTATCTACTGGGTGTCTGAATAATGTGAGTCTTGGATCCATCAAATCTGAATATTGTTGCATCGTTCACTCAGCTCAAAGACAAAACAGAGTCAGCCTGCTTTAGGAGAAGATTAGCTCCTTTTTTCAACTCTACTTGAAAAATCTCTGTACTTAAAACAGCACCTTGGAGAAGAGGTTAAGGGCCTTAGTCAACAAAATATGTAGGTGATCACTAAAGCATAATTTATCACATTGAGACAAATTAATGAATAGTACAAACTCAGAAATAGGACACATGAAATTGTTAAACCTATATTATTTAACATAGTATTTAACAGTTAAACTATTTGAGGTATCATGTACACCATGTATATTTAAAACAATTCTGAGTAGAGAAAGCAATTTTCGCTTGCATTACAGAGTTTGGAATTTCCCCTCTAAGGTGATAAATCTAATTTTAAAAAAAGTATTTCTCCTCTTTAAAATTTGGTGATAAAACTTATGAAAAAGTCCCTTTGATTCTTTTTCCTAAACTTCATATTAATATCTCCAAGGATAATTTTTGTCAGAAATTTCTGCTAGAAAAGAAAGGTCTAAGCTTCTCCATAGGCCAAGCCCATGATAGATACGAGTTTCCCTGTAGACCAGACATGTCAAACTCGTGACATCACATGATGTCACGCAATGTATCAGGCCAATTTTGCCATTGACGGCAATGGGGTGGACGCGGCTTCCAGATGACGCCATGCTGAACATTTTATAATTATGCAATCACACACACATATGCTGCAATCTGGTAGCTATCTTATAAGAACATCTATAACGGGGCTTTTCAACCAGTGGTATGGGTACCATCTGTGGTACATTGGCACCTGGCAGGTGGTACACGACCATCCTAGAAAAGTGGTAGTGGGGAGGGGAATGAGCTGAACCAGTGGCAGCACTGCACAAGCTTGAGCGAGAGATGGCTGGAGCTGCAGGGCTGTCAGGGCTCAGCGGAAGCGGAAGCGCCAGGATCAGTGCCAGACTCCAGCTGGAACTCGGTGCTGATCCTGGCGCTTCTGCGGAGCCCAGAAGAAGCGCCAGTCAGCTGGAATGTGGCAGCATCTCCAGGGTCTTGTGATTTACATTCAGATGCTTGGCAACTGATTCATATTTATGACGGTCACAGTGTCCCAGGGTCATGTGAAGTGACCAAAACCTGCTGCAACCACCCAGGAGACGGGGGGAATAAAAATGAAACACCCCCCCCAACCCACCCCCACTGCCAGTCCTCAACAAAAATGCTCACAACAATGAAAACCTCGGACAGGAGGAAGAGTGCGGCCGGGCGGGCAGGCAAGTGTCTTGCTTGGCTGTGGCTTGGGGGGCACTTTTGTCAGTGCCATTTTAACTATAACAGTTATTAAGCAAACTGTTGTAAGTTGAGGACTACCTGTATTTTACCACTTTTTTCCTTTTCTTTTTTGGTCATTAAGTTTTTGACACCTTGCTAGGTGACTGGTGGTACTCGGATATTGCCATATCCTAGAAGTGGTACAGTGGGTGAAAAGGTTGAAAAGCCCTGATCTATAATATACTGTACTCTCACCAATGCAATTGTGCTCACTTGGTCCAAAACTTAGCCAAACCTGCCATATGTTACTGTAAGTTCTTTTCATAATCATAATTAATTTTTTATACAGCAACAATAATTAAAGACATAATGATGCAATATACGGTACAGTATGCTACTCATAAGATTCCCCCTAAACTTACGTAACTGTACAAGGAAGCTACCTTATGCCAGAGATATTATAACATGGAGAATTTCTCAGGATCTCAAAGACACACCTGCTACATTGCTTCCTAACCCAGAATGCTTCCATGCTGACATCTCTTCCTTCTGTTTCAAACCTGCCAACTCAGAAATCAATTAGGAATAATCACTGCCTTGCTCCAAATTATCATTAATAACAAAACATCCTTTCATCTCTGCTTGTATTCCCCTGACCCCCACCTAAATCTATATCAGTGGTTCTCAACCTGTGGGTAGGGACCCCATTTGCGGTCGAATGACCATTTCACGGGGGTCGCCAAACAACGCAGTCCGCCATTTTTTTCCCCTTTTCCTTAGCTATGCTACTCCCTTTTATTCTATTGGCTTTTGAAAGCCAATAGAATAGACTCTCTTGAATAGAGTCTAATTCTATTGGCTTTCAAAAGCCAATAGGAATTGTCCAGGCTGTCTCTGCCCTGCTGAGCCCGCCAAAAGTCCCATTCTGCAAACTGTGCTGCACTAGTTGAGTAGTCCTCGACTTACGACCGGTTGGGGGTCGCGGCATTAAAAAGGTTGAGAACCACTGATCTATATGCTTATAACATGTTGTAATTTGTTAAATTAAAGACAGTGAATAAATATCCCAACAGTTCCTTTAAGGGAGGAGGACTGAGATGCTATCAAGGCCCCTTTCTCTTGAAAGGTTTGAAGCCCAGGAGCCAGCAGGCCTGATGAGGCCAGAATTTTTGCAAATTAGGAAACAGACCTTGCACAAGCTTTACTGAACCAAAGCTCCTCTCCTTTCCCATTACCACTTCACACACAGATAAAAGGGAAGAAATGAAGGTCTAGTTTTACTATGGCTTCAAATGCAGAACGCTGAAGGGTAGTCAGAAATAGGGTGGCCAAGCTTTTGAACCCAGCCAACAGATAAGCTCACAAAACTCGAAAAGATACATTGAACAGGTGCTGAATCCTCTAGGGTCCTAATTATTCTAACTGAAGCTTGTTAGAGTTGAACTAGGTGCCTCTTCCATAAGTTGCTGTGCTTAGCATCTTTTATTGAGTAGACATAGGACTGCAACATATTGAAGCAGGACAATGCTCCTTTGGGAGGACAAGCAATTTTCAGGTATACGAAAGGATACCTCCTAATTAATTTCAGAAGTATTATACTTCAGCTGTCAGTAGTTTGACAGTCATCGATTTATATTTTTTTAAAGATTCAAGAATCTGCTAGTCCAGGGGTTCTCAACCTTGGCAACTTTAAGACCTTTGGACTTCAACTCCCAGAATTCTTCAGCCAGCAAAGCTGGCTGAGGAATTCTGGGAATTGAAGTCCAATAGTCTTAAAGTTGCCAAGGTTGAGAACCCCTGTGCTAGTTACTTGACCCATTCTGGCTGTATGCCGTAAAACAAACACAGCTGCCAGTTTGGGAAACTCAGCCAGGAAGTGCAGCTGCCAGAAAATCATATGAGCTTGGGTAAGGAGGTTTCTAAAATACTTGAAACTGCAGATTCCCTCAACCACGGAAACAGAAACAGTCTGTATCACTTGGGTTATTTTGTCTCATGTGGCATCTAGTTCTCTTTTCCTAAGAGGCCGATCAGGCAATCTTTATTGTTGTGCTTTCATTCATTTAGAAGTAATGATATTCAAGTCCTATAAACAGACAAATAATTATATAAGGTACCATAAGAGTAACTTTGATGGCACACAATAACAACATAACACAGCTGGTAAGTTTCATGCAAGACAGAGGAACTTTCTGTGAAGTAAACGTGTACAGAATTGTAGCCTGAAGGGCAAAGAGATGTTAATTAATCCTAATTAAAAAAAATAAGCAAATAGAAAACCCACCCAAAGGAAATATGGAAGCCTGTTCCTAAAATAACATGGGCAGCAATGAAAATGTTATGATGAAAATACTCAGAATGGAACACACCTTCTCCAGTGGTTTAACAAACAGCATAATCCTAAACTTTGAGACATGTGAAATGACAGGTTTGATCACTTTAATTAACAAGTTCGGCATGAATGTAGGACGCATATTTGCACCTACATTGGCCTTTCTGGTTGTAAATCTACATCAAGGAGGGAAGTTACTTCACAAAAAAATGAAACTCACATATAGTATCTCAATAATCAAAGATCCTGGCCTGGATCTGCATAAGGACTCCCACTGCTGCCCTCTAAAACAGAATTTCTCAAACTTGACAGCTTTAAGATATATGGATTGCAATTCCCAAAAGTGTTGGCTGGGGAATTCTGGGAGTTGAAGGCAACACATCTTAAAGTTGCCAGGTTTGAGAAATATTGTTCTAAAATCTGAATTTTAGGAATCCTTCATGATGTTTCGTATACAGCCTAATGAAGTGCCTCATCTCACCTCAAGCCCTCTTATTACATGGCACATGATCAAGGCCAGATCGCTGAATATTTATGTGCCTCAAGTCACGAGATGTGTCTTCTTGCAGCTTTTGTATGAACTCCAGTTGTGATTTGTCTATTAAACTACTATATAAGTAAATAAAAATGACTTCATATAACCTGAGTGGCTATCCCTTTTCTTGCTTCCAGGTTTCTTTCCTTCTTTCTTTCCTTCCTTCTTTCCTGTTCATTGTTTTCTCAGTCTTGGCAAAGAATTCTAGATGCCGAGGTTGAGAAACACTGCTCTGCAATCTTCCCACTTGTTTAGTTACCTTGCCTTCAGTGCTCTTAGTAGCATTTGATCTTAGACTGAAGGAAAGACTGGATTTCCTCAGAGGGCATCTACCAATAGAATTCTGCATTCTGAAACAATGTCAGGTCTTATCTGGCTTATTCTAGCTTTTTAAAAGAGTACTAGACCTGTTTCTTTAGCTTTTTTTTTTTTTTTAAGCAATCAAAGCAGGAAAGAGAAGCAAGCTTTGCGGTTATATGTTGCCAGGCCAGTCCTAAACGAATGCATTACAAATTCTCTGCTGCTTCCTCCTAGGAGTTTGTGTGAAGCTAGTTTTTCCTTCTTCTATGCTATTTTGCCCTCATCACAGGCTACTTTCTGGTACAGCTGGCCATGGCTATTAGCACTACAATTTCTTTGGAATATATTAAAATTTGGGTGAAATTGAAAAGAGCTTCTTCCATTTATTTCAGTCTGGGGAAGAGGAGGAGGAGTGAAATGCCAGGGAGACATCTGATGTTCATCAATTTCCCCCCCCCACACACACACACACACTACAGATGTGAATTGACTTTGGGGCTACTGTATTTCCCAGCCTGACTCTACAGCTGTTCTGGAAAAATACTAAATCCACATCCAAAGCTAACTCCACTGACAGGTTGGTAAAACAACAGAGGCCCATAGGATGAAGTTCACTAATCTACCTCACTCTTTCTCTGCTCTACTGGTCTGTTGGCTGAGTTCTTTATGGACATAAGTTTAGTACTCAACAATAGTTCAAGTCACACATCACTAGCAAAATGAACCAGATGCAGGTAGTCCTCGACTTACAACCGTTCACTCAAAATGACGACTGAGCTACGACCCATCATCAAAGTTACAATCGCCATACCACTTCCACAGTCACATAATCACAACTTGGGGCCCTTGGCAACCAGTTTGCATTTATGATAGTTGCAATGTCTTGAGGTACTGTGATCACAATTTGTGACCTTTCTAGGTGGCTTCCAACAAGTGAAGTCAATTAGGGAAGCCAGATTGCCTTAATGACTGCAGTAAAAATGGTTGTAAAATTGGGTCCAGTCACATGACACTCAATTAACAACCACATTGCTTAGCAAGTGAAATTCCAGGTCCAACTGTGGTCATAAGCTAAAGACCACTCATACTAATCCAAACCTGGCTCAATAACACTACATGTTAAGCACAGGAATTGATTTTTTTTCCAGTAGCAAATGATAAACGGTGGAAGAGAAAAAACAAAGCCAGAGAAATCTGCCAATTATCACCTCTGCAGGGATTAGTTCAGGTAGTTGTCAGGATCAAGACTGACTTGGAAGCACCAATTTAAAAAAAAAAAAACATAAAGGCTATATAGCTGATGTTACAAGCTCATATTACAGCACCATGCAGACTTCTGTTTAACTGGAGGCACCATGAAGCCTTTGTATGTGGATTCTTGGTAAAACAGTATTTTATTAGAAAAAAACGAGTGCTTTTTTGGTAAGAAAAAAGGTGCCTGAACTCAGCCCCCCCCCCCCAGGCCATTCCTTGATATGCAACCTTTTGCTCCCCTCCCGAGCCGGACTGCCATGCTAAGGTAGATGGGATGGGCAAGGATAAAATTATTACAACGACTCAGGAACTGATGAAACAAGAATAATACTGTGTGTCTAAGCATATTTATGCAACAACGTCCCTTCTCAAACAACACTACAACTCCCAGCAGACTTTGCTGGTTATTTACACCCACTGAGCCGAAAGGGAAGACAGAAGTTACCGCTGTTGCCATAGCTGTATAAGTGACATATAGGATCGAGGGCAGTTCTACAATGGGCCGTTAGTCAGTCGGGGGCACTTGGGGCTGATGCGCTGCCGAGGGCTGGTCTAAGAGAGCGGTCAGTTTCAGGCCTTTGCCCTGTGCGGCCAACTAACCCGATTGACGGTTTGAGGGCAGGAGGGGACCAGAGGGATCACCTTTCGCCGCCACGTCTATTCTCAGCATCTCGGGAGCTACCATAGCATCTTCTAAAGACCCTCCTTCCCCTCCCCATTTTCCTTACTTCCTCCGGGCTGGGGTTCTTGGTCGGTCACTCTCCTTGCGCAAGGTCCAGCCATGTCCAGCCTACTGGGGAAGTTGTTCAGGATCAGCCCGGGGGAGAAAGGTGGTGGGAAGGGGCCTTCTCCCCAGGAGGCCATCCAGAGGCTTAAAGAGACCAAGAACATGCTGAGTAAAAAACAGGAGTTGCTAATCTGCTTTCCAGGTCTGGTGTGTTTCTCTTCTGCTGCAGGGAAACAGAGTTTGTGGGACTAAAAAAAGTTCAGTCAAATCTTCCAACTCCTTGTGAGATTTTTTTTTTTTTCCGCAAGAAGTTGGAAGGTCTGACTGAACTTTTTTAGTTCCACAAATTCTGTTGAAAAAAGGTGCTGGAACGCCATTCCGTGTGTTTTATGACAGAAAAAGCTCTGGAAAAAACAGTCAGCATAATTGCAGCTATTTAAATTCTGTTGGCAGAAAGATGACACAGAATAAATACAAAATTTGTGTACTTTAACACATCATATTAATAAAAGAATTCCTTCAAAGAGTTCTTAATGAGAACTGTGTTCCATTACTCTCTGCAAAATAGAAGCATGCTCATGTGAGGTAGATTGATATTTTCTGGGCTCATTAAAATAAGGTGTAAATGTGACAATAATCCTTTAGTTTTACAACATATTTGACTAGCTATATTCACTTAACGCCAAAGAGGCTGTTAGGCCTTCATACATTGCAAGGAATTGTTTGCTTTTAATGCATTAATATATTTTGACGTATCACTATATTCTACTTCTCCCTACTCAACTGTGTAAGGACCATAAGAGTTGCATCAGACATCAGTGGCTTCTAATTGGCCATTGAGACAGATTCAAGATTTGCTTATGTCACCTAAAATATGGCCCTCAACAGCTTGGAAACAGGATGCAATGGGTGAAGTCTTACACATCTGAGATGATTGTGAGGAGATCTTCTGGGACTGTTTTTGTTTAACAAAAAAGTTAAAAAAAAATTGTGGAGTGCCATCTGATGTTTACTTTCTCTGTGCTACAGCTGATGTCAGGAATGCTTTCTCTGAATTTCATAAAGTTACATATTCCTTCCACTTGGCCTTACCTAGATGAACATTGGATTGACAGTTTTTCTACCTTTGTTTTCCTGTCCTTTGTCTTTGTCCTCTATATGGACTAGAGTGCATTTTAGCGCAGGCTTCAAGACACTGTTTCAGACAAGACTGCATAAAAATGTCAAGTTTTCCAATAAATCGAAAACTACAAAGACATGGTAAAGCAGGAAGCAGCAGATATGTTTCAAGTAGTGTGTTTTCTTGAGCTACTCGATTGGACAATCCTTTTAAAAAAAGCTTTGGGACTTAGTCCCACAGTGTGATCAAATATATCAATGAATGGGTATGGCCACTGGAATTATTACAGAATGAGCTCTTCCATTTTTTTCCTACAATGTTAGCTCTTCAAACATCAATGTGCCATTACTTCTACATCAAACAACAATTAACTTTTCTTCTTGATTACTGTCTTAAATCAGCATTTATCTTGCTTAGCTTCTTTTGGTTATCACATTTTCCTCTATAATTATATGGAGCATATACAGGAATCCAGCAAAGTGTTTTGTTTTGCTGAAAACAGCATGTTACATGTTAACATATTCCTTACCATAGATACGTTGCATGTTTATCTGAACAAATGCCTGCACAATGTTTTATTGTGGTTTTTTTTTTTGAAAAAAAAAGTATATTTAAATTTCACAATTTTTCCAAAGAAAGGCAGTGGTAGATTATTCCCTATCCCTTAAGAGAGCAACTAAATAATCCACTTTCTGGAGCTAAACAGGCACTGAATCCATGAGTTCAGTCCATGAGGGAGTTCAGAATCTTAGTACAGTTATTACAAGTATGAAAGGTCCAGACTGTAACTGTCCCTAGTCTGCAATAAAATGTTTTTATCTTTAAGGAACTAATCAACATGTTTATTATTAGAGAACAGGAGTTTCTTGGAAAGGTGGAAAAAACAGGATCCATTTCCTTATGCATGTTGAATGTTAAGTGAAGTTTTCTGTTACAAACATCAATAGAAAAATCAAAAGAAATCCTTTTTTTCAAATTTTGTTCACTCCAGCCTTAAAACTCATTATATTATATTTGTAGATTATTTTAGATGATTTCTGACTTGTGCAAAGACTATTTGAAGTGGTCAGATTGCTGGACACATATAATTTAAGGCAGTATTAATAATCAGTTCAACTATAATCCCAGAAACTATGGGAGTATTTTTGAGCTAACTTCTATTTATTGGACTCTTGACTGTAATGTATAAAGCCAATAGACACGATAGAGGGAATTGAAAGAGGGAGGGCTTAAATTTGCATCTCTCAAATAAGCCTCTCAAATTCTTAACATGGCCCTGTTTGTTTGCATCAGTGTTTTCCATACTTGGCAACTTTACAATATGTGGCTGGGAAATTCTGAGAGTTCAGGTCCACACATCTTAAAGTTGCCAAGTTTAATAATACTGGTCTGCTTGGATCCAAATGGGGCAATTTTATACACATCTGCTCAGAAGTCTCACAATTTCAATGTGACTTACTCCCACAGTCTACACTGACTAAAGTGCAAAGTCAGAGGAAAAGGCATTCCCTGAGACATCTCTGCTATGAACCATTTAACTTAATCAAGGTTCTTGTTTATTTAAAGCTGACTAGTCATGAGATAAGAGGCTAACTCAGATGTCATCAATTTTATCTCTAACAGAAATTCTCAACTAAAACAAGCACTAAAAATCACTGTTAGGGTGAGCCAATTATAACACAATAGCAAGCAAAAAAATCCAAACAAGTTTCTGATTAACTTCTAATAATTAGGGGCAGGAGGAGAGGAGTAACAGAAATATATCATACTTTCATTAGGATCTATAAAAACATCATATAGTAGTTGCAACTATTGAGTTCATCAGTACAGGTTAAGGTGCCAATTGCTGAGATAGAACTGAACATGGTAATAGTTTAATGAGGTATAAATTCTGCAGTCTTTGGTTTAATCATCTTTTTTGTGGCTCATATAAAAATGTCATCTAATTCCACTAATACAGGAAGTATCCAGTTTTCCTTACCTACTTTTTTCTGGCTTACAAAGAACTCCTATGTTGCAGACAGAGCTATAATTTATACTTCGCTTTTCCAGTAAGGAGATTAAGGCAGTATACGAGGAACCACATAATTCCTTTTGATGGATTTTTTTCTTATAATTTTCTTATAAGTCCATCTAGTTGAGCACCCTGTTTCCACAGTGGTACAGAGATGTCTATAGGAAGTTGCCTAGTAGGGCATACCCTCAGCTTCATAGTTGTCACAGATGCTGAGCACCATAGTTAGCTTTCTCTGTGGATGGATACAATAGCCTGAGAAATGATTTTATAGCCAGATTGGAAAATATGATTCTCTTGACATTTAACCAACCCATGTCATGCTGGTTCTCAAGACAGATTCAGCTGCGCAAACAAGAGTTGTTATATTTTCTGGAGGGAGAACGGTGGTGGATTTTTATGCTCAGCACTCTCCAGAGGGTTTATTTTGTTTTGTTTCCATTAGCAGCCAATGAAAGCTTTTTGTTTAAAACCCACCAAGTAGTGTGTTAGCTCTGCAAAGTTACATAGGATTTAATATTTAAATAGATAAGCCTAGTTTTCAGAGTAACAAGCTCTTCCTGCTTTCCATCTTAAGATCTCTACAATCGGGCAACTAAATTTCATTTTTGATGTGTGCCATTGTGCCCACAGTAAAATAATGACAATAAAGCTTATCTTATCTTATCTTTCTATCAAACTCAATATCCTTTCCTCTTCCTTATCCCTCTTTTGAGAGTTAAACCTTCAACCTATACTAAAGAATTCTAGTGATCCTGAATGTCTGCTCTCATAAACCTGATTGCCTCCATTAAAGGCAAATATACTACTGCTGCTTTTGGTTATCTTCCTATTACTGGGGAATCCCATCTTTTTTTTTAATCAATGAATAGCTATTTTGTTTGTCAGGCATCTCTTTCCCCCAATTAACCTTGAAAAAAAAAGCTTTAAGGTCACAGAGGGTGGGATTCCAAAAAATGTATCTGCATTCTAAATTGTAACTGCTAGACTCTCAAATGGTAGATTCAGAAAGAGAGTGTTGATTCCAATTGTTATTTATCTGTCAGTGGAATGCCTTTCTATCTCCTGCAGTCATCTAGGAAGTTTTTTTGCCAGTGATTTCATGCATACATACACACTTTCAAAAATTGGCATTTCTTTCCTTTTCCTGCCTTCTCTACCACTCACTGTGCGTACCCTGCATGTGTATAAACAAATGCAGCTAGCGAGAACCCCATACATCTGGGTCCTGCTTGATCTTGCTGCCAAAAGCCAATCTGTGCAATGTTGACACAGTTATGCAGACTGAGGAGCAGAACTGCTGAGTCTGGCTTACAGCATAGCCTTTAGACATTGTACCTGCATGCTCAGCACCTAGGAGGACCTGTGGCAGATGAGGAAAAATGTATTCAAACAGCAGCAAAGCAAATTTTGCATACACTTGCCATTTTTGAAAAAGCACCTAGCTCACAGGTCAGAATCAAAATGTTAAGCTATTGCTTAGAATAGAATAGAATAGAATAGAATAGAATAGAATAGAATAGAATAGAATAGAATAGAATAGAATGGAATATAATAGAATAGCTTTATTGGCCAAGTGTGATTGGATACACAAGGAATTTGTCCCCAGTGCATAAGCTCTCAATATACATACAAGCAACAAGTAATAAATCATGATCAAAAAGATATACATATACTCACCCTCTCAAGGGATTTCCATGTTAAAAAATGTGCCAGTGATCATTGTTTATGAATAATCCAAGATATTTTACCCAGTAGTTGTGGCAACAATATAATGTTTGCTAAATATTTAAATTAAGCCAGCATATAAATTACTTGTAAAATGGGGGCTGGAGAAGACAGCATCTTACTGTATCTTCCAAGTTTCTCCTCTTCTCTGGCACAAAATGACCAGCAATTATCTGATAATTCCATACGTGAAAAGAAATGATTTTGTTGAGCTGATGCCTTAAGCATAGTTGCATAGAAAGCAAGCTACATTTCCTCAATCCCTTTGCACTTGCACTACTCTATAAGGAATACTGTTCTTTCCAAGATTATAAATGCAAGATGACTTAATGGAAAAATGCAGACCCAATTTGGAATAACGTCACTTATAACAAGCATGACAAGTTTCAGATTCCAAAATAGATAATTGTAAGTTAGGGTTATGTCACTACTGGATTTTGCAAAGATTGCATAACCAGCTTTGTAGCAAGAGCTTGTGTTATAGTAGTCTAACCAGCCTTGTAATCGCACCGCAAAGGGATGGGAAGCCCCTCCCAATTTATTCTAGGCTTTGGAATGTGAACTGAGAAAAAAAATGAGTTCCATTTTCTTATTACTGTATATAGCATGGAGAAAATATAAATGCTTAACAATGCCCATTATATTTTAAACAAAATGGGAAAAAATACAGGAAGACTATTACAAAAGGATAAAGTGTTTTTTTTTAAAGGAATTGATGTACGGCTTTTTGAATTACATGGTCTTTTGAATATATTGCACTAATATACTGCACTCCACGCTCCAGCTATACTTGTCAGCACTATTTGACTGAGTCCCACAATCATCATCATGCCTAATATTTGTTACTTTGCATAGTCTATTAAAAACACGTACACCCTCAGACACTTTTCATTAGGACCAAATTGAAATGGGGAAGGTAATACTGCTTACATGGACAAAAGATGGGGAAAATATATAATATATTATATTATTATATTATATTATTCCCAATTAAATATATTATAAAAAGTAGCATATTTTTGGGTGGCATGCCTATTTAATATTTAATAAAAAATGGATTGGGTCTTTAAAGCTCATATTTTAAGAATTTCTTTACTTAGGGACTTGGAGAAAATATTATAAAAGTGATTTTAAAGTACCATTATGGGCTATACCTTGGCATGCGATAGAAGGAATAAAAAGAGGTGCTAAAATGGATATGGTGTCTTATAGACAGCTACTTAGATGGGATGGACAAAACTGGCAGTTTAAATCACGGGAAGAGTTAGCACAAGAAAATATTATTTATTCTTGGTTCCAATATAGGCAACTAGTAGATAGATGGAAGGTGGATTGTAAGGTGGGTTTTCTTAGAGAAGATGAAAATTTTATTAAGCAAGTGAAGGATCAAAGACAAACCCACATTAAGAGGATTTATGGGGTTTTAGTTGAATTGGATTCAGAAACGGAACTAATTAAAGATTGTATGATCAGATGGGCGCAGAACTTTGGTGAGCCAGTTCCATTGGACACCTGGGAAACCATCTGGGTGAGAAATGTCAAATTTACACAAGCACAGAACTTAAGGGAGAATTTTTATAAAATGTTTTATAGATGGCACCTTGATCCACAAAAAATGTCTCTTATGTACCCTGACTTACAACCTAAATGTTGGAGATGTGGTTGTATGGACGCTACTTATTATCATATTTGGTGGTCGTGCAGAGAGATAAAAGCATTTTGGATTAAGATATGGTGGAATATCCAGAGAATTTTTAGAAGGAGGGTAAAATTTACTCCGCAATTATTTTTGTTGGGTATAGTTACTGATTGTGATACAAAGGAGGTTATATTGATGTTAAATTTGATTACAGCCATGAGGCTGTTAGTAGGACAATATTGGAAGAAGGAATCTTTGCCTACATTGCAGGAATGGTTTCTTAAAGTGTCTTATTTGGCGGAAATGGCAAAGATTTCGGCTTTTTTAAAGGAACAAACGCAAGAGAAATTTCTTGCTGTTTGGGATAAGTGGATAAAATTTATACAATTTAAACTGGATATAAAAAAATATTATATAACCTTTTCATAATCTTTATTTTTATATATATACATATATATCTTAATGTTATATTTTCTTTTTTTTTATAAACATAATTTTTTAATTGTTTTTTAATTAAGCCTATATTCTTCTCTGGGAAGTTCAGGGGGGGGAAGGGAGGGTGTTTGGGCGGGGGTTGGGGCAGGGGGGTTTTGTTGTGTAATGTTTAGTTTTTTCTTTGTATATGTTGTTTTTTGTTTTTGTATTGTTTTGTTCTTTTTGTAAAACTTATAAAACTTTTTAATAAAAAAAAAGTAGCATATGAATTATTTGTTTTGGGGACAGTGGTAAATAAACTAAATAAAACTAGTGAAACTGGACAAAAATTACCAGAATAAAACACTGTGTATATGTAGTGAAAGAAAGAGAAGACAGGGGAAAAGAAGAATGGAAAGTTGAATAACAAAGTAATTGAAGGAGGATTGAGCAAGAAAAAATGTTAAGCCAAGAATGAGGAAGTTCAACTAAAAAAAAATAAATTGACTATCTGCAAAGCAAATTGCTAGTATACATGTAATGCTCAGAAAGAAAATCTGGAGTCAATAAATAAATATCCGCCTATACCCTTTTCTCATTTATTTTTTCTTTTAATTTACAACCACTCCATTCTTTCAAAAATGTGATTGGGATGAACAATCTTAATCTTTTCATCTGCCAAAACTTGAACTAAGATAACCATCATCTATATTGTAGTTATTGATATCACAAACCACCATAAACCTGTACCATTCTTATTTAAAACCAACCAAATTACCTGCTGTTACTACTGACACTTAATTTTACTGTTCAGTTTAACTCCTTGTGAAAAAAATTTCTTTCAGTTAATCCCAGGACTAGTTTCTAAGAATGACTCAAATTCTAACATTGTGCATGAGAAAAAAATTATGTATCCCAAGAGTGATTTCATTGTGGGCAGCTACAGAACTCTAATCATCACCCAACTATTTTCTATGCTATTCAAATGTCAGCCAAAATTCTGATGTATCCGTCTTTCCTCAAAGTAACTGGACTTGGGCTATATTCAGCTTTAAATGCAACATCTGAAAAATAGCCCAGAAACAAACTGCTCATCAAAATATAGCAAAATAAGGTGCCCAGACCTGAAGCTCCAAGTATATGAAGGGACCCATCTCCTGGCTATGTTGATGATTGTTGGGTTTTTCTGGCAGCTATGTATATTCATTTTTGTGTATGTATGTTTTAATTTCTTCATTGTCCACCACACAGTCACCGAGATGAGCAGTTATATAAATTGGTTAAATCAATAAACAAGTATTATTGTCTCTGTGGGCCTATAACACAGGCTGGCTCATTTGGCTAAATCATTCCTTAGCCATCAAACTTCCTTTCTGTCAATGCCACCATCTTTTTTACTGGGAGGGGGGTGTCCTTTGGAGTCAGTGACTGCCTGGACATGTCCCTGGAGTTTTCTTGACGAGGTTTTTCAGAAGTGGATTGTTATTGCCTCCAACGTGGGGCTGAGACCGAGTAACTGGCCTTAGGTCACCTAGCTGGCTTCATGCCTAAGGAAAGACCAGGGTTCAGTCACCAGGTTTCTAGTTTTATGCCTTAACCACTACACCAGGCTGGCTCTTTCAATACATTAACATAATGTTGATATAATATTATTCATACATAACCACTTCAGACTGTTTTAAGCTTTTGTTTAAAGTGTTTGCTTCCTCCTTGTGTTATTTAAAATATCTCTTATTCTGCAGCTTTGGTGGCAAGAAGTTCAAGTATACAAATGCCTTCAGATTTTTTTTTCAGGGAAGACATACCTAGTCTTTAATAAAGTATTAGCACCTACTTGTTTGCCAAGTATTAGCATACATAGCATTGGGTGTACTTTTGAAATTCCAGGACTCAATACAGTATTGCATATAGTTTTATCACAACTGCATAAAAAAAACATTATTGTGCAATTGAAATTTAAAATAAAGACCTGGTGGAAAATAAATATTACATTTGCATTTAGAATCTCCAAAAGCAAATACACCTCCCTGATCAGCAATTAACACACATAGGGTTGAGGATGGGATTGTTGATATTATAGAGCTGTTTCATAAGTCTATGGGACATCCCTATTTGAAATATTGTGTTTGCTTCTGATCACATCATCTTGAAGCTTTGATTTAAATCTAGAAGGTCAAAAATACCTTCCTAAAAGAAGACAAAAAGTTTTCTTTGGAGCTTTCTAGAATTATGGAGAACATTGGTTTTGTATGATGAATTTGGAAATATCTAACAAAATGGATAGTATACAGTTTCAAAATGGTTTAGAGATATCACTTCTCACAGTGCATTATTCGGTTAATTAATATAAACTCTGGTTTTTATTCTTCAGCTCCCAACTCCCAGAATATTTGAAAAATCAAGATAATCCTGATCCCCGTGCCAAACTGACAGGTGTGGTACAAAAAAAAAAAAAGAATGGCAGGAAGACTGAGTAAGAAAATAAACTCAGCCACATCTTTTAATCTTAGTCAACATTTATCATCTATTGCAAAGTAATAAATCAACCTGGAGAAAATCTCTCTACGCAGCTGCTAATAATGAATACTGACTTGATGACACATAATGGAATTGTAAAGTAAACCATTTATATTCGTTTTCCTAAGGGCTGTAAATAATAAGGCCTCCTTCAGGTCTAAACAGGTACTAAGTGAGCACATATATTTCCTTGAAATGATATGGAACTGGTTTGTCATGACATTCTTCTGAGATTTTTTTATTTCCCAGTATAATCTATAACCCTAAGATTTCTTGATGGCATCCCAAGTACTAACTAGCCCAATCCTGTTTAATACTTTGGATCTACCATTATCAGCTAGATTCTGACATCTGCTTTGACTCCAGCTACTATAAAAGTGGACTACTTATATGATTACATTTTGTACATTGAATTGTCCAATGCAATAGTCTATTGAAAGTGCTGTGACTAAACGAAACATCTAAATTTAGGTGTGGGATTTCAGATTCCATGAATTTATTGCTATTGCAGAGTATATTAATGGTTCTGAAGATTACATTTTATTATTTTTAAAATGATTGTACATGTACAAAATATTGGATCTAACTATGCAGTCAGGCTTGAATGATCTTTTTTGTCTTGAAAGACATTCAGAAATATGAAAGCAGAGTTGAAGCTAGTTATTTGGACGGAAGACAATTAGGAAATCCCAAGGCTTTAGATTAGTTGGATTAAAAACTTGACAAACATTCCCCTTCCAGCTGGATTGGTGCTTGAGATGTTAAGATAAAATAAAACCTTGTGTATACACTCATACCAATTCTGCATTTAACCAAACCTCCATTTATTTAGATAATGCTAACCTCACCAAAGGATTTTAGCAAGTGAAGGAGCTGTTAAACCGCGGGGTGGGCGGGGGAGACAAAGTACTGTGCCAGTTATCAAGTTTATTTAACAACATTTATTTCCTTCTCAATCTTTAATTTATATGCAAAAAAAAACCCCACCATAGCATGACTGGTTTAACAGAGGCTCATTGTTATCGAAAGTACTGTAATCAATATAGACATACCATCCAGATCTCCCAAACAATGGTTTCAAACACAACCCCTAGAGTGCAAAAGGTTGCCTCCCTCCCTACAGAAGAGCATGTGGATTTGGAGGCTATGCTTCAGAATATTTTAATATATAAATCCAGCAAGTGGAGAGAAAAAATAAGGCTCACATATTTCTAAAACATGGAAGTGGTCTTCACATGATCAATTTAACAATATAACCTAATATCATACAAATGAATGAAAGCTCCTGTTAACAGTAAGGCTGCATTTGGTTTAACACAGAAGAATAATATGATCAAATACCTTATTTCAGGCACATGAAGTATTAGTACCATTCAATCCACCAAGAGGCAATGAGTTAGTGAAAGATAGAAACAATCTACATTATAGGTTCTGTAAACATAAGCCAGAGTCCCAAAAATGCTACATTGATGCTGTTGGGAAATTAAAGCAGCATATTTAAATATTGTACTTAATACCTTACATATGCAATACATGTTTCATAAAACTTTAAAAAAAATCAAAACGGAGATGTAAAGTTAAAATGATTTCCCCCTTCAAGGAGAAGTGTCAAAAAGTGCATTTATCCCCACTGTTTCCCATTAACTCAATGGACCCAGTACTCGGTTCTTTCTAAAACAGGTCCCAGCTACAAGCTCCATACAGCAAGTTTGCCCAGTGCTCATGGCTAACAGAAAGGCAAACCTTAACAAAGAGATCTGGAGCAGTAGTTCTTCAATTAGTTTTGAAGCAGTCCGCAAAACTTTCGGTAACACTTTTAAACACATAGTCCTGCTTTAGAAAGGCATATCTTTCTTTTACAGGCAACTCCTTCAAACACTTAAGTAGTAAAAGATAATCACTTACCATCATTTGAGTATTTACACGTTACATATCATAGAATGACACAGCACTTGATCAATTGTGCATTTGTGATTAAAAGCACATGATGGATATATACACTATAACTTTTGGGGGGATGGAATCATGCGAAATTGCAGCAAAATAGATTTACAGAGCAATCTCACATTTATTGTAGAACGGTTATCACAAAAACACATATGAAGCAGAATGTGTCCACTATCACTGGTGTAACTCTAATTGAAACATTCACACACACACCCGACAGTGCCAATCAGAAGAAAAAAAGGCTTGCAAAATTGGCTCCACTATTCAATATGATCAAATACATAAAGAAAAAAGCATCCTGTAGTTAAAGATATTCAAGATGTTCCATTTTATTTCAAATATAACTAGGATATGACCTGGCTAATATTCCTGAAACATTCACTGTGAAAATAGGTATGATACAACATATTCTGCCACAAAAACAAGCTGTTGTATAATAAAAAGCAGGACAAAACCTGACAAAATGTAAGATGCTTTCCTATTTTATCACTGTATTACATACTCAAAATTGGTTAAACTTCATGCTTTACTGAGATGATGTAACAAATTTTCTTTTCAAAGAAATGAAAATCAGAAATAGCCTATTACTGTATATTCCACTGTGTACACAAACTAACCTAAATAAAATCAGCCAATTCATGCTAAAAGGTTAAAAAGTGAAGTTTTTAATTTTTAATGAGCACAAACTAAAGCATTCAAAAATTATGAAGCTTTAACTGCAAAACTTTTAATTTATAATATTTTATAATATTATTTAGCTTTTTTGTGTGTTCATACATATATACATGCTTGCACATTTCCAGTTCTGGCTCTGTGAATATTATATTGTCCATAAAATAGAAAAACATGAGATTTTCAAAACATTTTTTTCAATCAGGCTAGCAACATGAGAATTATATCACACAATTATTTCATGCTTGTTGGAATGATGTATGGAAACTAATTGTAAGTATTAATAAGTAGCATTTAAACAAAAAAAGCACAAATGCCTTGCTTGTATTTGATCATTTTAGAAGTCAAATGTAACACACCATAACGTTAACTATGTAATAGTTTTATTTTGTAATATAAAGACGGACTGCAATACTTACCACACCTGCTTTATTTGTTGGCTTTTCTCTATGCGTTTTAGAACTATTGGAAAAAAACTATTTAACTATTGTAAAAAAATGTTAATAGCTCTAAAAATGCTTCAGTATTGACATTGTCAACTGAGAATTTATAATCAGCCCTACTTTACAGCTTAAAACATGTAACAAGTGGAACAATATTTAAGCTAGAGCAGGCATGTCAAACTCACGACATCACATGACCTTGCGCGACATATCGGAGCTTTTTCGCCATTGCCGGCAATGGGGTGGGCGTGGCTCCGGTATGATGAAACCGGCCCATGGGTCGGCAGTTTGACACCCCTGAGCTAGAGGTTTATAAATCCATGTACAAATGACTAACAGAACTGAGACACTCTCCTCTATTTTACAAAGTACTTTGTGGAATTGCCTTTAAAATCTTTCAAAGATTGAATTAAGTAGGAATTGCGTCGGACTATGCAAACTGTCACAGGTAAGAGTACTGACTGAAGGTTGTTCAGACATCACAGTAACTGTAATTTATAATGGTGTCCAGCAATCTAGTGCTTTCCAAATGTTTCGAACTAATTTATCTCATTGCTCCTAACTATTGGGCATACTATAGATGGTCCAAATCATCTGGAATATAGTTGGAGAAAATGGTTTTACTACAAATGGAATGAAGATTTTGCCTCATATGCCTTCCAGTCCCCTCTTACATGGCTAAAAGAAAACCCAGAAGTATTTGCTTCTCTTATAATAAATCACTTTTGGGCTTTTCCAAACCTGGCAAACTGTAGCTAGCAGTAACCATATTTCTCTGTAAGAATTCCATCCAACTCAATCTCGTTCCTTGAATTTTTGAATTCCTTGTATGTTATTTTGAAAATAAATTAAAATAATGGTTTAGGATTTGGGTAGAACACCAAAGTGAAGCTAATAAGCAAAAATTTATCATTAGTTCTCATGGATGGGCTGGAGAGAATGCATGTGGCCATCGGCTCCAGGTTTGCTGCAATTCATTCCCTCTTCACAAATAAAATGTATCATGATATCTGAACCAGTGCTGCAGGCAGCAATCTTGTTCCATAGGCTGATGTCGAGAATTCATTATGAATTGAATATTTCAGCTAAGTAATTTTATCCAACCAAAAAAATAAATGGCTCAGTTAAGTCATAAATATGTTTACAAAAGTAAGAAATATATTAAAATTTTAGCAAATATATGCTGATGAATTGATCTGATACATTTTTTCCATTTTTTAATTTAAAAATCAGATGCAATCTCTCTATTCCAATACACCACAGATAACACTGCTATGACAGAGACCAGCTCTGGCTCTCTAGTCCCAGCAAACTCTATTATAGAGTTTAAATTCTAAGATTTATATAATAAGGAAGAAAGGAAAGAGAAAGTGTAACCTATTTTTGTCTTACATCTTACAGTTCAGATGATATGCAAGTAATTTTCCAATTCATATTTAGTAAGCTGATTTTTGTTAAGTCACAGGGCCAATACGAATATGAGATATTTGTCAATGGAACTAGACATATTTTAAAATGCCATTATTAATACTACATAGTATATTTGTTTTAAAATAGTATTCATTTTCATCTAATAGGAAATGTAACCATGTCCTAAGTGGTTAACCTTTTGAAAAGATTCCGTCAAGTTTGGTGTCTTCTTCTGATAGTTGTAATTTTTAAAAAGGTCACACACACACACACACACAAACATACACAAATCAACAAGCAGAAAGAACAATTCCAATAAGCTTAATACAAACTAATTTCAGGGAAAAGGGAATTATTATAGAATCATTTTAATTTTTAATTCAATGCATCGGGCATAAAGTTGAAACTGGCTCTGCATTAATGTTGTGCCATTTAGCCTCAAGTTAACACAAACGTTAAGTTATATCAGGACGGCATGTTCTTTTCAACAGGATTTCCCTGTTGTGACAAGGATTGAACTTCATAACTACATTTCTTTGCAACTTCTCTTTTTAATAATGGTTTTTTTTCTTGCAATTAATTTGTAGTTGAAGCCATACTTCATTCAGCATAACTTTACAAATTACAAAGATGATTCAAACTGTTTGTTGGGATTAGGCTCTGCTTCTAATTTTATAGCAGGTATGCATTCTGATTTAGTCCTCCGGGCTTTGTGATATGGAGAGTCAATAACTATTTCAGAGCAAGAAATACTAACTGAAGGGGACTTTTCTATCTTCTTTCCTGTAGCTTTTTCCAGAGTCCCACAACACTGTTTCAGAGCACACTGGATTCTGCAGGGAAGTTCACATTTACTTACACCTTCATCAGAGCTTACAATGGCAAACTCAGGCTGAATGGTTGTTGCATGTATCCCTTCATCATGAAAAATCTCCTTAATATCTTTTGCCACTTTCATGTAGGATTCTGGATCCTTACATTTTATGTGAGCAGTGCCAATTATCCTGCTTCCTGCCAGCTGCCACACATGCAATTCATGGACAGCTTCTACATCTCCCAGTTTACGGAGTTTCTCATTTAACGAGCGAATATCAATTTGCTTAGGAACAGTTTGCAAAAGAATAAGAGCAGATTCTTTAAGCAGAGGATAAGTAGTATAGAGTAGAATGCACACCATAATCAGACAAAGTGCAGGATCTAAATACAGAACCCAACAAGGACCAGCTACAGGGATTTGCTCTAGTTCCATTGAAGAAAGCTGAGTGGAGTTTTTACAGTGGTCATTAACACAAAGATTGATGCAATCCCCAACCTCCGGGCATGGAGTCCAGGAAGAGTAAAATATTATGGCATTCACTACTACAATAACAGAACCCAAGGCATCTCCAAGAACATGAAGGAACACTCCACGCATATTGAGCTGAGCACTGGTATCTTCGTCAATCTCCATATCTATAGAGGAGTGATTGCTAATATTTCCATTTGGTTGCAACTCCATTTGGCTGTCTTTTACTACATCACCTGCAAAGACAAGAGCAACATTGTTATGCAAATATGAAATCTGTGACTGAATTAGCAACATTATGTTAATATAGCAAGTGAAGGAAATCTGGATCCAGAAGTATTTAAGTTATTATCTCTGCCTTATGGTGACAATAATGATCTCTTCAGGGCTCTAGAACAGGGAACATAAAGTTTTTCCATAACCTGAACCTATTACAGCATGCTAATGTTTTAGCAAATAACAAAATCATTCTCCTCTCCTTTCAAAATGTTCTAATCTTAAGTGGTAAACTAGAATAGAATGTTATGCAGGACTGCTGATGCAATCCTTTCTAAGTTGGACAAATGGTTCTTCTCTAGGTCCTGATATTAGCTTCAGACCAAAGGCTTCAAAGCAGCAATCCCCAATCTAAGGCTTTCAGGATACCCTGGATCAACTACCATAATCCCCAGCTACACTGGCAACTCTCTAATAATTAAGGGAGTCAGCTAGCAGTTCTGAAAAATTCCACATTGTGAAAGGCTGCTTTATGATTCGCAGCCAATCTCTTTGTTCAAGCACTCATTAGCTTTCCTTGATTAATTAAACTATTCAAGGCAAAATTCTAATCATCATAGTTAGAGGTGAATAAAAGAAAAAAAGGAATATGTAGGCATAACTGAAAGTTTTGGAGAAAGAACTGTGAAATTTGCTATTTTCAAAAATCTGTTCTCTTGAGCATAATGAACAATTTTCAAAAAATGAGAAGACATACATACACAGAAAAACTACCACTGCAGAGGTACAATGATTTATATATGCCTGAATGCATACTCATTGACATATCAAGGATGCAGTGGAAATTATCAGTCAAAAGGAGAGAGAATTGTTAAGACTAGGAAAATGAAAGCTGATGCCCTCACTGTTGACCATGCTATATATGGGAGCTTAAATCAAAACATCAGAAGAGCATCAGTTAGCATATCCTGACCATCATTTTAGATTGTTAAGTGCAGTAACTGATACAACATAAGTGAAATGCAAAATATTCTGGATTTTGATATTAGGTTTTGCTTCCAATCACACTGGTATCCTGAACTAATTCACAATGATCCAGAAAAATGATCTTCATCCATCTCTCTTCTCCTTGTACAACTTAGCACTACTTCCAGTGAATTCTCCCCCAGAAGATGGGGTGGAGGGAAGGGAGACAAACTTTTCTATTCAGGGAAGTTTGGCAGTTTCTGAGTTTATTCATGTTTGCTTTTCAAATGATTTTGAGAAGCAAGAATCCCATGGCCAGCTCCAATGGCTGGGAAAGAGAAGAAGAGGTAAATCAATTTTAAAAGCTGCAAAGAAATTAAAGAAAGTAGTCATTGTTCTTCCCTGTAGCTAGCCCCCACGTGGTTAGGCTGAATTATTGTGGAAGACCACCTGCTATGGATTAAATAGATAGAAACTAGAGAGGCATTTTCACATGTGCACTATGCATATACTCATGAACCTGGCCTCTCAATAGTCAGTCTCTGAGGATATGCTAGAAAGACTTGATCTGCTAAGCCCCCTCCCCTCAGGCAAGCCTTAGTCACAGTGCCTAATCTTTAAAAAGTGACAATTGAAGCCAATAAAAATAACCAGAAAATTGCCAAGTGAAAATATTGCATATAAAAGAATACCAAAAATACTATGAGGATGAAATAGCATTTAGTACAAATAATGTCCTGAAAGAATATAGGTCATTTACATTAAAGAAAGTTAATAAAAGGACAAAATGATGAAGCATCATCATCATCATCATCTGTTCTGAGCTTCCCATATAACATCATATAACAGATTAAATTTATTTTTTTCCACATCAAAAATACTGTCCAAATACAGTACATGCTGACTATATAGTAAGACAAACATGCAAAACAAATAGTAGTTATTGCATAGGAAAATTTTCATTCAGTATTTTTTTTTCAGAAAACCTAAATTTTGGGGAAGGAACTATATAAAACTGCAGATGGAACAAGAGGGAATGAAAATTGCCTTTTTGCCCACACTCTCAGTGACATTTTAAATTTGGATTAGCAGCATTATGCAGGCAAAAAATAAGCAATTGTTTTCATGCTGAAAAACAAAAAGGACAAAACAGCCATTATATCAAGAGAGACCATTTGTCTGTGTGTTGTATTACAAAATGGGTTTAAGAGTAGTTATGTTGTAGATACTGATGAGAAGAATGCTATTGGCTCAATGATTCCGGCAATGTAACTGGAGAAACTTGAATCATCTCCCACACTCATTTCATTAAACTGACTCCACCTCTATAATGATTTTTACAACTCCCAATGGTGGAGATCAAGAGTTAAGTTTATGGGTGCTGAAAACAGCAATTATATATGTATTAATATACAAGGAATGCTGTACATGTGCTCCTAGCTAAAGATGTAAGCCTAAAACTTTCAAGCTTTAACAGCCACTATAGGGACTTCTTAAGGAGACATGTTTGTTCTTAGAATCATTACCCATAAATACCAACATTCTGAAAAGCATTTACAGCTTCATCTTCCCAGACCTACTTTTTAAATGTAGTGGTGGGGTGGGGGTGGGGCAAATATAGCTGCATAATCATACCGGCACTATGGATCTTATTGCATAAATCATCCAATGATGATCCCAAGGCCAAATGCAAACTTTAGAAAATCAGTTGTTTACATAAATGATAACACTCATGCCAATAGATTAACAATGGTAATAAATCCTATTAACCAAGCTGCTTTAGAAATTATCTCAGAACTTTGATTGAATTATGAATCAACATATCTATATTAAACTAAATTACAATTGTATTGACTATAGAACATTGCCAGAGGAATTAATTTCCACAACAAGGAATAAGTTCTACATCTGCAATGTAACTAGCCCTTAAAGGAACAATTCTGCATTTATTTTATTATATTTATATTTTGCCTTTCACTCAGAAGATAAAAGTGGCATACAAAGAACTTGCATTTCCTATTTTTCCCCAAAAACGTACTCTGTGAAGTATGTTGGCCTAAGAGGAAGGCAACAATCCTATGAACCAATGAACTTCCATGGCAGAGGGTGGAGTAGAAATTAAGAGCAAGAACCAGCACTAGCTCTCAAATAGCAATCCAAATAATTTTGTCCAAAAAAATAGATGCTTTGATGATTAAATCTTTAATGACAACAGACTTAAGAAAGCGATTAAATCAGAATAAATGCTGCAGAAAACTTATTGGTGGCCTACGCTGATGGCTTCTCAATATTTCATGTCAGTGAAAAAGCTATAGACTACATAATTGGGTAAAGAATGACAAGTATTCTGTGTATGCTCAGAGAGAAGTGCATACCAGATCTACCATGACAGCTGGTGTCTATGTATAATAAAGTTCTATGTTAAATTTTGCTGCTGGAAAAAAAATCTTCAAGCAATAAACCAACATTACACAAAGGCTGCTAGTTGTTGAGATATATGGAAGAAAAGTGCAAGTGAAGAGGAACACTGAAGAAATTCTCTTCTATACAAGGAACATTGTTTAGCAATTTTAATTACATTAAATTCACTACAGTACAGGAAAGTTATCTAAAACCTTTCAGAGTATTTGCTTTTGTGTTTTAGTGAAAGTGGGGTTCAAGAACAGTTTTTTGTCCTTAAGTAATCGATGACCATTTCCCATATTCTAGGTTTTCAGAATTCAGTCCGATTATGGCCTAATGAAGAATCCTGGAAAGGCCTACAGCAATATTTAAGGTCATAAGATCAAGGAAATATAGTGAACAAATGATTAATATAACCCACTAGAGAAAAAGTTGCCATCTCCCAGAGCAAAAGATGCTCAAAGTGTCTGCTGGGGCATGATGAAGTAACAGTAACCATGGCAGTGGGTTGCCAAGAAGTAAATTAGGGTCAGCATGGCACAATCACAGAGGAAAGGCAGATCACCAAAGGATAAAATCTCTCCCATGATCAGACCAAGGGGAAGCCACAATCCCCTTGGGGTCTGGCGGGCTCGGTATACCTATCTTTTTATCGTCTTTATTTGTGCGGGCAAGATGGAATTCAAGCCCAAGGTTTTTCCCTGGCTTAAGAAGAGCACTTTCTGAGGCAGGCTTGGATCTAGGTATATCTAAACATGATCAGATCAGGGTAGAAGCCCCTCCGCATCTGCACCCCACACCAAGCCCTTCCTCAACTCACCCAGCTTCTCCAGGCTGACTCCATTGGAGCTGTTGAAATTGTCCACCAGGGTGTTGGTCTCCTCTTCTTTATGTAGGTCGCCGGGAGGCGGCTCCGCCTTGCCTCGGGCACCGCTCCGGCGGTGGCTTCCCCCTCCGTTCCCGCCATGCGAATGGCCGTGGCCGCCGGCGCCGTGCTGGTGGAAGAGGCAGAGCCCCAGGACGTTGATGAGCAGCCCGGCGGCTCCGACGCCGATGACCACTAAGGGCTGCTCGATCTCATGGGGCTCGGTGAAGCGCTCGATGGCTTCCAGGAAGATGGTGAAGCAGAGCGCGGTCAGGAAGACGGCGTTGACCAGGGCGCCCATCACCTCGGCCCGCACCCAACCGAAGGTGTTCTTCTTGGTGGCGCGGGTGCGCTGGGCGAAGCGCACGGCGACCAGGGCCACCACCAGAGCCATCACGTCGGAGAGCATGTGGAAGGAGTCCGAGAGCATGGCGAGGGAGGCCGTCAGGCGGCTCACCACCACCTCCACCACGAAGAAGCCGAAAGTCAGCGCCAGCATGCACATCAGGCGCACCCGCCGACGGCCGTGCCGCCCCCGAGCCGGAGCCGGTCGCTCGCCCGGGCTCTCCACGCCCATGCTGCCGGCCTGCGGAGCCACTCAGCCGCCTAGGAAAGGCGCCGCTGCCGCTGCCGCGCCGAATCTGCGAGGGAAGATGAGCGGGGTAAGCAACGCCTCTCGTCGGCCAGCCGAGGTGCCACGGCCGCTGCCGCCGGTGAAACCACCGCTATTGGCGCGGCTAGTCTCCGCAGTAATCTTCCACCAGCGCCGGGGCTACTGCTCGCCCACGGGCCAAAAGGGTTGTGATCGTCACTATCGACGAACCGTCTCTCTGTGGCTCCGCCGCCGCGCCGTCTCCCTTCTATATAGACCGCGTTCCGAGAAGCGTCTGCAACCACCCCGCCGCTCTTTGCAGACGGTTTGAAACTAAACTTTGCACCCGAACCCCCTAACACTCCTTTCCACACGGAACCCCAGAGCCACCCGCCACTAAGCTCCGCCTATCTGGATCTTCCTCATTGGCTACGACCCCGGCAACCGGGCGGCACCGCTCACACCTCCCAGCGCGATTGGCCTCCGGGGATTGTCTCGCCAAGCCATCCGCCATGCCTCCAGACGGCTTTCCTATTGGCCTGGCTTACCTCAGGCTTTTCGGAGGTCCCGCCTAAGAGGCAGGGCGATAGTTTTGATTGGAAGAGATGCTCAGTCGCGATCTATAGCATCCTATCAATCTTCTCTTTGGAGCCGCCTCCGAAAGAGTTTTTTTTTTCGGGACTGGTGCAAAAGGCGGTGGCGGGTATCAAACGGAACGTTTCCCTTTTTTTTCCTTCGCCCTTCCCCCCCAGCCCACCCTTCGCCCTGGTTTTCCACACGCCCCGCCAGGCGGAGGCGGCCCTTCCTTCCAAAAACTGCTTGGCGCTCGGCCCCAACTTCCCCTTTTCCCTCGGTGACACTGACAGCTTTCCCCCACCTCCGTATCTTGCCACCGCACCATGACGTGGAATAAGACCGGGGGAAGGGGAGCTGGAAAGGGGCCAGGACAAGCTGGAATCTGTCAGCGTGCACGCGACACGCAAAAGCCCTGGATCCGTATCTGCCGAGTAACCCTGCTGGGTGAGAAATAAAAAAAACTGCTGAGGTTCGCAAGCCTGCCTTTCCTGCAAAGGAAGCTCCGGATCAGGATGTGTATCTGCCCTAAGTGTTGTTCTCATGACATTCCTGCGAAGTATTTTAAGCTGAGGGAAGAAGAGCGGCCCTCGGTCCTCCACTGAGGCCTCGAGAAGAATAAGGATTTATTTTTTCTTAGTTCAACTCTGAATGGGTTATTGGAATGGTTTTAAAAGGTTTCCGGAGAGACCTGTTAGTTTGGTGGCCATCGCATCAAGCAACAACTACACAGTTTGCAACAACTTGTTCCAACTCAGTGCTTTAACCACTACCCCAAACTGTCTCCTTAGCCTTTTAAGATGCTATAAGCATTAAACAGTGTCTCTGGGATTGGACAATGATCACAAGGAACTCATGAAGTGCATGGGAAAGTGATGGGTTTGTAGTTACAGCTTGTGTTTATCTTTTCTGGGGTGGTTTTTTTTTTTTTTTTTTTGTTCCACACCAGGTGGCAGCACCTGGCTGATAGAAAAAAGCTAAGTGGAGTCAGGCCTAGATAGTGCTTGGTGGAATTCCCCAGGAAATACTGAGTTTTCGGTGTAGATGGAGAAGTATATATATATATATATCCTGGAAGGAGGCAATGCAAACAATTTCATTGCTACAAAGTTTATGGTTGTGTCCAAGACCAGAGACTGAATGCAGCCCAGCAGAGTCTTTGCCTTTACAGTTTTCTATGCTGTGGTGAAAGGATAAAATCTTTCTTTTTTATATAACTTTATTGATTTTCAAAAACAGAATTAAAAGACAAGAACGGGAAGGCAGTTGAAAACAAGGATTCATGAACATCGATGCAGTTAAACAGCACGATCAAAAATCTCTGATCTCAAGCCACATTTACAATGAATAATACCAGTTAGATTGGAAAGAAATAAAAATCATCGGCCATGCCAACATCTGCCACATGTGAATTTATTGAAGCTTGGTATTCTCCATTTTCTTTCGACTCTCTTTGCTGATGATGATCTTGAAATTGAAACTGAATTTGGCTTTTAGGAGAAGTCTCTGTTTTCAAGAAAAAGGGAGGAATCTGCCAGATAAATCAAGGGGAAACCCAAGATATTTTATGTAAGACCATTAGTGGATTCTGGTTGTTATTTCTTGTAAGAATAGAATAGAATAGACGGGTAGGGTAGGGTAGGGTAGGATAGGAATAGAGATAAAACTTTAGAGGTCTCAGTCCAGCCTGCTGCTCAAGCAGAAGAACCTATACAATTTAAGATAATTGACTGTCTAGTCCAGGCATGTCAAACTCGCGATGTCATGTGACGTATCAGGATTTTTTTCCCATTGCCGGCAATGGGGTGGGCACGGTTTTAGCATGATGCAGGCCAACAGTTTGACATACCTGGTCTAGTCTTTTCTTAAAAACCTTCAGTGATTTCTGAATGCAAGCTCTTCCACTGGTTAATTGTCCTCACTATTAAGGAAGTTTCTTCTTAATTCCAGGTTGCTTCTGTCTTTGATTAGCTTCCAATCATTGTTTCTTGTCCTGCCCTCATGCTTTGGAGAATAATTACACCCCTTCTTCTTCCTGGCAGCTCCTCAAATGCTAGTAAAAGAACAATTAACAAGCATATTGATTTAGCTCCAGCATATGAATATGTAAGAAACCAGACCATTTGAATGACCAATCAACAAGAGAACCAATCAGCTGCTCAGAATTTAAACATAGCTCCAAACGAGCAACCAATCACACAACCAACTGACCATACTGGCACACAAGATATATATAAAGAGGAATAGGACAAGAAAATCCTGTGATGATGTAGTCTGGTAACAAAATGTTGGGAACTAAATGGCAAGCTCAGAGAGCAAACCACTGCCAAAAATCTAAAACCCAAGCTACAAGTATTTTCTGTTATTTCAAAGAATAAAAAGAGTTGAAAAATAAGAAAGATTAAGACAAATCAGAAGTGCAAAAAAAGAAAACTATCTTTTTTGCATGTTCATTTTCCTTTTCCTTTTCTATTTCTTTTTGCATTCTATATTATTTCTTGCTCTTTTTGCACAACTTTTCATGCTTTCTGTTTCTATTACTATCATCTAGTGACCATTTGAAGTTACAAGGGTACTGAAAATTGACTTACGGCTGGTTTTTTTTTTTTTTTTAACATAACTGTTATAGCATCCCCATGGTCACTTGTTCAAAATTTGGATGCTTGGCAACTGGAAGGTATTGATGACAGTTTGATGACAGTTGCCGTGTCCTGGGGTCATGTGATCACTTTTTGCAACTTTCTAACAAGCAAAGTCAATGGTGAAGTCAGAATTACTTAACAACTGTGTTACTAATGTAACAACTGCACTGATTCACTTAAGTGTGACAAGAAAGATTGTAAAATGAGGCAAAACTCACTTAACAACTTCTTTGCTTAGCAATGGGAATTTGGGACTCAATTGTTGTCATACATTGAATACTAGCTGTATGTGCTTCATTGATTGTAGAAAAGTTTTTGATTGTATCAATCACATGGGGTTGAGGGAAGTTAGCCCAGAGAAGGAAATATTAAAAAGGCAGAAAAATATATTTTTCCTCAAAAGGACTTTTTAAAACCAAACCTGGCCCCAAATCTATCTCTCTGCCCCAAGCAAGACTTTAGCCCCATACAAATGCAGATGTAAAACCATCAGAAAGTTGGAGCCAGAGCAATCAAGAAGACAAAAGAGAAGATCTGCATACCCCACCCAAACTCTAGGAGTCATTAGCCCCATCACCTGGGAAGCAGGATATGATAATAGAATTAAACCACAGATATCAAGGCCTAGACAAACACTCAGAAACAGCCTCAAGGTTCATGCCACAGGAACAGGAAACTATTCCAAACAAAAGGCTAGAGGGGGTATAAAAACCTACTACACCATGCGCTCAGCCCTTCTCTCTGCACTTTCCTGAAGAACCATCTTTCTTCAATAAATTGTAACCTTCTTCCCAAAGCAGTCGCCATGTTTGCTTATTTATTCCCGGCTTGGATGTACCAGGGTGAAGACTTTACTTCTAACAGAGTTATGGAAAGTTCTGAAAAAATGGGAATGCCAGAACATCTCATTGTACTCCTGAGATATTTAATTAATTTAATTTTTACTAATAATATACTTAGAGACTTTCTGTATGAATTGGATACAGTGGTAATGGAGTGTTACATTAAACCCAGATTTTCATACTAACTACACTGTTTAGTTCCCAAGATATTCCTCCTACATGTAGAAGTCATACTGATCTGAAATTGACTCTTTCCTTCAGCGTACTTACAACATTGTGGGTTTTGTCTACAATTTGGGAAGCTGAATTAATTATTGGTGTAAGTTTTGCTCCAAAAGAAACACTGAAAAGACAGTTTTTTCAATATTTCCTTTGAAGCTGTGGGGTGAGCAATTTCCCTCTTAACCAAGCCATTATTGTGTTTGCCACTATCCTCATCCTTCCCAGCTGCTCTGAGATAACTTTATAACCTGATCAACAGCCTCCAGTAGCTGATTTTAAAAAATAGTCTCTATGAAACGCAAGCATGATAGGGAAGATAGAAGGAAGAAATGGTTGGCTGTAATTTTCTGTACTGTTGTCTTGAGGCAAATGGAGCAACTAGCAACACTGGAGAACAAGAGCCAATAGTGGGAACTATTGCAGCAGGAGAAAACTGCAGAAAAGGATGAGGATGGTTGGAAGTACTTTTGAACCTTCTATGTTACTTTGTTTTTCCGCACATAAAAAGAACATCACATCACCTAGAAATGTCACAATGGGACACCAAGTCAATCCTTCTCTTTAGCTGTGGTTCAGTGACTGCATGCTTTACCTGAACCTTTAAATTTCTTCACAGATTTGCAAATCTCCTTTATCATCACTTACAGCAGGCATGTCAAACTCGTGACGTCACGTGACGTATCGCGACATATCACGACTTTTTCCACATTGCCGGCAATGGGGTGGGCACGGTTTCAGTATGATGCATCCAGCCCAAGGGCCAGCAGTTTGACATGCCTGACTTACAGTCTTGGCTGTGACATAGAACAGACAACTGAATTTGGTGTGTGGGGAAAAATCATTAGCTTTTCTTTTTCTTTCTGTGAACTTCTTTTGCAAATAACTAATTATGCAGGCTCATCTTGTTCAAATGGTAAGGAAACAACTTTTATAGGAAAGAATCATAATTTATATTATAAACTAATAAAACTTTAAAGTAAAAAAAGGAAAGAAAGGGAGTTGTGAGTTGGCCATTTTGGTATCAGCGTACTAATCAGAACAAAAGAAAGTACAGTCAGAACATCCTGAAACTGTTTGCTTTTCAATCTGTTAGAAATAATGCTTGAAAGGAAAGAAATTTATTGTATTCTACTAAGAAACAATCACTTAGAACTAATAGTTCACATTTGCTGTTTTAACTCATTATGGTATGTGTTTGAGAAGGCTTAGTTTTGGGAAGTTAAAACTTTTGGGAAGTTAAAAAAGCATTTAAAAAACAGTTTTAAGTTGTAAAAAAATGGCAAATGCTTATATAGTAAAGATGCATTCTGGCATTCACAACTTGATGGAACAAAGCATTTGTTCCCCTATGTAGAGCAAAGTCCCAAAGTGATGGTTCTACCATAAATAAAAACCCTATACTTCAGCCAGGCATGCCCTTAATAATTTTAGTTTTATCATTTCATATTTTGCATATTTATATTTTATTGTGCCAATAAATAAGATTCATGCAAGCTCAGGGTCTATTTAAATGAGTACCCAGTTTCCAACTGTAGACAGCTAGTTGCAACTTAAAAGAAAATTGTACATAAAATATATTAGTCAAGAGTCAAATTTCTAGATCTTTTAAGCATCATGTGCAACAGCCTATTTGATTAAATATATTAAATGATGGGTTAAGATGTGCTTATATACACTTTTGCTGAGTACATTAAGAGATTAAGATAAGATAATTACAAAATGTATCTTATTTCTATTCATATTATAAATGCAGTAAACTGATATCTGAATCTCGTAGTGAAATAGAAAATTGATATTTAAATATGAAAAAATTTTCAACAATCTTTGTTCCTATTTTAGGAAATGTAACTATATTTAAAAACAATTGCTCTTCTAATTTTTTTAAATTTTAGCCTACAAAGGAATATTGTTACTCATAATTGTTAGTAGATTATATCAGTGAGAGCTGAGTGGCATCCAAGTTTTAAAAGATTATTAAAATAGTTGCATAATCAAATTTAGAATTTAAAAATATTCACATAAAGAACTTGTAGAGAATGCTAACATTTATGGCATAATAGGAGTCACAAGTTCCCTCTTGAGAATGAGTCAGAATTATATTACCAGGATAGAATCTTGAAGCAGAAGAAGCAAGGATCTCATTCAATAGAATGAGCCAAATAATTCCCAAGTAGCAAGACTGGCTCACTAAATTTTGCAGTAAAATTATCATGGAAGTCGTGGAAAATAAGACCATAATAAGCCTTAGGGAAATAAGTTTAAAACCAATGTCACACTGAGCCTTGGTTTCATGTATATCCTTCTCCTCTCTCATGCCTAGAAAAAGACACTCAGTTTAAATCTAATTATGATTCCCTATTATATGATACAAATAACTCTGGATTTTTTTTCCAGACATAGCCTGATAACAAGCCAAGAGTTTAATTTTAGTTTGATCCTGATTTGTTTTTACTGATAAAAGCTTTCAAGCTTTTCCTTGTGGGCTTAAAAAATGGGGCAGGAAAAAATGAATAAATGATATGCAGTCTGCTGTAACTAATTGTTACTAATTCCATATATCTGAACCATTGTTTAGCACTTCTGAATAGCCATACATGATAAAATAGAAAGTTCAAAATCTAACCTGAAATACAATGCAGTGTTGGTTGCAGGTAAAATAGCATTAGTTATCCTCTTAAGTGCATATTTATTTTTATCTTTCCAGTTAATCATGTGTTATCTGGAACGGAAGTGAAAATGATTCACAGGAATGAAAAATGCTAAAAATAATACATGGAAGGAGAAAAAAACCTGTTTATTCTAATAACATTAGTCCAATGAGTGACAAATTAATATATATATTTAAATTATTTTTGTCATATTGCAAATATTTCTAGAAAACCTAGGATACTCTCACGGCTCTTCCATATAACCTAATCATAGTACAAACATGCTCTAGAACAGTATGCTGTTCGGCATGCTGTGCTCTCACAATGTTGCCTTTGCCTCACTTCCAGTCAAGGCAACTTAAAAGTCCTTTTCAGCTGTTTTAAAATAGTGCTTTCTGTCTTCTGCCAACACTGTTTTTGCCATGAACATAAGCTAGCACCTCTCATTGACAATCTGGCTGAAGATCAGGTCAAGGTTTAGAATTTGCCCAGCTCCTTTGTGCTATTTTAGGCTGCTACCGGCATACATCCCTTTGATCACTGACTATTACTTGTGGATTTCTTCCCCCTTAAGGGCAATATATGAAGGGACATTTTTGTTCCATGTTTAACAATACTTTCTTTGCATACTGTGTTTCCCCAAAGGTAAGCCCTACCGCAAAAATAAGCCCTAGTTTTGGGGTGAGGCACACACCTAAAAATCAAGCTAGAGTGGGGGTGGAAGTGTGGAGCTGCCCCATGCTCCCTGCACATACTTACCTTATAGCTAGACCTCTCCTCGCCGACCCACTTTATGGTGTTCCCAGGCCTGCATTTTGCAGTCAGAAGCATTTCTGGAAGGCCACTGCAGCCGAGAACCAAGCTATGGATTGAATCCATAGCTCGGTTCTCGGTTGCAGTGGCCTTCCAGAAAGGCCTTTGACTGCAAAATGCAGACTGGAGCTCCATTCTCAGCTGCAGAATGAAGCTGCTTCTTTGGCCACAGAAGGATTGGGCTGACTAGGCAGGGCTCTCGGTGCTGGAGGTGAGTGGAAAAGACACACACACAGACACACATGCACACAAACACACACACACACACACACACACCAGAAAATAAGACCTCTTTTGGAGGCAAAAAAAAATGAGACCAGGTTTTATTTTTTGGGGAAACATGGTATCTCTTTGTAATATGTCTCCAGTTGGTTAGAAGGGTATCTTAGGGCTATCGTAATTTCTGGTTCTGAAACACTCTTTATCTCCCTCCAGCAATAGAATGTGCACTGTGTTACCCATAGATTACAGATTTGCTACTAACCTAAGCCTCACTTTCACAATGTTACTTCTTGATTAATACAATATATATTTCATTTCATTCAAGCACCAACCTCTAGAGTTTATTTTTGTAATTTTCATAATTTGTTCCTCTTTATATCCTTTTTTTATCTTGCAATAGAGAACCTGGTGCTAGGAATTTGTTTTCTTTTTTATTATATGTAAAAGATTCTGAGGGAAATTTTGTTGCTTTGAGATCTTGTTCTTCTTCTTCCACCACAGGCAACTTTCAACATCCAGTTTCTAGTGTCAGCAGACAGAGATTTAAAAATGCTTCTCCTCCTACCCACTGTAGAATTTGCAACTGTAATAAAAGCTACTGAAGAAAATGCTTGCTTTCAAAATTGCCAATATACTCTCCTTTCACCAAAGCTTTTAAATGCAATGAGAAATGGTGGCTAGGCAGACTTGCAACTAACATCAAGTCCTGTTTTGCAAGCAGCCACACAATGTACGCAATGTTTTTCTGGACATAAAAGTAAGAACTGCTTAGGATTTTACTTTTTTTGCAATTGGGATGGGGAGATTTTTGTTGCTCTAGGACTTGCAACACCATATGATAGGGCATTGATCAAATGATTACTCTGGTAGTCCTCAATTTATGGGACAGAATTTTCATTGTTAAGCAAGGCAGTTGTTAAGTGAGTCATATCCAATTTTATGACTTTTTTTTGCATGGTTGGTTGTTAAGCAAATTCCAGTGATCATTAAGTGAATAATAGCGATGTTAAGTGAATCTGGCTTCCCCATTGATTTTGCTTGTCAGAAGCTGGCTGGGAAGGTCACAAATTATGATCACATGATCTTGGGATGCTTCGACCGTTACAAATACATGCCAGTTGCCAAGCAGCCAAATTTTGATCACATAACCATGGGGTTGCTGTGACAGTTGTAAATGCAAGAACCAGTTGTAGGTCACTTTTTTCAATGCCATTCTAACTTCAAAATAATCACTAAATTAAAGGTTATAAGTCAAGGATTACCTGTACTGGATTCTTCCATTGTCAGCCAGAGAGAGAACATTAATAGGCTTTTTTGCTTTTCTGATGGTCCTTTGCATTTTGAAATCCTCAAAAGTGAGATTGCAAGATGGTTTCACACAAGTTAATAAGAAATGGTAGGTGGAAATACTATGGTGTGAAAGAGCCTGAGACTAATTTTATTAGCTTAATTGTTATATCTGATCTAAGGTGAAACAATTCACAGAGAGGAAAATGCCAATTTATATCAGCTTCATAATCTTTCATATTTAGCCAGGGCCTCTGGATGTAAAGAAAAATAGTTATCCAGAAGAATAGCAAAACAAAATAGGCTAGAGCTGTTCCAGATCTGACACTTTAAAACTACTTCAGAACAATCTATTTCATAAATGATTGAGTCATATTTAAACAAGGACTACATGGCATGAAGCATATCAACACTGCTTATGGGTGTTTCCTTTTAAGCCAGCACTGCACCTAACCCTTAGAACATTATACCTAGAAACTCTCTTATTGAAAAATAATAGGATTAAATCTACACTTTTGCTTCCTCTGACGTGTATTTGGCCATACGGTATATAAGCTTGTAAGGAAAGAAGCAGTAAGCATCTCCAAAGAATATGTGCCCAGGAATATGTGCTTGAGTCAAGTCGCATTTTCTCTTCAGTTTTCTATTTTTTCTGTTCTAGGATGGATCTCCCCTTGTGTTTGATTGAGATGGTTGCTTGACTCCAGTTAAAGACATGTACCTTTTTTTGGCTGTAATCTGGCTTGAACCCAGCTCTATTATGCTCCATTAATTGTTATTTATAACAAATCAAATGAAATGACTTTCATTTACAAAAGCTTACATGATCTTGAACTGTTTTGCTGCTTACAAGAAACTTTTAAAATTATAGAATTCTACCGTTATCAAACAGTACCAAAAGTGTCACACATCCTAAGAGCACAAGGGTAAAGTAGCATAAGGTAACACTGTTGAAAGGTCTGGAAAACAAACAGCTACTGAAGCAACAAAGCATGACTTTATTGTATTCTGTTCCAATCTAATGTCCTGCAGATAGATTGGACATTCTCTTACTCCCTTGCCTAGCATGTTGATAAGCATTATGAAAATTGAAGGTACAACATTTTCAGAAAGAACAAGTTGGGAAGGCTACTGTATTGTGATATTTCTGCTGAGGAATGAATCATGCGCAAAATGAAAAGTAGAAGTTTAAAACATGGGATAGATCTTACCTTTTCCCTTATTGCTTATTGTACCTGAGAGCAGTTGTTTAGCAATTCGGGCAAGTGGCATTTAATCTTTCCTGTGTGAAATCATTTTAACCGGAGATTTCAAGGACTGAACCTCACAGCTTTCATACACTGTTGTTCCCCTTAAATTGTGGTCCCTACAAAGCAGCCCAGGGACAATCCAACACATGTTGGTAGGGTATAAAATGCAAGCAGGAGCACAGTGTATGAGCTGGACCCTCCCTGGTGGGAGATTCCACAGAGAGTCGTGAACCGTAACAGAGCAAAGATCCTGTGGGACTTCCAAATACAGACAGGAAGGGAAGTAACTGTCCAATCAACCAGACAAGGACCTGAAAATGGTGGTGATCAATATAGTGCCAACTGATAGCAACATCAGAAATAAGTATGAAAAGCTGGAGAAGTATCGGTCTGAAGAAGAAACTAGAGAGAATGTGGGAAGTAAAGGCCAAAGTGGCCCCAGTGGCGATAGGGCCACTCGGCGGTGGCTCCTAAGTTGGGAGAGTGGCTCCAATAGATCTGAGGAACAACACCAAAGCTCTCTGTCTGGAAGAGTACAGGACTAGGAATAGCTAAGATATTGTGCAGAAACTTCAAACTCCTAGGCTTCTGGTAGAAGATCCACGATTGAGAAAAACACATACCATCCACAGGGGTGTGAAGGGATTTTATTTTATTAAGGATTTTAATTACAATAGTAAAATCTAATGCAAATGAAAAGAAAGAGAATAGAAACAGTAAAAGGTGCAAAGAAGAAAAAATGTAGAAAAAAAGAAAAAACTGTGAATATAATACAGAAAGAAAAAAGAAATACTGTATGTAAAGAAATTACTTTCAGCCTTCGTCACAAGGGTAAACAATTTTGTAACTTTTCATTCCCTCTTATTTTACAACCAATGATCTCTTCATCTTGTATCCCATATCTTACCTGTTATGTACTGGGCCGGCAGGCACAGGCTGCAGCAATTGGCCCGGGCAGACCATGTGGATGCCCAGGACAAGAAAGGCTGCTTCCAGCCTTTGCAATGATTGGCCAGCAAGGTATTGTGCAGGGGGGCTATAAAAGGGGGCTGCACCATTTTAAAATCTGTTCTGTTGGTGTTGCAATAAAGGAGACTGTTGGAACTTGTTGCTTCGTCTCAATGCCTCTTTTCCTGAAACAGAACATTACCTATACACAAATCCACAAAGCACCATCCTTTCAGTCCTAGAATCAGCAGAAAGTCCATTAAGAGTTGTCAGAAATAACAGTTTATCTTATCTAAACCTTGATTGAACAAAGCAACTTTAGATACCTTTATTTTACTTCTAACGATATTAATCTCTAGTCCATTCAAATAATGTAATAGGATTTTTATTATTTCTTCTTTGTCCCCTCTGATAAGATTCTTTAAAGCTTTACCAAGCCTATTCAATAAATCCAATTTTAAAAAATTATCCAGGTCACTCTCTTGGTTTATTATTTGTATTTTGATTTTGGTTTATTATTTGTATTTTGAGTTCCCTTCAGTGTCCAATTTATAAAATTGCTTATCTTTATTTTATCTTGCAAAAGTCCAAACAAATTTATTTTCCATGGGAAGGATTCTTTACAACTAATTCCAGAATTTTATTCCAAATTTATCTGAATCCTTACAGTAATCTCTTTGTAAATTTCTATCAAAGTCCTTTTCAGCTTTTTGCTGTTTTATTTAATTTTTTAAAAAAATTCTTAAGGTTATAATTAAAATTTTCTTTTATTAAGCATTGAAGACCAACCCACCTAGCATTTTCAGACTTATCAATCCAAAGATCTGTAATAGCTTAAAAGTAGTTAACAAGTAATTTCCAAACATGATTAGAAAAGGAACTTTGCAAACATATTGTCCTTTAAAGTAGAGGTCCCCAACCTTTTGGGCACAGACGGACCGGTTTTGTGGAGAGAGGTTTTTCCATGGACCAGAGGGTGCGTGGTTTTGTGTACTGCCTGCATTCCACGGATGGGCTTTGCTTGTTTGTGTGGACTGGTTGCTGGCATGCTGCAACCCGGTACCAGTCCATGGTACCTTTAAAGGGCACTGACTGGTTGCAAGCAAGATCATTTATTCCCATCATCTTCAAACTCAAAGCTCGCCCAGGACCACTATCTTGTGGTTTTCTCATGAGGAACAATTGTTCGGAGCACATATGAACGATTTCCAATTTTCTCCTTATCCAGAGAGGTTCTGAAGACCAATCTATTCACTGGTTCTTTGTTTTTCACTGTGGTTGTTGGTGCCACTTTTTGTGAAGCTATTTTCAGTCTGCCTTTTCTTCTTCCAAAAGTCTAAAAGATATCACTTCTTTCCAATGAAATACTTCCCCGTGATTATGCTTTCCAATTTCCAATTCATTCTGCTAAATTGGCTCCTACCATCTGTTGAAAACTACATTTGGCAGTAGCAGGCAAAGCATATTTTAAAAAAACCCTACTCATTACAACCAATCACAGGAATAATTCTATTGTTAAAAATACTATTTTTCTTTGAGTTAAATTTATCTTATATTTCTTTGTATGCTTGTCTTGTAATTTTATTACTCTTACCTTATATAATTTCATTTATAAGATGCTTGAACAAGATAGACTTCAATTCTGGTTAGTTCCATTATGTTCTTGCAATTTCTCCTGGGAAGTTTAAAGTCATATGCTTACACTGGGTTGCTTTTATATTGATATAGAATAACTCTTTTAGATCAGGATCTGAACAACAGTGTAAATAAAGAACATTTGGTAAAAGGAGTGCTGTTTGAAAGACCAAAATAATTAGAGTACTTACACCAGGAGGCCTGAAATCATTATAGGAATGAAGGTCATGGAAATATTACACTCATAATGGTCAAGAAAAATTTTGTAAACATATACTGCCTCTCATTTCTAAATTTTCAATAGATATATAATTCAGAGGAAGAGCTCTGGTTTTCCTTCTTTTCAGGAAGATTAATGGGAAGGAAATCTGGGGGACTAGTGCAAAGAAAGCCTTGGCTTGCCACTTGTCAAAAAATTCATCATGAGTGTGTTGTTTCCTCTGCTCTTGAAACCCCAGAATAATGATGGAAGATCCAAAGATGAGGTTATGCTTTATTTGGAGGGCATGGGTTGAAATGAGTTTCACACTAGTGTTATGGGCATTCATGAAACATGTTACAGGCATATAGACTTACCACTAAGCCTATATAAGACAACCTTTATGCATAAATCCTTTGTGGATCAAAAAAAAAAGCGCAACTAATGGAGTGAATGTGGTTTCCAAGTCTAGATCTTTCCATGCAGAATGTTGATTTATCTATCCATTCATAATGCAGAAAAAATGGTTGGCATTGATCAGTATTTTGAGATGCATAAATTTATGCATTTATTCCACTTCTGAATAAAGTATCAGAGTTGACCCCAGTCTCTTAGCAGCTGTCTATGAGAAGATCCATACATGTTGCTATGCATAGAGATCCTTGATGTGATGCCAGAGTAAAATCAAAACATAGCTAACATAAAATGAATTGACTAGCAAAATTGGGTAGGAAAAAAGATTTGCAGTTCAACAATCCATACTGTTACTTTATTTGGTTCAGAATATGAGCAAAATGAAAGATGTTTTAGGTGAAAAACTGTGAATGAAAGTAGGAACTAAAGAATTAAAAGAAATAAATTTATTGAGTGGCATTAGCTGAAAATAAGCTATAACATGATTAATTCACTCTCTGAAACGGTGTATGAGGAGCTTTCGAGATGTTACACTACATAATTTCTTTTTTAATCTATGGAGAAACCTTAAATCCTACATTCAAGCCAAAAAAACTGAAAATAAACAGAAAACAGAAAAAGCATTTCTAAGAAATGGGCATGTTTGCATTGTTTACTCTGAGGTGGCAAGCTCAGAAAACAAGAGCTATTTGGGATTCTGGAAAGATCTTTACTGCTAGTAGGGTGATGTAACCGAATCTTGAAAACCTACCAATCAATTATACTGCACAATTTCTTCCAGGTATAATGAAGGTGGAGTTATTCTAAGTCTTTTTCTTATGCTTCCCTCACTCCTGGACTCAAAACTCAGGAGAAATCTGAGAGCATCTTTTCAGATTAATACATTTTATTAAAAACATAAGGTTGCATGAGCTATAGTTTATTTCATCAAAATGACCTTGTTTCCTCCCTTAAGTGTCTTGCTGCCTTCTCTGTATTCCCAAGATCTATTAGACTTTCCATCATATTCCTTCACACTTGAAGAACTAGAAATACCAAGTCTACAAAAAAAATTGAAGTGATCAGGAGCATTAAACATTGTTGTAATAAGGACATTTGGGGTTAAAACAGGTTAAGGTTCTTTCAGTTGCCTTGTGCTTATGCAACATGGTGCTAAATGTGTCATTATAGATTACAGCACATACTACACACCTACCATAATGATGCTGCCATCAAAATTCTTCCCTTGCATATCAAAAATACATTCTATAGTAATGTTCACATGCTCTATTTCATTTTAGCCATAATTAAAAGGTATTCCCTTTTATGTTTCGGTTGCTATAATTTACTAATTTATTTAAATGATTTATAGAGCCACCCATCTGGCAGCAGTGACTTGGCAGCAAACTGAGATTAAAATCACCAATATATAACTCATGTCTTCCTGGTTAAATGAAACAGATACTTCCAGAAAACAGAACAAGATTAATTCATGCTAGTCCCAAAATTAGAAATAGAAATCAAGTCTGTGATATGCTCTTCTCGGAGTCTTTCATTTTATCTCTCTTAAACAGACTTCTAGTGAAGGAGGCAGTCAGTTTCCATTGTAATGGCTATCTTAACAAGTCTTTAGGTGTGCCAGAGCAAGGCTATCTTTAAGAGTACATAGTCAGCCTGTTGAGTTCCTGAATATTATTACATAAGCTAACAAAGCCAATGTTTTCATAAAACTGATCAAATAAATTGCAAATATTCAAGAGAAGAAGGAATAACACATATATTGAAGGAAGTATCCAAGCACTCCTGTTTTTCTCCTGCTCAATCAGCTCCTTTTTGTTTCTCTTCTTAGACCACAATATGTCCCCAATAAATGTAAATCACAATGTAACAAGGCTACTACATTAGAAACATCCAACAGGGCAAGGAAGAATTAAGAGATTTCAGAGAATTGAGAGATTTCCACATTGAAAAAGCAGAATACTTGGTGGTTCCAATCTTGCCCAACAAACTTATACAATTCAGAACGAGAAAAAATATGCAGATATTCCAATGATTAAATTGTTGCCTCTGTGTCTGTCATTTTCATCCCTCTTCTTTCAGAAGAATCATTTATGTGAAAGCAAAATATAGAGCAGATATGTACTGTATAAACCTCCTGTTTCAGATCTGTAAATATGGAGAACAGTAAAAAAACACAGTTCAAATAACTACAAAATAATAATATATCACATATCTTATGAATGACAATTGCAGAATATATGGAATAAGGTAGAATTACAGGTAACGTAATGTTTTGTTTTTATATTGATTCCATCTGTCAGGGTAATCTTTCCTGAAAGCTGTAAATTGAAGCAGGAAGAAAATAATAACTTCTTTCTTACATTGATCATGATGATTTGTGGAAAGATATTAAAATGATGTTCTCCCTATATTTGGGTAACTTGCATACATTTAGATAACTAGAACTCTGGTCAGGGTTGGCAGCCTATTTTGCACTAAGAATAATAATGATATCCATCCAATCAGCTCAAATAGGCATAATGAACTTAAGAGGATTTTTTAGATGAGATATTATTTACTCCAAAACTTAGTAAGCCAAGCTTACTATAGGCTTATTCCTCTGTGTGGGATTTGAATAAACAGCTGTCTTTTTATTGATAGGCAGTCTGAATTTTGCTCCCTCAGTTTACTTAGTTTTCAAAGGTCTGACAGTCCTTCTAATGTCAATAATAGAAACATTTTAAGAATACATTTAGTGCCACCCATTAACACATTACAGCCAGTTAATAATTTAGAGTGACATTTCATTTCAATGATATGTTAATAACTGGGTCTATGTTGTCAGGTACCTGTGGCTGGAATGACTCTCTATTGACTTTAGTTCATTAATTTATCTTTTCTGGCAGTAGAAATAAGAATGGAACTTGGCTGCTTCCACTTGATATCTGTGGATCTCCTAATTCCAAGTCACTGGCTTTTTAATTCCAGGGTGGCACTTCCAGCTTCTGTGCTGTCATTTAGGTAACTAGAAGCAAAGGTAAACAGGGCAGCCACTCTTAACCATTAAAAAGACATACAAGTTGAACTCAAATCCTGGTGAGCTGTTATGCAGTTTTCTTGACAGTGTTATGGACATAGTTCCTTATTTCTTTTGCAACTCCCACTAGCTCCAGAGCAGTTTTTTTAACCTTGGCAACTTGAAGATGTGTGAACTTCAACTTCTCTGCTGGCTGGGTAATTCTGAGAGTTGATATGCTTTCATATATCTTTCACATATCTTCAAGTTGTCAAGATTGTGACTCTGAGTGGCTTGCAGCATTAAGATTCCACAATACAGGAAGCCCTCAACTTATGTCTGATTGCTTGGCAACCATTCAAATATATGACTGACACAAAAAAGGGGAACTTACATCCTGAATTTGAGGTTCCAACAATTGGGCTCCCTCCACAGTCATGTGACCAAACTGCAGGCACTCAGCAAAATGGCCATATTTATGATCATTTGCAGAGTCCCGTGGTCATATGACTGCATTTTACAAAAACTAGTATTTGCTTCTAGCTTTCACCTAAAACATGCCTATAGCGGACCATTGATTTGCTTAATGCCCATGATGTTCACTTTATCATTGCGGTGTTCATTTAATGGCTACCCTCAAAAAGTTGTAAAATTGGGTCTGATTGACCTGTTACATATAATTGTAATGGGCAGGTACCATTATGGTTGTATGTTGACTACCTGTATAAAAAAGTCTAACCACCTTCACCCCCATTCCATGGTGGCAGCAAGCACAGTCACACCAACCACTTGATTGACTTGGTGTCAACCTAGAGTCCCCAGGCCACTGACAAAATCATGTCTTCAGGGCCTCCTGGAAAAATATCAAGGTGGGGGCCATTCTTATTTATTTATTTATTTATTTATTTATTTATTTATTTATTTATTTATTTATAAAATTTATATGCCGCCCAATCCCTAGGGACTTATCTCTGAAGAAAAGATTTTCCAGAGGGAGGGAGCCATCACAGAAAAGGCCCTTATTCTAGATCTCACTAGATGTACTTCCCTGCTAGATGAAACCCATAACATACCTTGCTCGGGTGGTCCACTAAATGTAATGTCATCTATCAGTACCTTTTCTACAGAAATATGCCTTTTGTAGCAGCATACCCTCTGGAATCAATTCCCCCCCCCCCAATTTACCCTTTCCTCACTCTACTGGTAGTTTGAAGGGGTAAGAGCCTGAAGATGTGCTTTTTCGCCTAGGCCAGGGGTAGGCAACCTTGGCTCTTTTATGACTCATGGACTTCAACTCCCAGAATTCCTGAGCCAGCATTTCTGGCTCAGGAATTCTGAGAGTTATAAAAGAGCCAAGGTTTCCTACACCTGGTCTAGCCCTTGGCAAGGACAGTTGATGCTCGTTTTCTTCCTTTCCCTTATTCCCATCTAGGTTTTTCTCTGCCGTTATCACTTTTACCATCAGTCTGAATCTATTGTTGTTTGAGTGTCAGTCTAATTCATTTTATGGTTTCCAAGAGAGACTTTTTTATTGATCCTCTGGACTGAACCTCAAGAGAAAAGAATAGTGGACATACAACAGCAACAAGGAAAGTCTCTGTTATGGAAGGAAACAATGGTCATCCTGTCCAAGAGGACCTTCTAAAACACGAAACCAGCCTGAATAAGATGTTGTGTATTAGTGCCAACAGTTAGATACCATTACCACTATTGTTGCATTTAAAAATAATTAGATTAAAGGCTCATTCTACAGATAGCATCTGTTCTTCCTTTTACATATTATGGATCAGTTATTCAATTAATATATAATAATAAAATATATTTAGTCATTCTTAATAAAGTAAGATGAGGGGATGGTTCCCTCCAAAGATATATATTCAACAGAACACTGCTATAGTTGTATAAATTGCAATGTTTTAAAAAACAAAGGGAACAGTTCTCTTGTATGAAGTTAATTAACATACCGAATAGCCAAGACTACGGAAACCACTCAAAAAATAAAAACAGAGATAAAATGAGAATTAAATGAAGCATCCTGGAGTAGGGCATGATTGGCTGGCAAACTGGAGAAGAATTTTTTTCCTAGTAGGAGTTGAAGAAGTACAGTAATATAATATTTTAGTATAGTTCCTTCTCATTATTCTATATATTCATTGACCTGTGTTGAAAAATTACTTTCAAATATGTCAGGAGATAAAGAGGCATTTGTATCAAAAAAAAATGCAGCTCTTACATAAAAGTGGAAAATAAAAATATGCCAGACATAATTGAATGGTATCTGTGCATAAAGTGCAATGTGAGGAAAAATTCTGATTATTATCAACTTGAAGGGTGTGAATTAAAAATGGGCATTATAGCCAGTTAATTGTTAATCTTAATTTGAGGTGGTTACTAATAGAATAAGTGGCTCAAATTACTGATCTATATAGGCTGCTAATTAATGTAGTTTTCATTAAATGAATAGGTATGATTTTAATGATACACTTAGGAAAATAAATATCTAAGATGCAGCCTCTACTAAATAATCAGAATAAATGCATTTGGAATCGGTTGAACCTCAAGCAGTTATTTATGGCAGGAGCTAGCAGAATATATAATTGCAATTCAGAAAATTGATAAAAACAGAGTTGCTTTTCATTTCAGGCTGTGTATAATGTTAAGCTCACATTCTTTTATTTTGCAAAAATTATTTTCTAATAACTGATCTGATCTGAACTTATACTTACAAAATTATGCAAGGGGGTTAGCTTTCTATAGCTAGCCTAGTCATACATTTCTACAGTAATCAGTACATATGAAATTTCTGTTAAGGCAGATTAGGGAGTTTCATGTGTAACACATACACACATGCATGCAGGAATATGTTGAGCCAAAGACATGTAGCCTACTTTGTCTTTTAAAAAATGATGTATTCTGATGGGTCACACGTGGCAGTTATTTTATAAAGGATGGTGCCAATATATTTTCCACATAATTCACCATAAGGCTATCAATTCCGAGCTCCAAAAATTCTATACACCATTAGATGGCAGCACCAGATATGCAGTCTAATTGATTGGATGCCATCCATTGATCATCCAGATTTTTGCAGCTCAGTATATTTTCATTGTGGTGCTGCATGCTTCTGGCCATTATTTTTTCATGTTGAAGTAATGTAACTCCTGTGAAACAAACTAACAGGCCTTCACAGCAATAAGTGTTTCTGTGTAGTATGAACAATGAGAGCTCTTCAAGACTGCTTCAGAAATTTCCTTAACAAATGCCCAGTCAGCATCACTAAGTGAAGGTTCACAATGCTTTTTTTTAAGCATCTGTTTTAGATAGGGAAAAGAGAAATCAACCTTCACTAACATCAGTTTAATGCCAAATTTAATGTTAAATTAATTGGAGGAACTGAGGATGAAATTATCAGTGCAGTCGTGTAAATCTTTGGTTCCCAATTTTTCCTCTGCCTCGTACCACAGAACGATCAATTGAGTTATATCCACCATCAGTAGCTTGAGGAACAAAATTAAATAAAATTTAAAAACATTCTTCCATTATAATTTAGGATATGTTTGCATCCATATCAAATCTAGTACTGCTTTTTTATTTTAATATTCTGTTATTTACTCTGAAATTTTATGGTTTCAAATTTTTTCAGTAGCATTTGCCAGCTGCATAATATGTAAACTGAATGACATATTAATTAAACAGCAAACAATATTCATCATAAATTCAAAGGGTTGCTTTGAACAATGAAATAATCAAGGTATTCTAAAATGCTTCTTAAACAACCTTCTTTAAAACTGACAAGCCTTTTAGAAAAGACTGTGAAAGACAGCTTTTTTTCTGGCTAACATTCAGTAAGGTTTGGCTTTCAAGTTACAATATTCGTACCCCAATGCATACATGTATAATGCAGATATATACAATCTGACAGATGGCAAGTCTTAAACAATAGGCCTTGTGTGAGGAACTGATGGTCTGGAATGAAAGGAATACAATAGGCCATATGTTAACACTTTACTATGAGAAAAGGGAATTTCCATATTAGAACTAATCATAATGCGTGGTGGCATCATACCATTAAAAACAGATGAAGGGACTGTATTTTAATCTTACGGCATGACTTTTAAGCTAAATTCAGTACAAATATAGTACCTCCTTATTCCACTATGTGGGAAAATTATCTTTCTCCCTTGCAGAAATATGTACTACTGCAAATCTATACTGCACGTGTTTCTAATCTGTCCAGTAATCATTCACAAACCTACAATCATTTTATGTGGATTAAAAAAGACTGTGTGCCAAGAAAATTACTTTTATGCTCCCTTTTGTTGAATACCTGCCATTCTGCAGTGTTTTATTTGGCATCCTTCTTAGCCTCAGGATGTATTTTTACCTTTGGAATTGAAAGTCTGTGATTTCCTCTCTGTCTTTAAGGTGATATGCAGTAATTTTCTGAGCAAACAATTGTTCTCACTGATCAACCAATGCTTCTGTAATAGCCATTGAGTTTTGGATTGTCATACTATAGTGTCCAATTTTTGACCTACATTTCCATGTACAGGTAGTGCTCATCTTATGACCATAATTGAGCCCAAAATTTATTTTGGTAAGTTATGTGAAGCGAGACAGTTGTTAAGTGAGTTTTACCCCATTTTATGATCTTTCTTGCCACAGTTGTTAAGTGAATCGCTGCAGTTGTTAAGTTAGTAACACAGTTGTAAAGTGAATCTGGGTTCCTCATTGACTTTGCTTTGTCAGAAGATCACAAAAGGTGATCGCATGAATTCGGGACACTGCAACTGTCATAAATATGAACCAATTATCAAGCATCTGAATTTTGAACAGATGACCATGGGGATGCCACAACAGTCGTGAATGTGAAAAATAGTCATAAGTCTCTTTTTCCAGTTCTGTTGTAACTTCGAACTGTCACTAAACGAATGATTGCAGTTCAAGGACTATCTATACTTGTTTCACTTTTCTTGCTCCACAGAGGCTTCAAGCAGGTGACTTTTAGTTTTACTTCTACATTTTTCTTTCATTATAAAAGCAGACTAAATGATAATCTAGTTTCCATATTATTGTGTGTTTTTTTATTTTAGAAAATTTTAGCAAGGGACAGTGTGGATGTACACAAGCAGCAAGTCCTTATTTTCAACCCTTCTAAACTTTACAGACTGAAAGATGTAGAACGTTGTAATTGCAGAAAATATAATTGCGTCATTTTGTCATATACTGTAATACCAGTCACCAAATAGTAATTACTACTGGGGAACAAGAGTAGGAGGGGTGTGTATGTGTATGCCTGATTTACATGACAAATATGCTGCCCAACTAGAAAAGCTACATGTTCTTATACTGTAAGAAAGGACCAAGTTCAAGCCCTGCCACCAGGAAACTATCTGATTGAAACCCCCAGATCACCATTAGGCAATTACTGATGTAACTAATGGGTCAGTACCAGATTCAGTACGGTAGTTTCAGTGTTTTTATCTGTCTGTTATATTTAACTTCCAGCAGATAAGTATACCTCAGCTGTCTGAATCATGAAGTCGCAAGATAAACAACTGATAACTAACTACAATCTTTTAATTTCCAGCTGAGATGCTGAGTTGATCAAGACTGTTAAGTCCTTTGATCATGGGCGAATGATGAAGACTCATTGTGCAGTTAACAGCTCTTTATTCACTTAACAGCAACACTCCAACAATACAACAGCATGCAAGCCTCTCTCTTATCTGACCAGAGACCCGGACACAATGGCAACAAGTAGCGGAGCTTTTCGCGCCCTGTGCATGCGCACAAGGCTGGCGGCACTCAGTCTGGTCCCGGGCAGCTTTTGGAATGCCCGGGACCAATGCAACGTCCTGAGCCTGCTTTTGCTGGCTCAGGACACAACAAAGACCATCTTGAATCTTCATTTTCTGGTCTTATTTTCCAAAAGGATTCAGCCTCTCCAATGTTTTTATTGTATATGCACTGAATAGGTATCCACAAGTATCATTTTTTAAAAAATAAATAAATATGATTAATCCAAAAAGAATAACACCATTAGCACTATACATCATTTTGTTTAAACAAAGACTATAGGCAAATCATATCACAATCCTAGTGCCCAATAAATATAATTTCTGATTGTTATGGCAGAGTGGGAGACACTATACTTAAGTTTGGATACAGGAGAGCAGTGGATAATATTATTTCTATTAATTTTAAGTGGACAAAGTGATTTTTCTTTCCAGTCCTTGAAACAGCAGTTAACCACTTCTTTTCCTCTGGTATGTGTGATATGGAATTGGTGTGCATACAGGTCATATGGTTTTTAATTTAATCAAGGTCTATTTGTTCATTTTAATTTTATTTATTTATTTAATCAGCTTTTAATTATTATTTTTCATTATGTTCTATCAACTCAGTGACAACTTTTATTTATATTACTTTCTCCAGTTTTAAAATCATATTCATCTTCCTCCTATTTACCTTCCTTCCAGAATATAGGCTGAGTAAACAAGGGAGCATATGCAGCCTTGTCTCACACCTTTGCCAACCTGCAGCCATCTTGTTTCGCCATATTCCACCTGGATTGCAACTTCCTGGCCTGTGTATGTGTTTCATATGAGAACAATGAGATGTTCTGGTATTTTTATTTTTCTAAGGACATGATATTTCACATGATATTTGACAGGACCTACCTACATGTTCTACCCCAAATTGGTGGGTGACCTCCTCTGGAATTTTCATGTAGGTGTGGAATGGAGTCCTGTGGCACTGTACAAAGGAGGAGACTTCCCCTCACTCAACACCAAGTATAACTGGCCTTGAAAAAAGGAAGAGAACCACTGAAAAATGGTGGCCTCAATTCTTAACCACCAGAGCCTGTCTAGAAGGATACATAGGTCATCAATAAGCATAACCAAGGTTGTCTCCATACAGAATCCTGGCCTGAAACCTGATTGAAACTGGTCATTAATTTCATTAAAACAAAACAGGAAAACTGATATAGTAGATTGCAAAGCGGAACCTGAAGTTTGGAGTTCTATATATACATATGGAGAGAATAGGGATAGTCTTAGAAAATAAAAGCAAAAGAGATTTATTTATCACCTTGTTGCTATTGACCACTATTTTGTTTAGAACTGTGCACACCTGGCAAATGGATATTTTGTGATTGCCTGTTCCCACTATTTTGAATCATTTTAAAATTCTAAATGTGTCCACTGTCCCTTCACCAAATTGAAGACTTAGGTAAGCCAGTAACAATCAGAGGGTCTATGACATCAGAGCGAATCAGCCACTTATTATCTGAAGAAATTTATTGCTCTTGGATCACAAACATATTAATACTATTGTAACAAAACATAACAGCAACTATATTGGACCCTCCATTTCATGACAAGCAAATTTGGATTTTATGTTATGCTGCTCTTGTATATAATGGCACATTAAAATGTAAAACATGATAGGTACCTCTCACGAAATCTGTCACTGAAAGTGGCTGTATCATGATAGTGTATGTGACCCATCAGCCATTTCCTGGTTTTAGTCATGCAGAGACACATTACAAGATGTGTTAAATACATAACCTATATTCACCCTCTTTTTTTTAATGTAAACCAGGGAGAAACCACCACTTTCTATGCTAATGATAGAAGATGTAGTCTTAATCAAGGTTTCTCTCTGTTTTACATTAAATCCTGTCACCCACTATATATGAGAAGTTAATTGGTGGATAAAGATTTTTTCTTTTTCATGTTTAACCCTACCATATCAAAAGTGAAGTTTGTGAAGCAACTGGTTGAGGAAAATGATTTAAGCCACCCATACATTATGGTATATATCAGGATTTGCCTCTTGAGAAGTGTTAATAAAGAAAATAAAGCAGAAGCACATACAAGGTGTTTTAAAATAGTGTAATTTAATTCACAGTGGAACTGTCTTCTATTGAATTACAATAACAGTATATTATAATTAATGCAAATAAAAATAAAGATTATGGCATTATAATTCAAAGCAAAATGGCTCTCTTCAATTCTCGACCTATAATCCTATATAAAATTCCTGTTTGGTGCTGCACACTTAATTCAGTAAAATTAATCTAATTTTCTTAATTCCAATTTAAGAAAAAGTGAGCTAAGTAAGGGAAATAGGGATTACACAAAGTTTAATTGGTAGCCCTACATAATATTTGTTGGAATATTCATGAACAGGAAGGAGAAGAAACAAGCAGATCAGACCCGGACCAAATTGCAACAAAAGAGAGATTTTGCAAGCAGAGAGCTTTACAAGTAAAGACTTGCTACATTTGTGGAGCAAGCACACATGTGGTAACTCAGTCAGCCAATGTGAAGAAAGTGCTACTGAGTCTGTGCAAAAAAATTATTATTGAGTTAGGAGCTGGTTTTCCAGTCTCAAGTTTTTGTCTCTGGTCTGTCTCTGTAAGAAGTCTTCAATTAAGCTATGTTGCTGTAAAGAAGAATGGTATTGTAAATATTTTTATATAAATATAAAGTTATTTGAATCAGCTAAATGCAGTCACGGTGAGAGCTTTTGATTTATTTTTCACCAATAGAGAAATTAAAATTCTCTAACAGGTTACGGGCCCAGAGCTTACTAAGCATTGTAATTTAAAGCTGGAAGAAATTGCCTGTGTTTAAAAAGTATAAGAACAAGGCAGAATTAGCAGAATGGCTACAATGGAATTTAAGGAAAGCTGTGTGCCTCGTTTAGGCCAGAAGAATTACATTGTGTGGGCTGCAAAAATGGAATGTGTGCTGAAAGCAAAAGAGCTGTGGTATATTGTTGAAAATCCACCACAAGTATTTGCAGCTGCAGATCAGAAAAGCCATGATCAAGCAATGGCTTATCTCATCTTGAATTTAAGTGATGAACAATTTCTAAATGTTGCAAATTTAAAGACTGCAAAGGAGATTTGGTTGAAATTGAGAGCTGTGCACATGAATGTTTCTGCATGCAATATAGTGCAATTGTCAAGAAAACTTTACAGGGCCTGTTTGCAACCAGGTGAATCTGTGGAACAGCATTTAAATAAAATGCAAAGTTTATTTTTGGACTTAGAACAACGTGGGATTAAATTCCCTGAGTCCCAGAAGGTTTTATTGGTGTTGAACAGTTTAGATAAAACCTGGGACACAGTTTCTGCAATATTTGAATGCAAAGAAGAGCAAGACTTAAAGTTTGAGGCTTTAAAGGCATGTTTGCTTAATGAAGAGGAAAAACGCCATTTTAGAAGCAGCCACGAGGAGGAGAAATTCCTGAGGAGGGGGTCCAGACTGCAAATCTCCAGAGGAGAAGAAACAAGTAGATCAGACCCGGACCAAATTGCAACAAAAGAGAGATTTTGCAAGCAGAGAGCTTTAGAAGTAAAGACTTGCTACATTTGTGGAGCAAGCACACATTTGCAAAGGAACTGTTTGCAGAGGAACAATTTTCAGAAAAAGACATTTGTGCAAGGAAAAAGGACTGTTTTGTAAAAATAACATTTTGGTGTTGCAAAAGTTTGCTATAGCAACAACAGAGACAAGTGGCTAATAGATAGTGGGGCAAGTCAAACAATTGTTAATGACTCTGAATTATTTTGCAGGTTTGTTCCAGTAGCACAAGAAGCTGTGGCTTTGGCAAATGGCCAGAAAGCAAAAGTCATTGGAAGAGGCGATGTAAAAATTCCATATTTGGAATCAAAGTTTACCAATGTGCTTTGTGTACCTGAGATGGAACATAATTTGTTAAGTGTGTCTAATTTAGACAAACAAGGTTTTGAGGTCATTTTTGTAAATGGGAAATGTCTCATCAAAAGGAATGGGAATATTTGTGCAGAAGGCATAAAGGAAGATAATCTATATGTATTGCAGGGACAAAAGGTTCAATGTTCCCATATATTTAAGAATGTTGCAGAGCATGATTCATGTGTTCATCTTCTACATAGAAGACTTGGCCATGCAAGCTTTAAAGTTTTGCAGCAAATGCAAGCTTTTGCAGAAGGGTTAAATTTGAAGGGATGCAAAACATGTTTGGACTGTGCAGTATGCAAAGCATCAAAGCCAAAGGCATTCCCAGTTAGTAAATATAGCACAAGACAAACAAAAAGAGTTCTAGAGCTGGTCCATGCAGATCTGGTGGGACCTATGCAAGCCAGTTTGGGAGGAGCAAAATATGCACTGGTAATTGTTGATGATTATAGCAGGTATTCATTTTGCTACTTGCTTAGAGCAAAGACAGAGGTGCTACAACAATTCAAACAGTGGGTAAGTTTTGTAGAGAGAAGGTACAGACAACAAGTGTGTCAGTTGCAAACTGACAGATGTACTGAATTTATGTCAGCTAAATTCCAACAATGGTTGGGGCAGTTAGGGATAAGACACAGATGTACAAATCCTTACACAGCAGCAGAGAATGGTGTAGCTGAAAGAAGGAATGGTGTTTTGCAAACAATGAAAGATTCATTATTGGAGGATTCTGGTTTGAGCAGGTCATATTGGGGAGAAGCCATATTGACTGCTAATTATATAGTTAACAGGCTGTGGAGTTCCTCCATTAATAACACTCCATATGCCATTCTATATGGGAGAAAGCCATCACTGGCACATTTGAGAATTTTTGGAAGTATTGCATGGGTACATATTCCAAAAGCAATCAGAAGAAAGGGACAGCAAAAGACAAGAAAGCTCAGGTTTGTGGGCTATGAGCCAGGGTCAAAAGGATATCGCTTTAGTGATGGAAGTAAAAGAATTATAATTTCAAGGTCTGCTAATTTTGCAGAACAAAATTGGGACAGAATTAATGCAAATTCTGGGTATGTCTCACTTAATGACGGTGATTTGTTTAGTGACAATAACTCATCTAATGATGAAAAAGTCATTATTGAAGATGTCAATGTTCAGGGAGGAGAGGCTGAACAAGACATGAAGCCAGAAGGACTTGAGACACAGGAGCAGTTAATACCACGTAGGTCAGAGCTATGTAATAAAGGAATTCCGCCTGACAGGTATTCTGCCAGCAAGGTAAAGGTTTGCAATGTGTGGTATGAGCCAAGAAGTTATAAAGAGGTGTTGGCATTACCAAAAGCTGAACAAGAAAAATGGAAGGAGGCCATGGATAAAGAGATGAAATCCATGGGAGACCATGAAGTATTTAAATCAGTGACTTTGCCACAGGGAACCAAAGCTGTGGGTTGTAAATGGGTATATAAGAAAAAGGTATTGCCAAATAATGATATACAGTATAAGGCCAGGTTAGTGGCACAAGGTTTTTCACAATTAAAGAATGTGCACTACGATGAAGTATTTGCGCCAACTGTGAAAAGTGAGAGTATAAGATTAGCACTGGCGTTGGCAGCGGCATATAAGCATAAAATCTGGCACTTTGATATCACAACTGCATTCCTCAATGCTGAGTTAGAGGAAGAAATTTATATGATCCAAGCACCAGGATATGAAATTGCAAAACCTAACATCATATATAAATTAAACAAGGCTATTTATGGGCTGAAGCAGTCAGCCAGAAACTGGAATATCTGTTTAGATACTGCTTTAAAGGACCTTGGATTTAAAAGTTGCAAAGCTGATAACTATATATATACTGGACAGTTACAAGGAGGGAATTGTCTACTGTTATCATTTGTGGATGATCTTTGCTTCATCGCAAAGGATGCATCACAAGTCAAAGAATTTGCTGATAAATTAGGAAAGAAATTTGAATCAAAGAATTTGGGAGAAATAAAAAATTATCTTGGTGTAGAGATACAGAAAAATGAAAAAGGTGGTTATATTCTCAGTCAAAGGAGAAAAATTGAGCAGTTATTGCAGAAATATAATATGAAGGATTGCAATACTGCTCCCACACCCATGAGTGCAGATTTTTATAATAGTTTAAGTGCGGACAAAGGTGAAACCTGTGATCAAGAGATATATCACTCAGCAATAGGGAGTTTGTTATATCTATCACAGTGGTCCAGACCAGACATAGCTTGCGCAGTAAGCATTTTGAGTCGTTTTACTGCTGCACCTACAAAGTTACATTGGATGGGTGTAAAAAGGGTTCTCAGATATTTAAAGGGAACTATAAATTTGGGTCTTCAAATACAGATTACTGAGGAATTGAAATTAAAGTGTTATGTCGATAGTGACTATGCAAATGACATAAACACAAGGAAATCAAATTCTGGGATTATAATATTGTTTGGAGGGACTCTGATTGGATGGAAGTCCAGAAAACAAACAACTGTTGCTATTTCAACAGCGGAAGCAGAGTTTATTGCTTTATCTGAATTGTGTTCTGAAGTTACATGGTATGTACAGTTGTTGCAAGATTTAAATATTAATGTAAAAGAATCTGTAAAGGTATTTGAAGACAATGCTGCCTGTATAAAAATAGCAACTGGTGACAGGGTGAAGAACAGAAGTAAACATGTAGACATTAAGTATTGTAATGTCAGGGAAGCTGTAAAAGGAAAATTGATTAGTTTACATCATTGTTCTTCTGAAAATAATTTGGCAGACATGATGACTAAACCATTGGGTGGTATTCACTATGGAAAATGTGTAAAGTCAATAGGTCTGATGTCTCTTCCTGTCATGAAGGGAGGAGTGTTGGAATATTCATGAACAGGAAGAGTCATGTGGTAACTCAGTCAGCCAATGTGAAGAAAGTGCTACTGAGTCTGTGCAAAAAAATTATTATTGAGTTAGGTGCTGGTTTTCCAGTCTCAAGTTTTTGTCTCTGGTCTGTCTCTGTAAGAAGTCTTCAATTAAGCTATGTTGCTGTAAAGAAGAATGGTATTGTAAATATTTTTATATAAATATAAAGTTATTTGAATCAGCTAAATGCAGTCAACTGTGAGAGCTTCTGATTTATTTTTCACCAATAGAGAAATTAAAATTCTCTAACAATATTTCAACCATTGTTATGTATTTTCCATCTATCCTGTAAAGCAGAAACTTCCTTTTTTTTTTTTAAGGAAGTATCAAATTGTAAATACATTGCTCTGGATTAAGCAATGCTTTTATTTCCATGTAGGCGTAACCCAGTTTCAGTGAAATTAAATCTTTCCTTTGTTCTGTGTCTTGACAACTTAAAAAATAACAAACAATAGAAGTAGAACAACATTAAGATTTGATCACGCTTTCCCAACAACTGTAGCTGTTCAGAGCCTGGATTTGGACTAATTCATTTCTAATTACATCCTTAGCATGAATGTTAATAACATACATAAATATTACAACATGAAGAAGAAACTCTGCCAATGTGATTCACAGATGAAGGTGGCTCAGAAGATACAGAAACAGGTGTCTCCATTGATACTTTGATGAAAAAATAGATAATGTGCTGGTTGTTGTCATATGGATATCTGGTATTACTTTAAATAGTTTGATCTGTAGCAGAAAGGGAGGGGGAAAGGAAACAGTTTATTTTCACCTTAGTTGCATGTTCAAAAGGCCTGTGTCAACACTACAACTTCGTTTTCGGTTGCCACAGTTGGGAGGGGGAATGTGAGCTTTTAAGGGTAGACATAACAATAAATTGTCTTGTGGAAACCAAGGTCATGGCTGCTTGGGTAATAATAATAATAATAATAATAATAATAATAACTATAATAATAAAGTTGGAAGGGACCTTGGTGGGCTGAGCTTTCTGTTAGAAAGCCTGCCAAAGTAGTTTATTGGGGAATGTGATTTATGACATACTACTGCGGTGGGAAGTTTAACTTTGTAACTTTGTAACAGTTGGGAGGGAACTTCAGTTTTGGTTTCACTTTTGATCGTGCCAATATTTTGTAGCCAATAAATATGTTCTTTAAGGAAACCTCTTGCCTTGCAATTCTGCTTTTACTGGTCTCATCTATCGGAACCATGACATTAAAGCAAGACTCCAATTCATTTTAAAACACAGAACTCTGAGCCCTGGTTGCCTACGTAAACTTTTGGGAGGATGACAAAGACTCAGGGAAGACCTCAGGATGGAAAATAATCCAGGCTGGTCACTTTGGATACCTAAAGACTTTACATTTGGTCAGGAGGCAATTTTGGTGGCCAGGTTTAAAAAAGAATGTTGAAAGCTATGTGAAAAGCTGTGCAACATATGCAACTATGAAGATACATCCTGGTAAGCCTCCTGGATTATTACAACAAGTTGCAGACCCTTCCCAACCCTGGGAAGAGATTGCCATGAAAGTAGGGGAAATACAGTAATATGGACTGTTATTGACCTTTTTTCAAAGCTTCATAGCCTGTTCCGGTTTCCCCTCTGCAAAGAAGTTAGAATCTTTCTTAAACATATATACCATCTTCACAGAGCACCAAAACAGATTATTTTGGATAGGGGAGTCCTATTTACTGCAAGATTTTGGAGGAATTTCCTTAAACTGATCGGATCCACGCAAGGACTATTGTTGGCTTTTCATTTGTCTAACAATGGAGTGGCTGAAAAAGCAAACACAATGGTGGAACAATACATTAGGTGTTATGTTGATTACCAGCAGATTACCTGGGCTGACCTCCTCTCTTTTGCTGAGGTGGCTTATAATAACACAGTACACAGCAGCACTGGACTCACCCCTTTTAAGATAGCTACTGGTAGAGAATTTATTCCTATGCCTGAATACCCGCAACACCCTCCCGCTTCTCATACCTTAGATCAGTGGGTGGCCTCCTGGAAAGCTGTTTGGGACAATGCAAAAAAAGCTTTAGCAAAAGCCTCAAAAATTTACAAAGAGCAGGCTGACAAAAAAAGGGCTCCTCAGAAGCCATTTTGAGTGGGGGGAAACGTCTATCTCTCTATGAAGTATTTAAGACTCAAATTGCCTAGTAAAAAATTAGGACCAAAATTCCTTGGACCTTTCCCCATAATTCGAATTATAAACCCTGTCACAGTAAAGTTAAAACTCCCTTGTCTTTTGGGAAAAGTCCACCCTGTTTTTCACTGCAGCCTCTTGAAAACTTTCAAAGAGTCCTCTTTAAGACCTCCTCCAAGACAGGCACCTGGTCGCTTTTAGTGGAGAGAGAGACTCATTATGAAATAAAACGAATCCTTAACTCTAGGTTATACAAAGAAAAATTACAGTACTTGGTACAGTGGAAAGGGTACCCATAGTCAGAGGCCACTTGGGTGAAAAGTACCAAGGTCAAAGCAAATAGATTGATATGTAATTTTTTTGATAAGCACCCTCATAAGCCTCAAGCAAATTCCTAACTCTAATTCTTCTTATTTACAGGATTTCTCTTTTCTCTAGAGGATCCGACTGTCAACGCTGCAACTTCATTTTCGGTTGCCACAGTTGGGAGGGGGGAGTTGTGCTTTTAAAGTTAGACAAAACAATGTTGTCCTGTGGGAACCAAGATCATTGCTGCTTGGGTTTGGCGGGCTAAGCTTTCTGTTAGAAAACCCGCCAAAGTAGTATATTGGGGAATGTGATTTATGACATACTATTGGGGTGGGAAGTTCAATTTTGTAACTTTGTAACAGTTGGGAGGGGACTTCAGTCTTGGTTTCACTTTTGATCGTGCTGATACTTTGTAGCCAATAAATATGTTCTTTAAGGAAACCTCTTGCTTTGGAATTCTGTTTTTACTGGTCTCATCTATTGGAACCATGACAGCCTGACTAAGGGGCAAGATAAAGAGTCCACTAACAACCAAATCTGCTTAGAAAACAGAGGATATAACTAAATAATCAGATTTTGCAATACAGAAAAATAATACAAAAGATTTAAAATAGAAGAAGGTTTCTTCATATAGAATGTGAAGTTTGACATCCAAAGAAGCTCAAATGGCTCTATAGGAGCATGTTTCTGCCCATGGTTGTTACACAGAAATGAAGTTTGATATGTCAGGAGAAACATACCAGGGAGAAAGGGTATTTATGTGTGTATAATAACAGAGTTGGAAGGAACCTTAGAAGTCTTCTAGTGCAACCCCCTGCTCAGACAGGAAACCCTACACCATTTCAGACAAATGGTTGTCCATTCTCTTCTTAAAAACCTCCAGTGTTGGAGCATTCACAACTTCTAAAGGCAAGTGGTTCCACTGGCTAATTGGTCTAACTGTCAAAAAATTTCTCCTTAGTTCTAGGTTGCTTCTCTCCTTGATTAGTTTCCATCCATTGCTTTTGGTCCTGCCTTCAGGTGCTTTGGAGAATAGCTTGACTCCCTCTTAGGTGTGTGTGTGTTTGTAGGGGTGTGTGTGTGATGAAATACATCCTATTTTTAGCAGTAATGATTGTAGAAAGCACCATCAGAGAGTGATAAGACCATTGTAACAAGCTGAGGATAAAATACTTCAATTTTTTATCATGCTGCCACTGCCTAAGAGAAAATCCAAATGTAATATGAGATCACGGGTGGATCCATAGCAACTTGAGTCAGGCCTGTGGTGACTTCTGAGTCATTTCTGAACCATGCCTAAAGTCAACAGATTAAAGTTTTCTAGTACTATTAGAAGTCCAGTGCTAACCCAGCTGCAGCTTCACGCAGTTCTACTGCCAACCCGGCCTCACTACACAACAGGAAGATTAGTACAGTACGAACAATACGATTGGATACCTGGAGCCTAATTACACCAACAAAGTCTCACAACTCAAAGCTATGAAAGCTACCAGATGAATTTAGGATTGAGGCTGTTGCCACACTTAAAACTCATGTGGAGTTTCACATTTCTAAGAGAGGAACTTCCTACTTCTCTGTCTAGTTAGGTCTTGGTATATTATATGCTAAATTAACCAGCATTACAGAAATCTAACTAGGTGCTGATCAAGGCATAAATTACTATCACAAGAGCATCATGGTCCATAAATGATACACCAACAAAACTGGCCACAATCTCTACCTGCTTAAATCAAAACTTTATTACAGCCACAGACCAGCAAAACAACCCAGATAAATACAAAAAGACCTACAAATAATTAATATAAGAGGAGCTTAGTATTTAGAATGCATCATCATATCTGCTGTACTCTTGAAGATAGTTAACAGATTGTGAGGATACTAAAAGTGACTATATCTTCTATCATTACTCACTTTCTATGCTGACTAATGATAGAAGATATAGGTTTAGATCAGGTTTAGATTTATAACTTACTTTTGGGCCTTCTGGCTGTAAATAAAATGGATTGTAAAACTGTTAAACATTACTGCTCTATTCATTTCTTTATCTTCTAGCTCCCTCTAGTGTCCAATGTTCAAGATTCTTTATTATAAAAAGATCCCAAATAATCACCATTTCCTATCAGAAAATTTCTTCTTAATTCAAAGCTATAATTCCAAATCCATCTGAACCCTTGATTTGTTATTAACCTTCTGAAATCTATAGTCTAAGCACCCTTTTTCTGCATAATCAAAAAAATAATATCTTTACAAAACTTTTAAAATCAATCTAGACAACCCATGACCTGTTGGTTCATCTTTCAGAAATACTTAGTTACCTCGACAGATAAACATAATGAGCATGGCAGACAAATAAGCATTGGGAGCAGGAGCAGCTTGCAACCTCCTATTGGCTTCTCCATTGACTTTACTTGTTGGAAGCTGGCAGAAACCAGATCACATAACCGCAGGAGTATTGCAGCAGTCACAACTTTGCCAATACAGGTAGTCCTCAATCTATGACAGTTTGTTCAGCTAGTGTTCAAAGATTCTGAATCAATGGTATTTATGGCTTGGAGTTTTTGTAAGGTGACCAACCATCCTCCTTTAGGGAGGACAGTCCTCCTTTTGTAAGTTCTGTCCTCCTCGAAAAGTGTCCTCCTAATATGTCCTCCTTTTTGATATTTGAAGACTAATCTGCAGGGCTTTTTTTTTTCTCATAGAATGCTCAGAACAGCATTCCAGCACCTTTTTTTGATGTTTTTTTTTTCAACTTTTGCATGTGCTGTGCTACTCCCGCTATTGGCTTTTGAAAGCCAATAGGAATTGCTGCTAAGCGCGCCAAAACACCCGGCCAGCAAACTTTGCACATGCAAGTTGTCTGTATTATTGTTGCAATGAATAAAATGTTTCTTTTATTTACGATATTTTTTTCTTCAATTTATTTGTGTCCTCCTTTTCACTGTAAAAAAGTTGGTCACCTTAGTTTTTGGCCATCCCAGAACCTCCCCCTCATACTATTTGGGTGCCAAATACCCTGTGATTATGTGATTGCCATTTCCAACCTTCCCTGCCAGTGGCCCCATACACAGGAAAGGCAGCAGGGAAGGTTACAAGTCACTGGGGCACATTTTTCCAACCAGGTACCCACCCAAGCCCCTCTGTGCTTGCACTGCATCGGCCACTCACACACACCCATGCACCCTCCCCAATCTTTATCAGATCTCCTTCACACCCTTGTGCACTCCCACATATCCTCCCCAATCCATGCCACAACCCTGTGCAACCTTCCCAACCCAAACAATACCTCTTGTGCCCCCCCAGTCACCCTCCCTAACCTGTACTGCACCTCTTGTACATCCCCTCATCCCCTTGTACACCCTCTTGCACACCCTCCCTCATCCAGTAAGCAGCCAGATTGGGACCTTCAACTTCCTGCCAGCTTTCCCAGATTTTGCTTGGGGGATGCAGTCAGGGATCATCAGAAATCAGGATCACATGAATATGGTTAACCGTGGGAACACAGCAGGGGTCACAATTGTGCAAATAGAACAGGTGTGAAGAACTTTGAAATTTCAATTTGCAAAATCTCAAGGAATTGGAAAGTCTGATTGAACTTTTCTTTTTGTTGTTGTTGCCCCACAAACACGTGGTGAAGGCTGAGAAGTGAACGGAGAAACGCAATACAGCTGAAAGACAGGTTAGTAAGGTTAAAAAAAACCACTTGGGGGAGGCGAAGGCATCTAGCAGGAGGTGGGCACGGCAACCTTACCCTGCATGGCTTCGGCAGGTGTCTGGCAGGCAGATGGAAGCAACCACCCCCCTGCCACCTGCTTCACTTCACCACATGGGAGCAGCTGGCCGGGCAGAAGGTGATCCAGTGGGAGCAGCCACTAGAGGCCAAAATTTCCCAGCCGGCATAAGAGTTGCAGCACCCACCAGGGCCCCAAGAGCACCAGGTTCAGCCCTTAACCCGGCACCTGCAGCACCAAATAGGTGTGCAGGCTGGCACTCAAGCAGCCCAAAGGCGGAGGCGTGGTCGGTGTGGTTCCACCGGTGGCTGCTGGCAAAGGGCCCTGGCAGGCCAGTGGCCAGGCGGCACTCCGGATCTGGGCCAACTCGCACCGCGCCAGGCTTGGCACTCTTTCTGCCACTCACAACTGTACCTGTACCATACCTGGTCCGCCACCACACTCTCACTGCCATGTTGCTTCTCCACCCCATTTACAGGCCCCGCCCCCACCCTCGTAGCCTACTGGTACCGGTACCGGCAAAAAGTAAGCCTTCCCAAAAGTAAAACCTAGTTCCTACTTCAGAGCCCAAACGAAAGTATGTTTGAATATTACATTATGTATTTAGAAAACTATTTATAGTATTTATACCTGAGTATACTGTACAATAAAAGTTTTTGATATTTCCAAGATCACTAAGCTATTAATATAGCAGCATGGCGTTTGGAGTCAGGCAGAGAAATATAGCCACAATTTCTTCAGAATTATATCAACATGGAAAATCTTGAATTTCCATTGTGTCAAATTGCTTGACGGTTAAAAATTAATCTAGTATGGGTATATAAGTAACAATTAACAGGGAAAGACAATAGAATGTGTCTAAAAATCGATTGCTTTCAATTGTGTTTGAAAAAAGAATTTCTTGTGATATATAGATTCTTGTGCATCAGTGTTCAAATCACCAGAACTGTAAAGTTTATCAGCTTCAGATCGCTAACCATTCTTTGTGATGTGAACTTTTTGAAGATGTTTTTGAAAAATGACTTCCCAGAGGGGACCAAAACTAAATTGGAGAATATCTAACCATCAACAGGCATTTAGTGAATTGGCAAAAACAACTATACGCTTGATTTGCAGCAATGAATTGTTGTAATGTATTTCTTGTCAACATTTGGTTTTAGTTTTTCAACAAAGCAACAGTTAATACTTTCAAGCAATCCGGTCAGCTTTATTTTTCAGCTTATAGCATAATTTTAAAGTCTTCACACACATACCATTTTTTACTGCTATGCTTATGACTTTTTTCTTGTGTTAGCCATTTAAAATTGTTATATCTGTTGTATTTTATTAAATTGTATTTCATTTTTTTTAAAAAAAATAAGATACCTTGAAACTTGATCATAACAGTGAAAAGATTTCTTGGATGTGCAGTCCAATATTAGGCATTTGCTCATGCAAGAAAATGTGATTGGCTTTGGCATGCAGTGTGCTAATAGTGCTTTGCCCACTTTCCTCTACAACACATGAATTCAATGGAATTTACTATTGAGTAGGGAGATGTAAAAATGCATTGTTTGTTAATAATATTTTCAGGCTGCTTCAGTTGTATAGAAGTATTGGAAAAATAAAAAAAATAAAACATGCTGAAGTTTAATTTATTCTTATAATTCAGATATTGGTTTCTAATTTGTAAGTAAGCATGTCAGTCTCTCCAGTTATTAAGGGAAATCACAAGTTAAAAGCAAATACTTTTCAAGTAAATTCCATACTAAAGGTGGCTAACCTATCAATACATTATATGTTTTATAAATTGAGGAAGGAAGGAAGGAAGGAAGGAAGGAAGGAAGGAAGGAAGGAAGGAAGGAAGGAAGGAAGGAAGGAAGGAAGGAAGGAAGGAAGGAAGGAAGGCAATATCTGACAACTAATTTTTTTGACTGTGCAAATACAGTATATAAGCCCAATAAAGAGACTGACTGAGACCAGTTTTGAAGTTGGATACTAGTATGTCAGCAGAAAGAATTAGATAATATCATCCCATTACTCCATGTAAAGAATAAACACAAACAAAAAGAATAAATTGATACTATCACTATGGGAAATATAAACAATCCTTGTCTCGTACAGTATGTTTTGTTTCATTTTTTATAATTACAAATGCCCTGAAATAGGCATACTATATAGTTTCATGGAATTAAGAAACAAGATGACACAATCCATTTCCCTACACTTACATCACTAATTGTAATAACTGGAAACAATGACTCATTGGTGAGAGTGTTCTCATTTTACTAAGGGAAATTTCAAAAACAGCATATGGTGCAGCATAAAGGTCATCTGTTCAAAAAAAATTAAAAATTAATTTGAGCATAGAGCTGAAATATTTGTAAGCAACTTTACATTTTGACCCAAAGTGCATTTATTCCCATGTTCTAGATCAGAGTTCCCCAACCTTTGCAGGTTGGCAGCCCAGAGGGAAAGGGAGGAGCAGAAAAAATGTGTGCACGTGCACACATGTGCAAATGGTCGTGCACACGATGGTAGCACCAGCATCCATGTGCATGTGCAAGTGGACCGCATGCACCCACGGCAGTGCTGGTGCCTGCATGTCCACACAAGCAGGACGCTAGTACCCATAAACGTGCCACTAGCGCCCGCATGTGTAAACAGGATGCTAGTGACCGCATGACACTGGTGGAAGCGCTAGCAGTCCCGCGCATGCGCAAACGGGGCCACTAGCACAAGTGGGGGATGTGAACATATGTGAGCACACTCACCAGCCATTCCTGTGGCCCACTGGCCAACAAAATGTGGCCCGGTACCGGACCACAGCCCACAGGTTGAAGACCTGATCTAGATGGCGCAGTTGAGTTGACAAATCTGGGTTACAAAAAAATTATGTTCTGTATCTTTTTATTGCCACCTTATGGTTGATTTTTGCATATCTGGTAATCGCAGCATTGGTTCAGGCTGCAAGGGATGCAAAAGTTAACTCACTTTTATCTAATGAAGGACACAGGCATTTCTTACAGACACAATTTTCTATGTCACAAGAACATTTTGTTTCCTATAAACAAGTCGTGTGGAATAGAGCCATGAGTCAGTCCTGAATTCAAGAACTCAGTAGACCTATGACAGAGATTGGACAGGGGCACCATATTTAGGACATTAGGGGGGGGGAAACTAGCAAAATTTGAAGTTATTAATAATCAGACTGTCATGCCTCCCTCCGAGCCTGACTCCGAGGAAGACATGGAGTTCCCTGTTGAGGCCCAGGAGGGAGTGTCTGTGGCTTCGGAGGATTGTAGGGAGGAGCAGGCTGAGGCAGGCCAGAGCCCTTCAGGTTTGGAACAGGGAAGGCAGAGTTCAAGTGAGGAGCAAGCCCCCCCCCACCTGATCCCAGAGCAAGGAGAGCAGAGAAGAGGAGGGAACAACGGAGGCGGGCTCACTTGCTCGGGAGGAGAGCGTCCCGCCCCACTCCTGGGGATTAGGATTTAAGGAGACGCTGTGGGGTGGGGCATTTGCCGGGAACAAACGTGAGATTGCTGTGACTTGTGCTCTTGTATTCCGGACCGGTCTGTTTCCTGCTTCATGACCACAGACTACATTCCTGATCTTTCCTTGCAGTCTGCAGTTTGCAGGCAAGCTGAGAGTTAAAAAGACTCTTTACGTTTTGTTATCTGTCTTGTCCTGAGAACAGTGTAAACTTCCCTGGCTGTATTGTTTGAACTCGTGCCAGCATATGTGGGAGCTTTTGGGTGAACATTGGCAGTGATTAAAAGACTGTTGCTCTTGCCAGCCGACTGCTTTGCCTCCATTCAGGGCCCTGGGTCATCACACAGACTTTTGGATTTACAAAACAAAACCATTTAGATCATGCCTTCATATTATTTATTACGCACTATGAAAATAGACACACAAGCCTATTTAACTGATGCTTTCTATCCCAAGTTGCAGCATTTGTACATCCTGACTCCTTAAGAAATCCACATTCTAACTTCCAAGGAAACATGGCTTGAGATATAATTCCTTTACATATGTAAAACTCACATTGACATGTCTTTAACAGATCTTTTTTTCAGCATTTAATATATGTAGAAATAATCTTGAAATGCTTGGGACTACAGCTTCTCAAATCCCCAATTACTGGTCATCTGTTTGGGGCTTATAGGAGTTACAGTCTATAACATCTGACAGATAGACTTGATGATGAAACTTTCCAAGCAGATCAGGCTTTAATAAAGCAAGCTGCTTATATGCAAAATTCTGCCAACCAAACGTTTGCTATTTCTAAATTCTGATGACCATATTTTCTCCTTTTAAGCAATTTATCATTATTTAAAACCATGCTTTCAGTAATATCCCAACTCTGAAAAGCCTAACAGGGATAAAACAGACACAGCCAACTGGCATTTACACATACAAAAATATCAAAATTTAAGAAGATACTTTTAAAAAATGGAAAAGGCAAATTTGGAAAGGAGAAACCCCATCCTAGCATTCTCTTTTCTTTTGATACATAGTAGCAATGTTACATTACTCTCATCTTAATCCTAAAACATCTTCTAAACCATTTTTTTTCTGTTAAAAGTATTAGTAATTTCTTGGTGTCGTTGAGTGCATAAAAGTGCACAATTCCTAAGAAGAGAAATGCTCACAAATCATTAGCTTAAAACATTTTTCATCTAAAACTATCTACACAGACCTTTTCATCACAACCATTACAAAAATATACTTTTAAAACACCATAGAAATATCACTATTCTGTACAGGCACAAATGACTTGTTTCAACGCATTCCAAGTAGCTGACGGCTTTTCAACTGGTAGTGTTTCTCCAGTTCACATAGGGCTTGAGCGCGCAGGTTTGCAGCATAAAGACGCTTCTTCAAGTTACATTTTTTTTCTCTTGATTGGGAAAAATTTTCCAGGTTTTCCTCACCTTGAACATTTTCTTTACTTTCATCACCAAACTGGACTTTCTTTTTTCTTGCTGTAGGGACAGGTAACACTTCCTCTTCTTAAAAAGATAAACAAAAATATACTTTTGTAATATTCATATAACTTTCTTTAGCTATAATATTTGCAAAACATTAGAATTCATATCTAACATCATAGAATATCACATCACAGAATTCATTCATATGATATGGCAAACAGAAATACCAAGCAATATTAACTAAATGTAGGCCATGTCATTTAATCCAATAGGAATAGCTTACTGTATTTATGAAGAAAAAAACTTTGAGGGAATTTTTTTATAGTTTCTAAAGACATGGTGAAATCTTCCAGCCCTATCTATCTATCTATCTATCTATCTATCTATCTATCTATCTATCTATCTATTTTTGGTGGAAGAACAGGATTTTTCTCTGAAAGTCATTTGAAACATATCTAGACAATATTCAAATAGCAAAAAGTATCATAGTTCTGTTTATGTTCGTTTCTTAGCTTTACTTTCTTATTTTCATTATTGCTCCTTTGTAAAAAGAGAACAATATATAGGCAAGAACCAGCAATGCTAAAAAGATTCATCTTGAAAAAGCTAACATAATTGGTAGAATTATATAAAATTATTTTGCATAGAATAATCACATAACTCCTTCAATGAGCATCCTTGATCATATAAGATTCTTATGCTCATCATATGCTATTCTTTTATTATTATTTTCTATTATTATTTTATTCTTGAAATTCCATACCAGTCTCTGAAGCCTATTCTGACAATAGGTGTTTAAATTCATGAACTGGTAATTCCCACAAGTTGGAAGTTCCTTTACCCTAGATTTTTGTTTCCCATTTTCCTGCCCCATTTTCCCACTATTTTCATTTATATTTTATACTTTGAAATAAATTTAATAAAATAAAAATCATGAACTGTTATTTTTAATTGACATGCCTATATTTTATTCTCTTTCTTGACAACACAGAATACGTGCATACCCATAGCCCTTTTATTCCCCATGGGAAATTGGAGCCAGACACACCTAGTTTTTGATGATCTAGATGACTATGCCCTATAGTTTCTTAGGTTTGCTAATCTAAGTCCAACAGGCTGTGTACACAATCACACCAACTCTTTTGGATATATAAAAACGATGTTGAGACTCTAGAAAGAGTACAGAGAAGAGCAACAAAGATGATTGGAGGACTGGAGGCTAAAATATATAAGGAACGGTTGCTGGAATTGGGTACGTCTAGTTTAATGAAGAGTAGGATGAGGGAGGACATGATAGCAGTGTTCCAATATCTCAGGGGTTGCCACAAAGAAGAGGGAGTCAAGCTATTCTCCAAAGCGCCTGAAGGCAGGACAAGAAGCAACGGATGGAAACTAATCAAGGAGAGAAGCAACCTAGAACTAAGGAGAAACTTCCTGACAGTTAGAACAATTAACCAGTGGAACAACCTGCCTTCAGAAGCGTGAATGCTCTAACACTGGAAGTTTTTAAGAGACTGGACAGCCATTTGTCTGAAATGGTATAGAGTTTCCTGCATGAGCAGGGGGTTGGACTAGATGACCTCCAAGGTTCCTTCCAACTTTATTATTATTATTATTATTATTATTATTATTATTATTATTATTATTAGACACATTTGCTCCCAATGATCCTGTTATTGCTGGTATCACTTATTGAATATATAAGGAGAAGGAGCAGTAAATTACTGATCTTTTTTCTTGGAAAATTATTTGGTTCACATCTGAAGGGAGAAATGAGTGAAATAGCAGTAGAAAGTGGAGGATGATTGAAGGCTAGCAATATTTTTCAGAACTCAACATGGCATTTCCTGAGCCTGCTACCCTCACGAGCTTCATATTAACCTTGAGGTAAAGTTGCTCTCTTACACTTCTACTCCACCTCCAAAATCGCTTTTGAAACAGCTGTTTCCTCCTTTCTCTCTCTAGCTACTTCCTGGGTTCTCAAGGTCTGCTAAGAGTGTCATCACAGAATCTTACAGATCTATTTTCGGTAAACAGGCTGACCTTGGGATTTTTGCAGCCCATATGTGATATGCCTAACCTGAACACCCTTGTTGTTCTTTGAACATTTTTTCAATTCTTTGATTCCATCTTAAAATGTAGTACCCAAAATTGGATATAATACTCAAAACCAGCTTTTCTATGATTTGGACACTGTTTCTGTTGATGCACCCTAATAATTATTATATGTAAGTATAATAAGTATTTGCATCCAAATTTTGCTGCTCTTATTTACTTCCCATATTTTTCACCTGTACTAGCTGATATTCTATACATATACATTTAATGTTTTTATAAGAACAGTTGTATTTGTCTCCATTAAGTTTATTCTGTTATTCACAATCTATTCTTCTAATCCAGGAGTAGGCAACCTTAGCTCTTTTATGATCCGTGAATTCCTGAGCCAGCTATGAAGTTGAAGTCCACAAGTCATAAAAGAGCCAAGGTTGCCTACCTGTTCTAATCTGTCAAGATCAAACTGAATTTTATTAGTCTTCTATTGTATTAATATGCTACTCAGTTCTATGAACAATACAGATTTGATTAGCATTACTTCTATTTCTTCGTCAAAGTCATCAGGAAAAAAAAGATAAAGAATACAAGATTGTGATTTGCAAAATGCCACTCCAGTTCAATGACTAACCATTGAGAGTTATTCTGTGAATGCAGTTTTGTCATGCTAATCAGCCCACACTTAACTGCCTTGTTAATCAGAATGTTCCAGATATTAAAAAATGAGGCCATCACGACGCCTCTCAGAAGACGCATCTTCTGTGCTTCTACTTTCAGACAGCTCTGGACCACATAACTTTTTTCATAAGAAAGTACTCTGAGTGCTTATCTCAGAACTAGAACTAAGGGCCAGGACAAAGAACCAAGCAGGATGGAAACTACCGTAAGTTTAATTCACAATAATTATACTATAGTTGGTTAATATATTCCAAGCAAGAAGTTTTTCTCTCCTATTGCGTTAAAAATTACAGAAATCCAAAGCATGAGGAGATACAATTGGCTTTAAGATATGTACGTATATATTTAGAATAGTTGAGTAGAGGAAACTGTGAAGGAATCATCTTTAAAACATATGTAATGGAATTGTGGGTGCAGATGTAACTTAACTAAAGATCAGTAAAATGACAGGACAAATCATGACTCTTAACTGAAAGTTTGTTTTATTTTCCTCCAAAACCTAAACATATTACAGAGGAACTAAAGCTTAATTCTATTTAATATTTAGGGGTACATTTAACAAACAAATGTTTGTTTGAACAAATGCACTGTTCCTCCTACTGCTCTAAAGAAAAGATCTTAGTGGCATTGAGGGAGAAGGAGAAAATTAATTTTAACTGTATCCAAGTATCCATCCAACAGATAGACATCACAGATTCCACCCTGACAATGATTAGGTCTGCTAACAGATGTTTACCCTGTAGAATAAAACTTGCTTACTGTATGTTAAGTAACATTTCCATAATTCTAAATAATAAATATGGCAATGTAAAATTTTATTGAAGTGGTATCCATGGATTTTTTAAATAATTTTGCTACACTCTATTTTACTGCACTTGTAAATTTTTCATTTCGAAAAAGTATGTAAAATGGGGAATGTTTACGATCCTCTCTTCAATCTGTTAGTCCCTAGTCAAGAGCCTTCAGGTTCGTATAAGCACAGCCTCTTGCATCAGCCAGCATAGAAAAATATAAATGTTGTTGTGAAAAAATGCTATAGGTGTGGGTTATTAGAGAATACAACAACCAAAATCCTTAAGCCTACAGAATACATATCATCCAAAATACAAAATTAAGCAGTGTTGGCTTTTCTTTTTTTAGATTTTTCTTTACTATATAGTTGAATAGTTGAGTATATTTGCAGCTCTGCTTCAAACAGTGTTTACACTCAGTGCAGGTAAAAGGAAGAACTTCTTTGTATAACACATAGAAAAAGTAGAAATTAGGCCCCATTATCTTGGGTATGTATAAATTACTAAAAGTATAGGAGAGAATATACCACTCAGTGGACTTCTCAAAATATCTGGGTGATAACTACAGAGATAAAACTGTAAAGACGTCATTAGTATGATTCAGCACAGCCCCCTCATAAAATTTTTGTAACATCAATTAATATAGACATTATGTATCTGAAGTTTTAATCAAAACCTAACAGCAGATTCAGAAAACCCTGCCTCTTAAAAAAACAAATAATTTACAGTATGTATTTGGCTGTGATAATTTTTTTTTGCAATGGAATTAGTTAAATGATACCATATGTAAGAGCTACATTGTCAAGAAAAATGATTGCTCAGTGACAGGAGTCATCATTATCATTATTTGTATGCCACCCAGAATCATTGTTTAAATTATCTTTATTACTGTTCCTATTATTGAATAAGCACTTTTGGGGTAACTCTATTTTCTGGCAATAAATTTGTTGAAGTCTACTGGGGTGAGGGCAGACTAATTACATTTAAAGTGTCTTGCTTAATGTTAGCTATTGTTAGTTTAAGTTTCATTTAGTGTGAAAACAGGATAGTCCCCCTTGTAAAATTGTTCTAATACAGCACTATGTTCTGTTACTGTTCAAGTGAACTAAGGGCAATTGATATTTAAGAGACAGCTGTTTCTACATCAAATTTTTAAAAATAAAATGTGTTTAGCTCCTGGACAATTAAGTCTTTTATTTACAATGGTCTATTTTAAAACCAAAGAAGTTTTCATTAGCTAGACAAGCTTTGAAGCTGTATATGGTCAAAATGGTGTTTTTCAATGGCAGCCCCAAATACTTTGTGGGAAACACCTTTTCAAGTAGAGAAGAATTTGCAAGAATGCAATAATTTCTTGTAATCCAGTCTGAAAACCAGCCAAAGTGTATTATTTTGAAATCAGCTACACAGGAATATAGTGGCATCCATAATAATAGTAAACCTTAATACTTTAAGAATGAAGACCTAATTTTTAAAATCAGCGCCACTGAAATATTTCATTATCTTACAGAAATCTCATTTTCTTATTTACAAAGTAGTAAAATATATTTTATTAAGGACTAATTTCACAATTCAAGAAAGTCAAGACTAAAACATATAAAAATAAAGAGCAATCTGATAAGATACAAGAGAGGGTGAATTGAATAGCTATATTTACACAATGTCACCCAAATTTAGTAACAATATGCCAGGTGCAACAGCCAACTTTCACATAAAAATAGAAACAGAGGTTGTTTCTTTTATGAATATATATTTTGTCTGTTTCTGATCAAATTCACAAAATAATCACAACTCGCAGTAATTTTGAAAGGTTTAGTAGAAGTCATAATTTTCCATATACGGAAAGCTTCTTACAATCCTGAAGCAGGCATACTTCATGATTTGTGAAAGGCCATTACTGAAACCCAAATTTTTGGTTTCACAAGTCTTGAAGCATCTTTTATTGTTTCCTATGCTTAAGAGTTTCAGATTTTTAGGAACCAGAGAGCCATGTGTTCAGTATAGGAGGAGATCTCACTTTTCTACATAATTCAACAGTAAAGCATTTCATAATATTCTGGGATTATCACAATTCCAGAAGGCTGATACCAGCCATAGAGATAGAAGAAAGATAATGATAGGAGCTTCTGTATCCCTGATTAGTAATCCAGTTGGAGCTTCCTGTATCTTCTCCTACCTGGGCAAGTGGCTGGCAGGAAGAATCTATGGTCCTTGAATAAGTTGTAATTCTTCATCAAATTCTCAGCCCTACAAAAAGGAGTTGATTAGAACAAAGCTTATATTAAAATGATTTCCAAATTAATTCCCCCATTAGTCTAGAGCAGTGGTTCTCAACCTTTCTAATGCCGCGACCCCATAATACAGTTCCCCATGTTGTGGTGACCCCCAACCACTTATACATCACTGGGTGCCAGGGGCGTGGCCAAAGAAAAGGGGGAAAAAATGGCGGACAGCCTTGTTTGGCGACCCCTATGAAATGGCCGTTCGACCCCAAATGGGGTCCCGACCCACAGGTTGAGAACCACTGGTCTAGAGCATTTTGAAGACTAGCAAATATTGTTGTATCACAAATATCTAGCTCTGTAGCTTTTCCCAGCCTACAGTATGTTCCATCCAAATACACATGTTTTAATATCCAGAATTCTCAGAAAGGGTCATAATGGCTGGAGGATACCAGGAATTAAATTCCACACATAGGAGGTCACTTAACTTTTCCAGTAAAAATCCAGTCACAAAAACCTATGCCAGAACATTTTTTTTAAAAAAAAAAACTTATTGTAGCAAACTAAAACATTTCAAACATTTAAGAACAGACCTAGACAATTTGTCCTCTGCTAGTCTCTCCCGAATACACAATTCTCGTTCTCGCTCTAGAACAAAAAGAAAAGTATGTTTATAAGATTGCAATTAACACCACTGGGTATTTTATTTGACAGAGAGGCATATAACATTTCTTTATTCTAATAACACAGGTAGTCCTCAACTTACAACAGTTTATTTAGTGACTATTCAAAGTTACATCACTGAAAAAAATGACATAATTGTTTTTCGCACTTATAAACATTGCAGCATCCCCGTGCTCATGTGATCAAAATTCAGACACTTCACTCATATTTATGGTGGTTGCAATATTCCAGGGTCATGTGATCACCTTTTGCAACCTTCTAACTAGCAAAGTCAATGGGGAAGTCAGATTCACTTAACAACTGCATTGATTCATTTAACATTTGTGGTAAGTAAGGTCGTAAAATGGGGCAAAATTCACTTAACAACTATTTCATTTGGCAACAGAAATGTTGGGCTCAATCATAAGTCAAGGACTATCTGTAATAACTTTATTCTATGAAAAAACTGCATGCAATTTAAATACTTTGTGAAATCCAGATGCTGGTAGAGGCAATATCTTAAGTTCAGCTGTAAGCTTTGCATTGTCTTATTTGTTAAAAACATATTGTCTTTGCTCAAGGCACTATACATAGCACACTAGCCTCTAATTCTTCTATAAACAACAACCCTCTAAGGCAGGGCTTTTCAACCTTTTCACCCATTGTACCACTTTTAGGATAAGACAATATCCGAGTACCACCACTCGCCCAGCAAGGTATCAAAAACTTGACCAAAAAAAAAAAAAAGGAAAAAAATGAGAAAGTACAGGTAGTCCTCGACTTACAATTCGCTTAGTGACTGTTTGAAGTTACAAGCGAATTATGACCATTTTTCACACTTATGACTGTTGCAGCATCCCCGGGGTCTTGTGATTTACATTTGGATGCTTGGCAATTGATTCATACTTATGACGTTCACAGTGTCCAGGATCATGTGATCAATGGCCGGGGGGCACGGCCAGCTGATCACTCAGATTGCAGGGTTCCTGTGGGGGGGAATCTGTGGTGGAGGGGGATGCGACTGAGGCAGGTGCCTGCCTTCCTTCCCTCCCATTGTCCCTTCCTTCCTTCCTTCCTTCCTTCTTTCCTTCCTTTCCTTCACCTCCCTTTGTCCCTTCCTCCTTCCCTCCCTCTCTCCCATTGTCCCTTCCTTCTTTTCCTTCATCTCCCTCTTTGTCCCTTCCTACTTCCCTCCCCTCTCCCATTGTCCTTTCCTTCCTTCTTTCCTTCCTTCCCTTCATCTCCCTTTGTCCCTTCCTCCTTCCCTCCCTCTCTCCCATTGTCCCCTTCCTTCCTTCTTTCTTTCACCTCCTTTTGTCCCTTCCTCCTTCCCTCCCTCTCTCCCTGTCAAGCCCTTCGGCTCAACATGAACGGGCGGGGGAGGGGTCGAAGATGATGTGCGGGGCGGCAAAGGAGACCAGCAGCCAGCGCCGTTCTCCCTGGCAGCGTGGATGTCGGCTCCGTGGGCATCCCGACCAACAGCTGAGTGGCTCCTACTCTGGACAGGAGGCCGAGGCAGGGAGTCAAGGGCCGATGGAGCGGCCTGAAGCTGAAAGGCTCTGTCTCTCGGCCGCTGAACAGCTGATGAATGTGAGGCCTGGAGCACAGCCGAACAAAGCTCACAGGACTGGAAGGCTGCAGCGCTGCAGCTCCCATTGTCCCTTTCTTCCTTCCTTTCCTTTCTTCTTTGTTCCTTTGTCCTGTGCTACGCCACCCAGACCCCAGCCTGGTTTTGGCAGGCAGCAACACATCACGGCCCTGCCTGTGCGTTCGCAGAGGCAGAAGAGAGCGCACAGGGCAGGGCGGGTATATCGCCGGTTCACCCCCCATTTTCAGGCACGTACGTTATGAACCAGCTACTTCTCCCAGTCATTTTTCCCCTACCGGAACCCAGCATTCAAGCCAGGTTCCCCGATCCTCTCCGTGTACATCGTTCTTCCCATAGCTCTCCCCAGCGCTGTCAAGAGATGCCCATTTCTGGCCGCATTGCTACCATTCTTAAATTACATTTGCACCCGCCCGAAGGAAGCGACACTTTTCTCCCACCTCCAAAGGAAGGGAGACAAACCCACATCGCCACCAAGTCATCCTTCCTTTGGGCGAAGTAATCTCCGGTCTCCACCTTTGAGACTGTTTCAGCCTGAAGCAGAGAGTCGGGAGAGCTGCGTCACTCCCGCTATTTGGGCCCTCTACTTTTACGCTCCGGGAGAAGCTTGCCTTTCAAACCTCCGATAATTAACGGAAGGGGAAGCCTGCTGCAAAGGTGCATCTCCCAGACAACAGAGGGCCAAGCAAAGAAGGCGATCCAAGAAAAGGAAAAAAATCCTGCTTTTCTTTCCAGCAAAAATTACTTTTCCAAAACTGCCTTAAATGAAGAAGTGACTCCCCCCCCCCTCTAATAACTGACTTTCTCCTGGCTTCTCCAGCCTTCCCTAGCAGGAAGAGATCAGCCCCGGCCGGCTTTTGTTCCCCAAAGGCTAGAGTCGATTGCTCACTTGTCTGATCCAAGGGGTGCACGGGCACCCCGAGACCCGCTCCAGGCCCCCACTAAGCCATGATTCCCGGTTTGTAGAAAAGATGAGGGGGGGGAGAAAGGTGATCAGTCAGCCAAGAGCCCAGCTGTTTCAGACTTTAAGCCTGCGATACAGGCAACGGCATGCGCTTCTCCCAGCCCGGAAGGGGAAACTGACTGGCGGGTGGGCAGGCCGGCCGTTGTGGAAATGGGGAAGGGTTAAATACTGCGAAACAGAGGGGGGAGGGAGTCAGGCGGGCGCATTTCTCCCTCCACATCTGCGTTGTTGGCTTCACCTGGCGCACATCAGCAAAACAAACGTGGCCTTGATTCCCACCTGCTGCTGCGGGATGAATCCTCCGGGAGGCAACATGAGGGCTGTGAGGGGTATCGCAAGCTTGCGGGGGGAGGGAAAGGAAAAGAAGATGGAAGAGAGTGAGACCACAACAGAGAGAGAGAGAGAAGGGGGGAAAGAAGGGGCGGTTGTGATGTTGGTGCTCAGGGCCGCGATGCGGTCTCAAACCCTGCAGTCTCAAACCCCTTCCTGCCAAGGGAGTGGACGGCTCTGTCCCCTATCAGGCTAGTGCTTGTTGTGAAGTAAAAAGAGGGAGGGGAAGGGTGATAGGGATCCTGCTGACCTGTGTGCACGAGAAGTCAATCCGGTTGCTGCACAATGAGTCCCTGGGGAGGGCGGGGCCTTACTCTGCACCTGCGCTCTTCGTGCACCCTCCTGCAGGGCACGTTCGGTAGGGTTCATGCAGGCTGCCGCCAAGCAGCATGTTTTCCACAAACAAGTGAGCTGGGAAGGAGCGGAGTGCGGGGGTAGGAAAGTGACACTGCAGGGGGGAGGAAGGCGACACCACGTACCACCAGCCAGGTGGTCACGTACCACCAGTAGTACGCATACCACCAGTTGAAAAACCCTGCTCTAAGGTACCTTGAATTGAAAGACCCAAAATCACTCAATTTTCATGGGAGAGTTAGGTTTCAACCTTGTGTTATCCAACACTTAATGCATTACCTTATTAAATAGTTCAGTCATCATTTGAATCCTTAAACTACAATAATCACATTAACATTGTGGATGTTTAGAATTTGATTGCAGTCAGAAAATATCAGTGGAATACTTCAGAACACTAGAAGTCAAATTATAAGTTTTCTGAAATGCCATGTTATTTTATTCATTGTCACTGTGCTCTGTCCTTTACTTCAAATCTCTATTTTCACTTTAGGCCTGACAAAGAATCATTTGTTGTGATGATTAAACTCTTAGCAGCCAGGGATGGAATCCCTGTAATACCATATACATTAATTCACTTACGTTCGAGTCTGTGTTCCCTTTCCTTTATAGCTTTCTCTTTCTCTTGCAGCTGTTGTTCTTTCAGTTTTAATTCATTGGTTGGTGTTCCTGAAAGTCTTTCTACTTTATCCTGTTCTGATCGTCGCCCTTTCCTCTCCAAAATTTTCACTTGCTCCTCAGATACCAAATCAACTATTAACGGATTATGTAGAATTTCTTCAACTGAAGGCCGGCAATAATCCTTGAAATCAGAAAAATGCATATTTAGCTTACAGAAAAGTTCTTTTTTAAAATGTTAAAGATTACACAGATGTAGACGTAATAATAATAGTAGTAAAGTTGGAAGGGACCTTGGAGGTCATCTAGTCCAACCCCCTGCTTGGGCAGGAAACATATACATACATACATACATATATACATATACATATACATACATATACACATACACATACATACATACATACATACATACATATATATAAATAACTGGATTTAATTTCACTATTGGCACTTAGTTATATTAAAGACTAAGCACTCACACAAATACAGGAGCACCTTTTAGTGAGATAGCGCAAATGAGTGGGGAATTAAAAGTTAAATGAAGTGGGGACATTAGGTCTAGAAAATTTTCTACATATAGTTCCTTTCCTTTTTTTTCAGAAGTTATCTTACCTTCAGGTTTAACATTTTTGTGATGAGTTCATTCAGCTGTTCCGAATAGCGATATGGAATTCGTCTGAACTTTCCTTCCCTTATCTTTTCTGCTAGCTCTTTCTGATTAAAAGCTGTAAATGGAGGTCTAGGAAAAGTGAATGGCATGCTTTTCAATTTTAAAATGGTCACTATTAAACTTCTAATATTTCTAAACAACTGTGTTGTAAAATATTAAGTTCTATTGCTTGACAGGAAGGTTCTAACTATATTGAATAGCTGCTCAATAGTATTCTCAAATACATGCTTAAAAACATTTGCAGTACTATACTTACAACAATGCACATAACTCATATAGCAAACAGCCTAGAGACCAGATGTCAGATTTTTCATTATAGGACATGCGATTTATTTGCTCCTAAAATGAGATAAAAAGTTATTAAAATATAAATAATTGCATGGCAATAAAATGGTAAATTAGAGAGAACACTGTTCTAGGAAATCAATTACTTAGTAGCGTGTAGTTTGAAGAACTGTTTAGCTCAAGGTTCCCCAACCTCTGGTCTTTTGGGAACTGGGCCACATAAGCAGGGGCAAGCGCACAAAGCTCCATTTGCTCAAGTGATGAGAGTGCATGTGAAACCATCTTTCCCCCCCCAACTGCCGTCATTGCCAGTCCGCAGAACCAAAAAAGTTGGGGACCACTGATTTAGCTGTAAGCAATCCTTAACAGTGGATAGCCTTCCCAACCTAGTCTTTTCCAAAATAGCACTGCCCAGATATGTTTTGTGGATAGGTCCATACAACATGCTAAGTCAGTGGTTCTCAACCTGTGGATCGGGACCCCATTTGGGGTCGAACGACCATTTCACGGGGTCGCCAAACAACACAGTCCGCCATTTTTCCCCCTTTTCCTTAGCTGTGCTACTCCCTTTTATTCTATTGGCTTTTGAAAGCCAATAGAATAGACTCTCTTGAATAGAGTCTAATTCTATTGGCTTTCAAAAGCCAATAGGAATTGTCCAGGCTGTCTCTGCCCTGCTGAGCCCGCCAAAAGTCCCATTCTGCAAACGGTGCTGCACCAGTTGAGTAGTCCTCGACTTACGACCGGTTGAGTAGTCCTCGGCTTACGACCGGTTGGGGGTCACGGCATTAAAAAGGTTGAGAACCACTGTCCTAAGTCATAGTTTGAATAAACCATAATGCTATATGAAACAAGCCAGAATAATATGGCTTTGTATATTGAGTAAACCCAGCCTATACCTTCTGGAATTATCTATCAGTATGACTTTGCTTGCTAAGAAATCAGTTCAAAGATTTTGCTATCAATACATCTGAGAGAATTCTAGATCAGGAAAGCAGAACTATAAGAATAAAACCTAGTAAATGATTAACTTAAGCCCTATGAATGTCAGTGGGAATGCTTCAAGTACAATCAGACTCAATGTAGATATCATTTCATGCTCCATTAAGATAGTGTTGGTTCAGTTTGTTAATAATTAGCGTAGGAGCAGCATCTCCAGCACCATATTTACCTTAGACCTGGATTATACTAGTAACTAGCACAAAAGCAGATTTGAAATTTCAAGAAAACACTCTCTTCAGTCACTCATTACCTTTCAATTTACTATAAATGGACCATGCTAAAGTAGAACAAAGCTAATCTGAAAAAGTTTGAAGGACACTTACTGGAGACATATAATATGGTGTACCAACAAATGTTTTTGCAAAACTGGTATCATGATGAAGTATTCTAGCCAGGCCAAAGTCACCAAGCTTCACATTTTTCTTTCCATCAAGGAAAATATTGGCTGGCTTCAAGTCTCGGTGAAGCACAGTGTGACCACCATCACTCCGCCTGTGGCACTCCTTCAGGGCCAAAGTCAATTGAGTAAGGACTCGCAGAACAAAGTCTTCATCCAGATAATGTCTTTTGAAAGAGGAAAAGGTTGTTTTAAGCACTTTTAGACTAAACTTTTTTCATTAAATCAATTCTCAAAGTTGTATATTGTAGAATGTGATTTAAGAATAAGATACTTTAGAGCAGGGGTGTCAAAATCACAACGTCATATGACGTGTCGCGACGTATCGTGACTTTTTTTCTATTGCCGGCAATGGGGTGGGTGTGGTTTTGCCATGACGCATCTGGCCTGTAGGCCAGCAGTTTGACACCCCTGCTTTAGAGGCTCTTTAAAGTTGAGAGACTTTTACCTGAATAGCTAAGTCCTGAGCCAAAAAATAAATTTTATTATTTTGCATATAATCCTCCCACATACTCTTTTAATTGCTCCCAGAAGAAATGTAAAATGTATACTAATTCATATAAAACAAAACACTGGAAATGGGCAAAACTGGCTCTTTAATCTCAAGGAAATGCAGTGAATTTGCGTTCTGAATACAGTATAAGGAATAGTTTCACAGGACTCCATTTTCTGGTGTTTACAAGCCTTTTTTATACGTACAAATCAGAGCAATAAACATTTTGTAGTCATGAACATGATAGTAATTGAAAATTATTTTTAGTAAATATTGGTTTGATTAACTTCTTGTTTTCTTGTATTCTGACTTCTAATTCTGATTTTTTTCACATTTTGCATTATTCATTCATTTTCTTTTTTTTTCATTCGCAGCAAATAAGGACAGAATAAATTCTTGTTACTAATCTTCTCTAAACAGTTCTACGGGAATTCTATCTCCCTCTTCCTAATTTCTTGTAAATACTTCAAAGAGGTAAATGTTTTCAAGATTTATGTAAGATAAGATACGGCAAGAATCTATTTTATTATCCAAATCTACTTGCAAAGAAAAAAAAATCCCCATCCCTCACTCAAATTCAAAAAACAGACTTTTTTCAGCTGTAGAAATGTTTTTCTCAGAAATGTGAGTACAAACTAAATCTGACTATCTGTTTGGAATCTTCTTTTAAACAGAAGAGTTTGGAAAGAAAATAATTGTCTCTAAGTTTGGGGAAGCTCCATTTTTACCTTTTTCAACTTTCACACAAAAAGGTTCCTTGGAGTCCTCTTTGCTGGAGGATCAGGACATTTGCCCCAGCAAACAAAATTCTGGATTATTAACAATATTTGATCTATTCTGTCCATACGCTATTATATATATCCTCACTGCCCCTTTTTTGGGATTGTTGTTTGAAGATTATGCTGATGATTTTCAACATTATCTTACACTAGTTCAGATTTAAAGGAAAGATGCAAGGTCAAAAGGATTTCCATTTATATTTTACTTTACAACACTGAAAGACATCTCACATAATAGAGCGTTATCATTGTTGGCTGGTCTATATATATATATATATATATATATATATATATATATATATATATATATATATATATATATTAATTTTGTAAGTGTAAACTTGTATTTAAGTTTTGTTTTGCATCCTATTAACCTGTGTGTAAATTTAAGCCAAAGTATATGGAGGTAGGAGCGAATAATTCAATAAAATACTTCAAATAGAGAACTACACAAATAATTGCTTAACTTATAAATTATTTTATAAGCCAAAAGTTTTGGGAATTAATATTTGAATATGAACATATCCTGCCATATTATAAAAAATAATCACACCAAATACAGATGCATGAATTTAAAAATAATGACTCTACTAAAAATATGTCTATTCTGTCATGAAAGTTGTCTCAAACTCTTGAAATTTCATAGTGGTTGATTACTCTCAATATGCATAATTTAAATAAATTAGAGCACTCCCAGATGAGTCTTTTTTTTGTGTGGTATAAAATTAGGCCTTCTCCATTCAAACAATATTGTGGTGTGATCAGAATCTTCTAGGTTGCCAATCTTTCCGGCTTTGCAGACCAGTGGGGGGAGAGAGAAGGGATGGTTCTGCATGAGTGGCGGGCAAGCAAATGCATGCAGCTCCATTTGCGCAAGCAGCAGGGGAGCATACCTGCCCCTTGCATAAATTGAGCTGAGCACACACACGTGTTCACCCACCACTTCCATGCCACGGTTCCAAACAGGCCACAGGCCAGTATTGGGTCACAGACTGGGGGGTGGGGGGTGGGGACCCCTGTTCTAAGTGGAATCTTTTTATATCTCATTTTTCCATGGACTTAATTTTAGTCTCACAGAGTTGCTTTCTAATAGCAATTGGAGAAAGGGGGCTGCACAGGAATTCAACCCTGCTTATAGTTAAATAATTTTAATTAGCTATTTATTTTTGGTTAGTATAAACCACAGAAGAGTTGTGAAAAAAAGATACAAGGAAGATATCAGTAAACAATATAACTCAGTCTTAAGTAAGGTAGTCCTTGATTTACAACAGTTCATTTAATGATCATTCAAAGTTACAACGGCACCCAAAAAAATAATCTATGCTACAACCATTGCAGCATGCCTGTGGTCATGTGATCAAAATTCAGCTGCTTGGCAACTGACTCATATTTATGATGGTTGCAATGTCCCAAGGTCATATTACCTTCTGACAAGCAACGTCAATGGGGAGCCCAGATTCACTTTACAACCGTGTTACCAACTTAACAACTGCAGCGATTCATTTAACAACTGTGTCAGGAAAGGTCATTAAATGGGGCAAAATCACTTAAATGTCTCACTTAGCAACACAAATTTTGGGCTCAATTGTGGTTGTAAGTCAAGGACTACCTGTATATATGCTACAATAAGAAGGGTTAGAAAGACGTTTGGTATGCAGAAGGGCTCTAAATGATGAATTCCAACATACATTCTAGAACCAACATAACATTCCAAATAATCCAGAGTTTTTACATGCCTTTCTTTTGTACATTTTGCAATCAACGTAGCCAAGTCTCCACCTTCACAATATTCCATCAAAATATAAAGTGTTGTATTTGTCCTGTCAATTATACGATCATAATAACGAACAATATTTGGATGTTTCAATTCACGAAGTAAGTTCACTTCAGAAACTAGCATTTGTTTTTCAGATTCTGTCATAGATCCATAGTCCAGCTCTTTCCAGACTAAAACCTGAAAGAAGACAAATAAGCCATTTCTAAACTCTGAAAATATATATTTTAAAAAAAATGATTAAATAGCATAGTCATTTCAAATGAAGCCCGGTGGACTAAAAAAAAAAAATTTAAGCCAAGAATTAAGAAACTGTATCTCATGCCTCACTTGCAACGAACACCCTAACCCTCCATTTTTATAATATCAAGAGATATTTGGTATTGGTATTTTAGGAGTACAATCCAGGTTTTCCTTCATGAAGAGTCTTGTTAAATATAGGAATATACTGCCTCTGGTAGGAGGTTGTAAATTCTGTCAGTTCTAATCAGGAATATTAAGGATAACAAACACTTTTGTGCCATAATGATCCAAGGAGAAGTAGATAGCAAGGCCTTCCACTATATCCCACTGAAACTATGTAATTAAGAAGAACAATAGACCTTAGTAAGGGTTTAAAAACATATAATTACCCAAGCTAGTCACAAATATCCTAAGCCTGTTTGTGCCACAAACATCCAAGTAAAAACAAAGTATCCTAAAGGAGTGAGATTTCACACCAACATTTCTTAAATTATACTCCCCAAAACACATGCTTTCTGAACAACTTAGGATAACCCCAAGAACCAATACATTTTTGTGGTTTTCAGTCTGCTCAGTTTCACTCACCAAGCAGACACTGTTGGAGTTATTGGATTATCTGGCCTGCTAGGCTGAGTTATCAGCTGCAGTAGGCCAAGGTATAAGGAAGTCGGAAGTAAAAAAGGTTGGGAAAAACCCAAGAAGTGCCGTGCGGTGCAAAGGAAGGTGTTTGGTGCTTTGTTGGTGCCGGGTGTAACAGCTGTATAGGAGCGTGAGCAAAACAAAGCTGTAGCACGTGTCTCTGTCAATGAACAAAGAGATCTTCACACAGGGATGTCAAACTCAATTTCACTGACAGCCGCATCAGCATTGCGGTTGCCCTGGGGCAGGGGGGCGGGCGGATGTGGCCAGAGTGGGTGCAGCCTACTGGGTGGGCGTGGATGGAGTGGGTGTGGCCTACTGGGTGGGCATGGCCAGTTCTACATCATTCGCATCAAGGGTGCCTATGGGGGGCCTAGGCAGGAGTGGGACAGATCTGAGGGTCTCTGGCAGAAGGGGGTGGGTCCAGGGCAAGTGCCAAGGCATGGTCCACTGGGGCACGTGCCAAGATGGCCACCATAAAATTGTACATTGGCTCCCGGCTGGCCTGGGCCAGAGCCAAGGCAGCAGGGGCCATTCCCTCATTGTTTCCAGGATGGCTTCGTGGGCCACATGAAACCACTTTTTGGGCCGCATCCGGCCCCCGGGCCTTGTGTTTGACATGTCTGCCTTAACAGATCTATCCTCAAATATTACATTGAACAACTGGAAGGGGAGATCACTAAAAAACTATTTGGGTGAAAATTCACAAAGCTTTTAAGTAAACAGGTGCATAATACCCACAACTACATTATTAACTTTTAGGAAGGTTGTAAAAGCCATCCTATTCCTAAGAGCATCAGGTGGGTAAGGGGTACAATGGATCACCTTTTAAAACATGATCATAAGATTTATTTCTGTATTGTTGATTTCACCAGATTTAGTGCCTTATATATAACCGAAACCATCCAAATACAGAATAACTAACATTCCATAAAAATCCTCACATAGCAATGACTTCTTGACAGCATCTTTATACTGTTTAAACTCTTGTCATTACCTTTAAGTGGGCAAAACAGTGTTCCTAAGGTAACAATTTTTGAACTAAAGTACCTCAAATAGGCTAATTTAAAGAATGCATTCAAAATCCAGACCCCATGACTCCCAAAAAAATGACATTTGGGGAAGTTGTGGCTGCCTCGATGCTAGTGGCTACTGCTACGATCACATCTTTGATTTCTAATGCTCCCTGCCAAGTTCCCACTAGGATACTCAATGGAAAAGCCAGCAGGAAATCAGAAATCATTCCTGCTCCCACTGCTTTATCTGCCTTTGGCCACTGTTTCTCTGCTTAGGTAATTATCTCCAAAACCATAATACAACAGGGCATTGGTTGTCTATTGAAATAGATGCACTAAATAGATTTACTAAATAGATTTATATGGCTGCCCAACTCACACTCCAGGAGTGTACAACATTAAAGATGTACATCTAGATTGTAAATATTTTAAATGTCTTCTGGAAGGCCATCAGATTTATTTTATTTTAATGTGTTTATTGCAGAATTACTAAGGCAAACCTTGCTAGTCACACGAGCATATTTCTATTATATAAAACATGTATGCCGTGTAGCAGTAAAATCTTAATTTTTAAATATGACCATGGCTAGACTAATACGGGAAATATTTTCTTAGCACACATATCCTGGCCTATTAAAATATCAAAAAATCCAATTTAATTGTAATTATCAAAGGAACTCTATGGGTACATTTAAGGATAGCTTCTGGAAGTGCATGTGGCTTTAGCACTTCAGAATATGTATCCCAGGCCAAAAGCATTACAGCCCAGAATTCATGTTGATTTAATGTGTGTGATTAAAAAACCCACCAACCTATACATCACCATATTGTTAATTCAAAAATAAACCAAATTCACCTTCCAGAAAAATTTTGGGAGTTGTTCTCTTTGTGCAAGGCCAACTTCAAAACTGTTTCACTTTACGAGTTGTAAGGCTTCCAGGTGAGCAACTAGAACCACCTGCGGACTAGCTAGCGAGGTAGCGTTTCTGGCTGTCTCAACCTCTCCTCAACTGGCTGCTGGTGTAATACATTGAATCACAAACTAGCCAATTACATTTTAGCCTAGAATACTGTGTGAACTGATAACTTATACCGTAGTTCCGCATATCGTGCAGTTCTGCAACTGCACCGTACTTAAGGTAACCACAAGCGCAGCGCCCGACGCCCGCCTCTCAAGAAGTCTCCAGGCTTCAGGGATAAGGGACATGGGATCCGTGCGCCGTGCAACGGCTTACGAAGACCTTCCCCGCGCAGGAGGGGCGGAAGAGGCGCCGCGGAGCTTAGGTGCACCCGGCGTGCGGGCAAGCAACGCCATGTGCCAGGGAACCGTTGCCCGAGGGTATCTCCGCTCACCTTGCCGTCCGCCCTCCGCCGCACCTTCTGGCATCTGCCGTATGAACCGGCACCGATGGTGAGGAGTACTTCGTAATCCTCGGGGCGGCTCGGCATCCTCGCCTCCTCCGATATTCGACAGACCCTTAAACAGTAAACACGCCGTTTCGCCACGGAAGCTGTTTAAAACGCGCCGCGCCTGCAGCTGATTGGCCTGGCTTCGCGGCTCCGCCCAAATCTCACCGTCCAGTTTTCGATTGGCTCCTGTGGCTACGTGCTGGACGCGCCGCGCAACGGTTGCTTCTGCAGTTGCTAGGCGACCACAATTAGCGGCGGTTCAGGGCAGCGCGAGAAACAGGTAGAGATCGTTCGGATTGGCTCTCCGCGCCCCGCCCCTCTCTTAACCTGATGCTTTGATGGTGGTCTGCCTTCCGAAAAGCATCCTAAGGTGCCTGTCGGGAACCAGGTTTCTTATTTCAAACAGCCTATCGTTGCTTTCATTTCCGTATTTCAATTTCTTGAATTTCCCAATCATTTGCCCTCTAAAGGTTACACGGCAGAAAAATTAGTTTGCTCTCTTTCATAAACTAAGATTGGATTGTAAAGGCTAACCTTAAGTCTAATCCTTTATACGTGTATTCAAAAATAAACCTTACAGTATTTATCTTTTTCATCTACACTTGGAGCAAAGCTCCAAAGTTCCATAAAATAAAGTCCATAAATATAATATTCCATAAGAAAATATCATTTTTCACAACATAGAAACCAATAGCGGTGAACTAGCAGCAAACCAATACTGTATCAATATTATAAACTATGGGGGAGATTATAATCAAGAATTGCTAGCAAAATGTTTAAACAAATAACAGCTATAAATAAACAGCATAAATGGTCACTTTTTAGGAAGGAGATAAAGATTTTACATCAGAGAGCAAGGGTATTTGGAGATTTCCATGAAATGGATTCTGGTAGTAGAGTTTGTTTGTTTCCTTGTTGGAATTTTATCCTGTCTTTATTAACTTATAAGTAACTCAATATTCTGGAAAACTGCAGAGTGGTGTTATTCCTCTAGAACACAATGTGGATTCTAATGTTGCAGAAGTGGAATGGGCCAAAGGAGGTCTTTATTTGTAGGTTTAATTACAAGTCATTCTTTATTTAAATGGGTTGAGCAAAAATATTTGCATGGAGGGCTTCTTTCAAACTTTCAAAGAGAAAAATCTCAATTTAATGGAGATATGTTTAATTTTCACAATATATATGGCCATTTTCTCAGACTCTGAGTAATTTTGCACTGTAGCCTAAGCTGCTTGTCTCCCATGCTGTTCCCATCTGTTCCTTAAGCTCACATCATAATTTCCACACCAGATTGCAGTGAATTGGCAACATGGCCCCTCTGAGGCTCAGTCATTATTGCCACTGTAAAACCTAACTGGTCATTCTGCTTCTTGCTCTTCCTTACCTGTATAAGGAAGGCAGCTTTCACTGGCTGACTCCTTGTGGACTGGGGACTAGACTAGATGGACAGATTTAACTTAGAAAGAAAGTGGTATAGATATATTGAGATATGATATTCTCATATGATATGTTATGAGATATGATATTCATATATATCTTCATATTTATTTAGACCAAAACTTATTTTGAGTTGCAATGTCTTTTCAGTTCCTTAGTCAGGCTGCTGATGCATTCATGTTTCTATTTAGGAATGAAGAATATGTAAAGAAGAATCAAAATCCGATTTCATTCTTGCCATTGAGCTTCATATCTGAATCTTTGCTCTGCATGCTATAACTTCATTGTTTTGAAATAGCCTCTCTTTACTGACTGCAGGAATAGACTGGATCAGTAAAATGTCAGATTTTTTTTAAAAAAATACAATATTAAAAGAAATTTTAATAACAGTTAATTTTATACTGGTCTTTGATATATAGGATGGTTGCCATTCTCATTCATCATTTTATTAATTGTACTGGGGATTATAGAATGATCATATTAAATTAAATGTCTGTGAGTGCACATAACTACAAATATCCTAGAAAATCAAAGTGATTGCAAAGTGACATTTACAAAGGCAAACTAGTAAAATTTTAATGCAGCAACTTTGATTTTAAATATCTTGCAGCTGAGATAATCAAACATGATCTCTTTCAAACTTGACCATTTGAAAAATAATTGAACCTTTCAAAGTATATACTAAATGCACTGAATATTCCATTAGATGGCACTACTTTATCACTTCTAATACTCCTCAGTTAAAATAAAAATCTTTTGTACAACCTTACAATTTTTCTGTAACATAATGAATTACAGCACATCTTATTAGATGTGTTGTGTTGTCCTCAGTTGGCTGTGTGTGTGTGTGTGTGTGTGTGTAAATGAAAAGGGGATGAAATGCAGGAATAAAAGATTATTTGTGCCTTTTTTACATAAAATGCAATTAATACCACCTTTGAATAGTCTGCTGGCAGGTACAGTCCACAAGGGGGATGGAGCCAATTTAATATAATTATATGTATTTAATAATGTTTCTATTTTGTCTTTAATTTAAAATTTACAATTTGGAGATGCTATGAGGCTGGATCCAAGTTTTTTTTGCGGGGGGAGGGGTGTTACACATGTGACTTCTGGCTACAGCTTGGACAATCTTGGAATGTATAATAAGAACCCAGGGCACATTCACAAGAGAAGCCATTGGTCTTTCCAACTACATTCTGCTGTTTAGCTTTTAAATACCCTAGCACAACACTGCTGGAAGGAAAGCAGCATCCTCAGCAATTAGTGTTGTTATAAATTGTATTCCATCTGTTTCCCTTTTGAACTCATATATGAAAGTACTTGGAAATGTATCTGTGCACATGCAGTATCTATTAGGCAGGTAATGTTTGTAGCCCACAAACATTGTTTCACAACATTCCAAAACAGATTTACTTAAAAGTCCTATTATATCCAGCTATTTTTCTTTGTTCTGAGTATGTAATAAGGCTGCTGAGAGATTATAGGAAGCAGTATGGGGACTGTTTTTATGGTAAGAAGTGCAACAGAAATCTAGAGCCTGTCCTGGAGGACTCCTGCTATGGCAGCAAAAAACTCTTTTGCTATAATGTCTCCAACAGAAATGTAAACTCACATCCACTAAATCCAGAGATGCTTGATTTTACTGATATCTTACCAAATGAGCCCTCCCAGAAAAAAACAATGATAGGATAGGATAGGATAGGATAGGATAGGATAGGATAGGATAGGATAGGATAGGATAGGACAATCACACAATCACCTTTTTAGTTCAGGCTAAAGCAATTGGCCAGTATTTGTTCACTTAGGGATTGCTATATGCAAGTAAATATCCCCCTAACTGGCTTGAGGATACTTTGCTAGCCTTTCTTCAAGGACATATCCATAAGTGTAATATATATAATTCGTAATACTTAATACATAATGGACTTTGCCTTAATAGGGGGGGATGGGTTTCAGAAATGGGTTTATAGAAACTGGGGGACAGTATGGAATGAAGAGATCTTTTATTTTATTTTAAAAGATAGTGATAAATTCTTTATGTTGATTGTACTTCTTTTTTCTTTTTGCACTTTATATTTTGTTTGTATCTATATTTAATGTATCTATTTTATAGTTCTATGAATTTTTCTTGTATAACAAAATTATTTTTAAAAGGGACATGTCCATATGTCCATCTCTTCCTCTCATACCCAGCCAGCTAACTTTTGTTATCTTATCCAATGTGCAGATAATTCACAGATGTGCATTCCTTTTTCTCCCAACAGAAACTTAATATATAGTACTTTGGTGGCAACTGAGCTGACTATTGCCAATGGGTGGAATCTCTCCAGCTCCTACTGACTGTTGGGGCCCTTTCCTCCAGCTGTCATCAATGGATTGTGGCTGTCTCCCAGGTTCTCCTTTGATACACCAATTTAAATCAGTGTTGCTCTCCATGTGATCTCTGAAGTGATACTTTCCCTTCCTTTGCACGACAAGCATGATGGCAGTTTGTGCTAGATTTTCCCCTCCCAAATCTGTATACAAGGAATCTGGGAGAGTGCAACAGATCCCCCATGCAGCGTGCTGAAATGACTGCTCAGCAGCAGATTGTCATATCTGCCAACCCCCTTTGTGAGCAGCCGACATGCCTTCAAAATGGACAGAGCAAGAAAGATTGCAAGCAAAGAACAAGTACAAAGAAGAGTAACAAAGATGATTAGGGGACCTGAAGCTAAAATATATAAGGAACGGTTGCTGGAATTGGATATCTTGAGTTTAATGAAAAGAAGGACTAGGGGTGACATGATAGCAGTGTTCCAATATCTCAGGGGTTGCCACAAAGAAGAGGGAGTCAAGCTATTCTCCAAAGTGCCTGAAGGCAAGAAAGAAGCAACAGATGGAAACTAATCAAGGAGAGAAGCAACCTAGAACTAAGGAGAAACTTCCTTAGAACAATTAAACTGTGGAACAACCTGCCTCCAGAAGTGGTGAATGCTACAATACTAGAAGTTTTTAAGAAGAGACTGGATAGCCATTTGTCTGAAATGGTATAGGGTTTCCTGCCTGAGCAGGGGTTGGACTAGATAACTTCCAAGATCCCTTCCAATTTTTATTTTACTACTACTACTACTACTACTACTACTACTACACAAGTAAAGACAACTCCAAAAGAAAAGCCAAACAAAGTCTGAGAAGATTTCAACAATGGAAGTGAAAAATGCACCCAGCAGAAATGCTCAGACTAAAAGCATCAAGTATGGCAAAGAATTAAGAGCTGTAAATGGTTAAGGAACCAAAGTAGAGACAAATACTGATCAGAGTCACTTCTTGGAGTGAGATGGGCAGCATATAAATTCAATAAATAAACTGCTCTGTCAAAACTCCACTCTATGCCTTGTCTGAACCAAGCCCCCGTCCATGTTACGGGGAGAAGTGGGTAGAAAGTTTTCTTGATGACAAAGAAATCACTCAATAACCTGTCATATCATTATCAATCACTGGTTTATTACTGAAGAAATGTAGAGACTGGCAAATTGGCCAGCATGCACTTAGGTCATCTCATAGCTTGGAGGAAAGCCCATTAAACCATTATCTGCATATGCCTATTATATATTAATCCTCAGACCACAATGCAGTTGAAACTGCAATCGTTTTCTATAGCAGTAAAATTGCCATTAAATGTATTTCATACAAAAGCTTCACAATTTATAGCTGAATGGCTCTTTGTGTTTTCATGATTTCATTTTTTTCAGTTAAAAATAACCACATTTCTACTATGTTTTTTTTGTCATACTAATTTTATTGCATATTTGTGCTACATAAACATGATCAAATTACTGTTAATGTAAAATACAGTGAGAAACACAAGATTATTTTAAAATAGATTGTTGTTTGCAGAAAATAAAAATTAGGTATCCTGTTTGCTCTTAAACTCATTGTGTCAGTGTCCAGATAACAAATATTTATTGGAAGGGAAGATATGTGCTAGTGACTGTATAACAACTATCAGTGGGTAGACATCAAACCTGCTTTTTCTTCTTTATCCTTCCTGCCTGTGCTCCCTTTGCCTACAGCTTTGTCAGAAACAGTTTGAAAATATTTGTGCAATTTAACTTTGAATCCTTAATGGTACAATCTGATATGTTTCCAAATGCACAGCTCATGTGCTTCTTTCTTTAAATTCTTGCTGATTCCCCCTTGGTTTTCATGATAGCATTGCTCTGGCATTTAGGTGGGGCATCTTTTTGTTTGTTTTACTTCTTTTGTGGATAATGGCTCTTTCATCGTTATTACTGATTTTTATTAGATCCTGTGTGCTGCCTCTTTTGTTAAAGCCAGTGGTGCATGAATATTTCAAATAAATATAACAATAAAAATAGTAATTGCAACTTTAATTAATTTTTTTTTGTAACATGGGAAACTTTACTAGGACAAAGTGACTGCAATGCTGCATGCGCTTACTTGGGAGGATGTTCTATTGAACATTGAAGATTTGCGTTATGAACGGCCATGCACAGAATTGTGCCATTTGGGACTTCAGTTTATTGATTATAGTTATGTGTTTCTAAATGTATTTGTCTGGAACTAAGCTTTTGTTTATGCTTAGCTGATGATAATTATTGGCATCAGTGAAAAGCTTGTAGACCTGTTTTTAGAATGTTGTTCATAAAAATCACTGTGTGATTTCAGGCAGAAATTATCCTGGCTGGAGTCTAAATGCTAGAGAAGAAATTCTAAATAAGCTTTTCAAGAAATAGAAGAATTTTCTCCAAAAAGATTTTTAAAGATGCCAAACATTCATTAACAATAATTGCACAGAAGATGGCCAGAAGAAATGTTCTGGCCTTAATTGCTGCTCAGCTAAAAATATCTTCTTTCAAATTTCACAATGGCGAGAAAAGGAAACACAAAGTTCATGTTGTCTTTGCACGCATTACAAGCAATGAATGTTTCTAAAAAATCTTGCTTACTGTTCTTGCAGATAGCCAAAAACAAAGAATGAATCATCAGCAGTTTTTTATAGTGACTTTATAGTGAGGATTCTCTTGCATTATTAGTCTCATAAATAAGAAGTGCAAATATTATTTGGAACAAACCTGAGAGCATTTAGCAGACAGATGTAACTCTAATTTTCTATTTTAAATATATTGATTTCAAATTTCTTTCTCCATGAAATATTATTCCTGTAAGGTTATCCTCAAAAAGAAGACCCATTGAATTGAAAATACTGAATAGAATCCTTCTACCATTGTTGCCCAATATTCTGCTTATGATTCATTCAGCGCATGAACAGGATGCTGTTACCCAATTATCACTGCCTTGAATTTTCCCTTCACCATTTCTCAGAATCAGGAAGTCCTACTTTTCCTTAAAACTGAAAGGGACGTGATATCCCTGTATCCATTACCCTGTTATTGCTTTTACAGGGCAAGGTTTTTGCTGCACATATTTCAGTGATAACTGAAAGTTCAATGAGAAGAAATAACAAGATCATAAAATATGTTATGAGGGTTGTTATGAATGTGCTCAGCTTCATATAACATGATCCACAGAACCTGTGGCACATGAACTGGTATGAACAGAACATATCAATAGAGTGCAGTTCTCTTAGGTATGTGGTAAGCTAACTGTACTTTGGCTTTAGAACAGAAAAGCAAGGTTGTATAGTGACAGGAATCATCTGTTTGAAAGTGGTACTTTTCCTTAGGGAGTATATATTGCAATATTATTTATTCATGAGACTGATTTCGCCGACCATTTTATCTATAATAACCCTGGATGGCTCACAGCAAAATCGCTGCCAATAATCAATAACAGCAAAAAATAAAACATAAATATACAACATATTAAAGGACATATAGAGCTGTCCTTTATAATAAATAATGTCTGGTCATTGTTATTATACTTTACTATATTCTATATCAGGGTTTCGTAACCTTAGAAGCTTGATGATGTGTGGACTTCAACTCCCTGCGATTTCTGGGGGTTGAAGTCCACATACTGTATTTTCAAGCTGCCAAAACTGAGAAATACTGTACTATATTCTGTTGCAATTTTCAATTTACTGGTGGCCACGGAGCAACAGAATTTCCTCTCCTTTCCTCTCCTCTCAGATCTGTGTAAAATTGCTACTTTATTGATAATTCTGCCATACTGACACTGAGGAAAAGGCTCAAATAGGAGGGAAAGAAGGCAGCATATGTGCCTGGAATTTTGTCAAGGAGCCTACTCTTCCACAGAGTTTAGAGAGAAATTGTAAAATTTTAATTTCTTTGCACATGGCACATAACACCCCATACAAAAAAAGTCTGGATAGAGGATGTTGCAGTATCTGGAGACATCAATTATTCAAAAGGCAACTTTACTAGGAACAGCTTATATCCTATGATACCTTTACAACATCCAACAACAGCATCTGCCTATCCCAGGTCATAACAATATGCAGAAGAGGGCTTCCAGTTTTGATGTCATGGTAATACAGACATAGGAAGACAGGGCTCCATCTTTCGCGTTTGACCCTGGTTGATTGCGGGGGGTGGGGGGCAGCAGCCCTCCCATTTGATCTGAGGAAGCCCTCCAAACCGGCGGGGGAAAGACTGGCCACCTTCATGTAGCCAGTCCAAAGCTGCTGATAATGGAAGACAACAAGCACTATCAAGCAATCTTACAGTAACGTAGGTGAAACTGGGTGAGACTGATCCTCTCTTTATGATTTTAAGACCTCTTCCTGAAAATCTGCCCAAAATACTCTCCCCAATGAAAGAGGGAAAGGGAGTTCTGCCCCATTTCCTCAGCAAAGAAAAGCGGCAAATTAATTACTTGGAAAAAATGGTGGAACCTATAAGATTAATTTGGAATATATATATATATATATATATAATATAATATATATATATATATATATATATAATATAATATATATATATATATATATATATATATATATATATATATATATATATATATATATATATATATTTTTTTTGTTTTAAGACCTTTTTTTTTAAAAAAAGAAAAGTTTACAATATAAGTTTTGGATTTAAAAACTGAAAAATGGCATTGATGACATCTATTGGTGAATTATGGCACTACAACTTATTTATGCCTAAAAGAAACCTGGCTCGAAGCCCAGAATTAGATAAGACTTTAGCTGGCCTTGGAAGCTTTTACTATTGAGAAGTGCAGCTGAGAAAAAAAGGAACAGACTTGGGGGCTGCTTATCTGTGTGGCAGAGATGATAATATTACTCTAAAATTGGCCTGTTTGAATTATGAACATAAATACTGACTTTCAGAACTGTATTGTGGAACTATTTTCCTGTAGAAGAAACATATGGAACACTTTGGATTATAAAGCTTGATTGTTAAACAAACCTTTAATGGTTCTTTTTTCTTCCTGGACAAAAACGATATATTTCTCATTGGACAGAAAAATTTGAATTTTACTTATATCTGATTAGGGGAGGTTTAGGAACAGGTTGGTTGGATAAATTTATAAAGGCTACATAAAAAATAAAATGGATGTTCTATACTTAGCTCTAAATAGTAAAAAACTACCCTTAACATCTGTCCCCAGTAGCCTCAGTTTGCCATATCACCAAGAAAATACTGATGAATCACAGAAAGAAATTCTCTCCATGTTGAAATTAATACAAGAAACAATTGCTTTAGCCAGTGATCAGATTAAAAATAACATAAAGGAGATAAAAGAACAATTTTCTAATTTAAAGCTACAAACTCAGAAAATAACTACAGAGAAGGAACCAGCAACCTAGAAAATAGAAGGAAAACTAGAGAATGCTGACACAAACATTGACAATCTAAAGGACTAATTCTGGCTGCACAAAACCAAGCCTTAAGGACAAATGCATACAAAGTCAAAATTGAGAAGACAGCAACAGACAGTAAGTGCCGCCTATGCAAAGAAGCTGAAGAAACAGTGGACCACTTGGTAAGCTGTTGCAAGAAGATTGCACAGACTGATTACAAGCAGCGGCATGACAAAGTAGCAACAATGGTGCATTGGAAGATCTGCAAAAAATATAATTTGCCTGTAAGCAAAAACTGGTGGGATCATAAAATAGAGAAAGTCATAGAAAATGATAAAATTAAACTGCTCTGGGACTTCAGAATTCAAACAGACAAGCACCTGCAACATAACACCCCAGACTTAACAATTGTCAATAAGAAAGACAAAAAAGTCTGGATAGTGGACGTGGCAGTGCCTGGAGAATAGACGAGAAAGAACTGGAGAAGATAACAAAATACGAAGACCTACAAATAGACTGCCTATCCCAGGTCCTGGGTAAGGACTCAATAGGTAGACAAAATGCCAAATCCAGTCTGAACATCTGGCTGACTGTGAGATGATCCATAATAATAATAATAATAATAAAGTTAGAAGGGACCTTGGAGGTCATCTAGTCCAACCCCCTGCTCAGGCAGGAAACCCTATACCATTTCGGACAAATGGCTGTCCAGTTTCTTCTTAAACACTTCTTCCAGTTTTGAAGAAGCTTACATGTACCATGGAATCACTAGTGGACTCAGTCATCACGTTGTCTATTGGGCACTTGATTGTGAAAATAGAAAATTAATAAAACATTTATAATAAAAAACAATATGCAGAAGAGCAGCACTGTTGTAAATAATAAAGATATCTAATCATTCAACGACAGCAAATAATGTGCTATAATTGTCCCCCCAGTCAGTCTCTTAAGGTCTTCTGGAAGATTCATATTTTTGCCAGTCTCCAAAAGGTCACAAGATCACCAAATCCCAGAAATATTTTGGAATACCCATCGGAATATTTGGGTAAAAATTATCACATTTCATATTAGCATTTTATATGTGTTGATGAGGTTTTGGTTACTGAACTTCACTGATTAGCTGATTGGATTGATGTTCTTACTGATTGCATGTGTCTCCTCGTTGATCAACACTATCCCTCAGTCACAGGTTGGGAGCCACTGGCAATAATGAGCAAGATCAAATATTCATATTTGTGATGAATCACTTAAAGTCATGGAGTAATCTCAGCTATACTGCATGTTGACAGTTTTAAATTATATCAGAACTTTGCATTCAGAGAATTCTAGTTTCCTATCCTACATGGAGGTCTATCAACATGCTAAAGGAGCAGTCAAAAGGAGCGTTCTGGCCATTTATCTTCCCTACCCCTACAGTGTTGTAATATTTAAAGTGGTAAAGTGAAGCATTCCTTTTCTGTTTGTTTAGGACAGTTATGCATAACATGTGACCCATTAGTTTAGCCATAACTTCCAAACAAAATATTATGGTCTGCCATGTATTTGACAGTCTTCCCCTAGCTTTCTTTATTTCTAAGCAAGAAACGAAAACAGATTTCTTGAGTTCCTGCTAGGCACAGCTGGTGGGCCTGCATCCAGATGGGTCAATTTGTTCAGGCTTAGTTTGATAGTGAATTGTAAATTTCCTGTAAGAATGAAATGAAAGGAACAGACTGGGGATATTTGATTATATCAAATTTAGATGGGTGACAACATTACTCAGACATCTGACACTGTCGCCCAGGGACTTTGCTAAAGCAAAATCAGCATCATGCAGGCTAGTTGTCCCAAGAGATGCAGGTAGCAGTAAAGAGTGATCAGGAGGCATTTGGCCTCTAAGTGCATTTCTGTTTCTGCTCCAGTAGTGAGAAAAAGACATTATATCTGTCTGGATAGAAGTCTTTTGCATCTTGAATTAGGCAGCAGTCATAATATTTTGCTGCCTAATTCAGTGTCCATTCTGGATACATGACTTCATAATACTGCCATGGATAAAATGGAAAGATGCAGGAAGAAGCTACAAAATGGTGTTTTTTTTTTCTATATTTCTCTCTCCATCCTTACTTCCATCTATAACTTTTCCAATAAATGTGAACTGTCTTCTGTTATCTTAGCTCATGATATGTACATTTCTTTTCTTCTTTTTTGTGACAGTAAGCACATTTGGTTTACAGCTGAACAGCAGAGTTAGACTGAGGTCTCTGAGAGTTCCATAAAACAGGCCAAATCAATTTTCAGCTAAAAAACTACTTCTGAAAAATAAAGCCACTTTGTTTAAAAGACCTTTGAGAAGTCTAGTCTGCAGTTATGTTGTTGAGCAGATAAAGTATCTGAATAATGACTTTGTCATATTTGAATTTGGCCTTTAAGTTATATTTAGGGATAGGCCAGACTGAAACAAATATTTACAAGTTGTCTTGTGTGTTCAGTATTTAGGTCATCTCTGGATGGAATGACCATTGGGTCAATGTATATTTTTTTTACTTCTGAAAAAAACAACCAAACTAATCAACTGCTTAGTAAATATCAACAAAAAACAACCAGATAGATAGTTTTCTCTGACTTATGAACACCGGAAGCCACAAAAACAGGCACAATTAATCTACAATGCTCTCTAGGCTATGGAACAAAATGTAACCATAATATAAAATCATTATGGGGAAGAGCAGGAAAAAGAAATCAGAAGAATCAGAAGAATCTGCTGATGCCTACCCACTGAATGCTGTGTAGTGTGTATGCCCTTGCAAATTGAACAGCAGAAATGGGGAGAATATACTGGTTTGAGATGATTGTGAGAAAGATTTGTTCTGATCCCTCTTAAAATTGAAAGATGGAGAATACTTTTTCATATAGAGAAGATGGCATAATAGACCTGTTATTGATGCTTGTAAAAATGTCACTAGTCAAATTCTGTTCTATTCACTACTTGGCCTAAGGCTACCCAAGAAGCGGGATGGCAGCAGACTGTGAAGAATAGGCAAACATAAACAAAAGTGGCCTCATATAATTTAAATACATTTATTAAAATATTTATGACTTGCTTTTTGAACTGTCTTCTACTCAAGGACACATTATATTTAACATATTAACATTTGCTTTAATATAAGCCAGGCATGTCAAACTGCCGGCCCACGGGTTGGATGTGTCACGATGAAACCGTGCCCACCCCATTGCCTGCAATGGGGAAAAAGTTGCAATACGTCACGTTGGAAGGGACCTTGGAGGTCATCTAGTCCAACCCCTTGCTCAGGCAGAAAACCCTATACCAGGAGTCTTCAAATTTGGCCATTTTATGACTTGTGGACTTCAACTCCCAGAATTCCTCAGCCAGCATGCCTGGCTGAGGAATTCTGGGAGTTGAAGTCCACAAGTCATAAAAGGGCCAAGTTTGAAGACCCCTGCCCTATACCATTTCAGACAAATGGCTGCCCACTCTCTTCAGTGTTGGAGCATTCACAGCTTCTGAAGGCAGGTTGTTCCACTGATTAATTGTCCTAACTGTCAGATAATTTCTCCTTAGTTCTAGGTTGCTTCTCTCTTTGGTTAGTTTCCATCTGTTGCTTCTTGTCCTGCCTTCAGGTTCTTTGGAAAGTAGCTTGACTCCCTCTTCTTTGTGGCAGCCCCTGAGATATTGGAACAATGCCACCATGTCTCCCTTCGTCCTTCTCTTCATTAGACTAGACATACCCAATTCCAGCAACTGTTCCTTATATGTTTTAGCCTCTAGTCCCCTGATCATCTTTGTTGCTCTTCTCTATATTCTTTCTAGAGATTCAACATCTTTTTTACACTGTGGTGACCAAAACTGGATGCAATATTCCAAGTGTGGCCTTATCACGGCATTGTAAAGTGGTATTAACACTTCACGTTATCTTGATTCTATCCCTCTGTTAATGCACTGTGTTGGCTTTTCTGGCAGCTGAAGCACACTGCTGGCTCATATTTAAGTGATTGTCCACTAGGATGTAGAACATTATTCTATGATGTTATATAATGTTCTAAAATCAAAAATGGGGTGGGAAATGACAAAGGGTACTGAAAGCAGGCTGAAAGCATGGTAAAAAAGCAGGACTGATGACTTGCAAAGCCACAAAGAGAACTGGAGACACCTGAATTGCTGGTTACCTTTCCTGACCAGTAGAGCTCATGTCCATTAGCAAAATACTGAGTACTATTTAAACATTGTCTTATTGCTGGTTTGATAAAAACATTGATTTTCTATTGGGAATGGTGGAATTGCTTCCTGCAATTGGACAAAACACCATTTGCATATTTGGTCTTTTATCTCCAGGTCTAAAGCAGGCTACCCCCAACCTGAGTCCCTCAGGATGTCTTTCCTAGGCTAACAATGGGAGTTTTTCTTTTCTCAGGAGTGAGTGTGACTGAGTGAACCTTTTATTTGATGCAATACCTTAAACCAGTGGTGGCGAACCTATGGCACGGGTGCCAGAGGTGACACTTGGAGCCCTCTCTGAGGGCACACATGCCATTGCCCCAGCCTTTCCTCTGCCTGCAACCCCCTCCTCACCAGCAGCCCCCTGAAGGAGAGTCGCCCCCGAGCGTGGCCCACACGGAGAGTCGCCCCCGAGCGTGGCCCACACGGAGCAGCTCAGCCAAGGACATGGCAGCCAGACTCTGCCCTCACGCACCATCGCGCACAGTTGATGCTGCAGGGTGCGGGCAGAGGGCATGGCTGCCATGGCGCTGCTGAGCTGCCTGGGCAACCTGCGGCGGGCCCTGGAGGTGGTGAGTGGCCATGCGGGCAGGCAGGGTGGGGCAGAGTGGGGGCGGGGCAGGGGGTGGAATGGGGTGGGGCAGGGGCGGGCCCAGTTTTGGGGCACTCGGTCTCTAAAAGGTTTGCCATCACTGCCTTAAACTAACAAATATAGTAATCCTAGAATCATAAAGAAGAATGAAATTAGAATGATAGAAAATCTGGAGTTTTATTGCCAGAAGGTCTCTAAAACATAAGCAGGTAATCTGTGTCTAGACTTGATCAGCCTGCATCTTGCTTCAGCCATAAAATCTTGGGATTATAGCGTCAGGGTGGAGGTAGTAAAAGTATTGCTCTTGTCTTATACCTATACCATATTATCTTCAGCCTAGCTTTCTAACCTCAGGCTAATAAATCTTTCAGCCAATCCCACTATCAATGGAGCATATCTAATTTATTGAATCATCACTCTTAGCTGCAAAGCATATAAGTTGCATGATCTCTTTCATATCAGGGTTAGTGAACTTCACAGAGGAATTGGAGGTGACTGAGGAAATTGAATCAGCAAATGTTAATGAGACTGATCAGCTGGGGAGTTTCCACACTCCTGAGCATTAGAAATTGAGTGCCTTGGGAAGAATAAACAGCTTCTTCACCAGATTGTGCATATGGAGTCTTCCTGTGGGATGAAAGTATGAATTCTGCTGTTTGTGAAGATATGATCTAATTAATATAACTACATGCATACAACTGAAGTATCAAGACTGCTTCAGATTCAGTTTGGACAGTGCTTGTATTTTGTTGTGTTTTTTTCAAAGTAAACACTGCATTTGGTTGTGCCTAGCATCAGAATTCTAACATGATTTAAGTCCATATAGATAGAAAAATATAGGCTTGCTCCAGTATTCTGCAACATGTTGGAGCCCAAAACATGTCATCATATTGAATCCCTGGAAATGTCACAAGGGTGTCCATAGAGCATGGTAAAATAAGTCAAAATGGCAGTTGCAATTGAAGCTCCATCTGTTTTTTCATGAGCATGATACATTAAAAATTCTGATCACAACTGATTTTTTAAAGCATGCCTTGCAGATATCTTGTCACCTTCTGCAAAGCCATTCAGCAGCAAGATACCACAATAATGCTCAATAATGCATCGGGAAAAGATAAGCGGAGTTAGGATGCATTGGGAAAAGTAACAGAAGTGTGTTGAAATCTAACACCACTTACTGCTAGTTCTTAATAACTATAAAATAACACATAAAGAGCATTTCTTCTGAACTTAACTAAGAAACCAAATTGCTTCTCTGTTTGCCTGTTTCCACAGTTTGGCCCTTGGGAGTCAAACTTAGAAGAAGGAGGCAGGGAGATGCTATTGTAAAGTTACGTTTTGTTTGTTGATGCTATAGAGTTGAAAGACAATAGGAAAATTAGGAAATCAGAAAAATAACAAAAAGATTACCATTTGGGGAAAAAATCACTTTCACTGAACTCTTTTCAAATCAGGACACGGGTGGATTCTGCCAGCACAATAACAGGAAGGAAATACATGATGCTGAAGCAACAGTAGATAAAAGGAAAAATTTCCAATAGGACAAGAAGGATGAAACTTCGGGGGAGGAGAGACTTTCTTAACATCTTTCAATACTCAAAGCAGCCCAAACCAGTCTTAATTTCAAGTCAGTGTAGCCTTCTTATTGAAGACATAGAATGGATTTCCTTTATATAGCTTTCAGTAGTTCACACTGGATCATGCATTGCAGGCCCCCTCAGCAAGAGATCCAAAGAGCAATACTGTTATCACCTGGACATGGCTTCAGAGCTTTTCTAGCTAAATCATTTCAAATTTAGACTAAACTCCTCAGGTTTCTCCTTTTTATATGTATTTAGCTGTATAAGATAGCATCTGTGCAGATGATAAAATTAGACATGAAAAAAAAGCACTACATATGTATAACTTTCAAAAACTATACTACTAGCCATGACAACATGCTTCTCATTTTGTTAAACTAACATGTATAATCCAAAGTACTGAAATTACTGTTTATCCCATTGTATGTTTCTTTAGTTCTTCTAAAAACAGTGCTTTGAGGAAAAGAGCTTATTCCTACTTTAATCTTTAGAAAAATAAAAGGTCACCTTCAATAGGCTAAACTCTTGAACTCTTTCAACTGAGTTCAAACTGTAGCAACAATGGGGAGAGGGCATAGATTCATACATAGAGGCTGGGGTGGTGAGGACATTCTTAATGTAAGAAGTTGATCTGCATGGGCACAGTGATCTCAGATATACATGATTATACATTATGTATAATATCATTGTATTGTACATTATACATTATAATTAATGCCAATTGGGCACCAGATGAGAGGAAGCTGACACAAAATAGGAAATCCAGCCTAGAATGGGAACCGAAATTGAAGGAATATGATGAACTCTTTAATTTTTTCTGTTTTTTAAATCACAATAATAGAGCAAAAAGTTGTCAGAGAGAAAGGTTTTGGCTGTCTTTCACTGCTTCAATCTCTCACAGTTATGCACTGGAACAGAGCTTTTATCTGAATTCAGCTTGCAAGTATCCATTAAATTAAGAAGATGATAAAGAATATCAAAAGCTTTTCTTTAAACTGATTTGCATTTTAACTAAAGGATGTATAAACTGAGGCACATGGAAGCAAGACAGCTTCCCCTCACAGATGAACTCTATAATAGAGTTTTGAGCTAGTAGCACCTGATAGCAGAGAGATTGAGGAACAGGGATGGAGAGCTTGATGAAAACATGGATACATTGCTCAACTGTGACAAAGGGAAATTCCTTGTTGGGATCATTAAGGAAAGGCTACAAGATAAAATTGTTCATTTTGTAACAGTGCTGTACAAAACCATATCAAAAACCTTGTAATTGGACAAAGAGTACTGTAGAGCTAGAAAAAGTGCATAAAACAAACATATGATATGTGGGAATGGCTTTGGGAAGGGGTGGGGAGAAGTTGCCTAGGGAATGATCAGATAAGGGGTGAGGGGAAGCCCACAGCTGCATTACAGGCAGGCAAAGAAACTCAAAGAATCCTCCCTATCAGACTATATAAAGAGATGTCTGTACTTTCAGACTTGGAAGATTTTGATAATGTAGCCTTACAATAAAGTAGAATTAGCTCATCTGGTTTAGTCATTACAGACTTTGCATCTTTTTAGTTTAGGGAAAAAAATGAAAAATATAGGCAAGTAAAAAAGGATATTGTAAATGAGTGTAAGATTATGCTTGAAATGGAGAAAATGAACAGAAAGCATGTTTTAAAATCACATACTGTAGTGCAGGGGTCCCCAACCTGTGGGTCATAGCCCACTAGTAGGCTGTAAGGGGATTGCAACTGGGCCGCAGAAAAGATGACGAGCATGCAGGTGAGTGCGTGCCCTCCATTTGCGTGAGCAGCAGGTGCACTTGCACACACACACTGCTCATGTAGAACCATCCACTCTCCCCCACCACTACCGGTCTGAAGCCGGAAATGTTGGGGAACTCTGCTGTAGTGAAACTGAATTATGAGCCGAGGTGGCGCAGCAGTTAGAGTGCAGTACTGCAGGCCACTTTAGCTGACTGTGTTCAGCAGGTCAGCAGTTCAAATCTCACCGGCTCAAGGTTGACTCAGCCTTCCATCCTTCCGAGGTAGGTAAAATGAGGACCCAGATTGTTGGGGGCAATGTAAATATATATATACATTGCTTACTGGTGTACACCGCTTAGAGAGTGCTTGCACTTAAAGCGGTATATAAGTCTCATAAATAAATAAATAAATAAATAAATAAATAAATAAATAAATAAATAAATCATGGCTACAAACTAGGACAGCTTTAAAAGGGGAATGCTTTTAGTAGTTATGACTCATTATTTATCTATTTAAAACATTTATATAGTCACCCATTTTATATCATAATCTGGGTGACTCCTAATCAACAAGTGTCTATGTATTACCTCCAATATTAAAATTTGACATTCTACTTTTTATTCTTGGGAAGCATAAATGAGTAATGCTGTTTATTTATTAGATTGATGTTTTGTCGTTCCTTCAAGAGATCTAGGCAACATAACAACACTCCTTTTTCAAAGTTTCCCTCCACAAAATCCTGTGTAGTAGACTGAACTGAGAAATAATGACAGATCCCAAATCACCCATAAAGCTTCCATAAATAAAGGAGAACATGGACTTTGCTATACCCAAACTAAGTCTAATATCACATTATTCTTGTGCTCACACTGCTGTCACATTCTGATGTGAGCTTCCCAAGGCTTTTATAGGCCATTTTAGGAAGGGAATGTAAGTCTAGATAAAATGTAGGTATGTGTTTGTTGTAACTAAATGGTGTTGTTAAGCTCAGATGTAAGCAGACAGTCTCCATTACTGTCTGAATGATCGTCTAATGAAATTCATCATAAAGAACTATTAATAGAGTGTCTTTTTCCTTCTCTCTTCCCCATCTCCTTTTCTTCATCTCTTTAAAAGCCTGAGGCCAGGTATTGCCTGATTTAGTGGCCATTGGACAATTCTGAAAAAATAGATATCAAAAACAAAAGTGATCAAAATAAATGGAACCGGCGCTCATTTGTTTAAATTAGGTTTGCACAGGAGACAGGATTGTTGGATTGTTCCCAAGTTGCTATCCTTCATGAATCACAGTTACTACTGCATGATCAGCAGGGAAAGGCAATTTAAGGTTCTGCAGCAGCATTTAAAGTATAAAATAGCTCCTATCCAAGTACTCCTAGAACCTCTCTATGTCTGTGCTGTTTGTAGCCAGATATTTGGCCAAACTTTGGTGAGGTTAATCTATATCACGGGTGTCAAACTCACCACATCACGTGACATGTCGCAACGTATCGCGACTCTTTTTGCATCGCTGGCAATGGGGTGGGCACGGCTTTGGTATGATGAAACTGGCCTGGAAGCCAGCAGTTTGACACTCCTGATCTATATGCTCCCATTTCCCAGGTATCTGGAATGAATGGATGCATCACAACACTTTTCTTACTAACCCAGAGTAACTTATTTATTTGGAACATTTAGAAGATTTAGCAGATTTATGGAACTGCCCAACCCACATAATCATGATTCCAGATGGTATACATTAAGTAAAAAACAGTAGATTACAAATGAAAAACTGTATGAAATGAAAAATAAAATCCATAAATCAGACAATATACAGCCTAAATCAACCAAACCTCCACCTCCCAGAAATGGGTTCATCTATCATCCTTGCCAAAATCCTGAGGGAAAAGCTGTTTTTTTTAAAGCTTCCCAGAAGGCTTAAAGGCTTGGGCCACCTGAATCTTAGGGGAAGCAGAAGATCATGCCAGAGAGCAGGCAACACCTCAGAAATGACACGCCTTCTAGGTCCCATCAAATTAAACTTCAGAGAGGGGAGCTGGTCTGCCATCCCATGAGAGTATGTGGGAAAGGCAGAAATAGGCAATCACAGGCATAACCTTGCTCTATTCCATATAAGGTTTTGTAGGTTATTGCTAGTGCATTGAGTTGCATTCAGAGAGCTTATGTAGCTTGCCAAGTAAAAGTTGCATAGGCAGATTTAGGGTATCCAAACTACTCATATTGCTGCATTCTGGGCCAAATCAGCCTCTAGTTGTCTATAAGGACAGCTCTATGTAGTCAGGGATATGATTAAGACAAGAGGGCTAACAAGCAAGACCATCTGATCCAGGAATGGTGCACAAGATGGAATTGTGCAAAGACTCTCCAGGTCACAGCTGTCACTTGTTCCTCTTGCACTCAACATGGACTATAGAGCAGGAATAGACAGTTTTAGCCACTGGGGCAGGAATGATGAAGAGACACTTGCATTTATGTATATGGCCAAGGGGAAGAGAGATACTATGATAAAAACAGCAAGCAGGGCTTGGATTTGCAGAGGGGTGTTCTGGGTTTGGGTTTTTTTTTTCCTTCTTTTAAGCAGGTTTAGCCTTTTATGTGAATCCAAATGCATAGCAATGACAAGGAACAGGCCCTTGTCAGTTGTGGTAATCGCAACCCCACTCTCTCCCATGGAAATCTCTTCCCAAGAAGTTTGATTGGATGGGTTGCAAGGTTTCAGATAACATAATGCATGTCATTTGGGCAGCTGCAGTGAAAAAATTGTTCCAAAACCAGACTGCCTTTGAGGTGATTTTCAATTATTTAGATTGCTCAACAATCCAGTTTTGGTTTGTGATCGATTATTTTACTGAATAGTAAATTTATTGCTTCTCTGCACTACTTTGGACGTTTGAGAAAGAACAGTATACAAATAAGATAAATGAAATAAACAATCTCTCACCACCCTTCAGACATCAACAACTATGAAAAATCCTTACAACTTGGCTTCTTTTAATGGTTTTAAATGTTGTCTTTAGTAGTCTAATTTGTTTTGTTTTCTTTTAATCTAGTATTATATTTGTAAGCTGCCCAGAGTCCACTGGAATGGGACAGTTATATTAACTTAATATTATTTTCTGAATTCTGAGACTTCTGCCAACACAATAGAGCTTGGTGGCCTGCTAATCGGGGATTTAAGTTGCCCTGCCCTGATCCTGTGAGGTTTGACCACTACTGCAAAATGGCATCTTTGGGAAGAGGATTATTATGAAAGCAGTAGCTTGTAGGTTGTCACTAGGAATCAGTAATGACTTGCTGGCACACAATCATCATCATCAATAGATTTTATGCTAGTAATCAGCCTAATGTTGATGACTGTTGAATGGAAATAGCTTGGGATTAAGAGTAATATAGAGGGCACAGTGTCCTAGCGGTTAAGTTGCCGGGCTTATTGATGAGAAATTTGGCAGTTTGAGAAACAAGCACTGCATGCCCCAGGTCCTATCAACTAGCAGTTCGAAAACATGCAAATGCAAGTAGATAAATAGATACCACTTCAGTGGGAAAGTAACAGCATTTTGAGTGCCTCAGCATATAGTCATGTCAGCCACATGACTTGGAGGTGTCCTTGGACAATGCTGGCTCCCTCAGCTAGGAAATGGAGATGAACATTGCCCTTGAGTTGGACATGACTGAACAGGAGAAACTTTTACCTTTGTAAGAATATTTTTTTTTCTCTCACAACTGATGCATGCATTTCTATTCCAGAAACCTAATGCAAGGGAGGAAAATTCTGGAGCTTCAGAATTTATTAAACTGAAGTGGATAAGCTACAGTAAAAATTACAAGCTCAAGCCTCAGAAAAATTATAAAAATGTGAAATGAAAGAGTTAGTAGAAAAAAGCATCTAATCATTCAAAAGTTCCAGATAGCCTGGTGACTTTTTATCAATGAAACATTAGCAAAAAGTTCAGTTTAACCCAATAACCAATTTTTACCTTACATCGTTTAAAGTCATTTGTAATTACTATTCTGGATACTATTGCAAAAATATTTATTCATGTTAATTACTGTAGAAGAAAACTGATTTACTTTAAGCAATTTTATAGATGAAAAAGAAATACGAGATCAAAATATTTCTCCTTTAGGATGTTTGCAGGAGCATCCATAATTCTGTAGGTTATTTTCATATGCTTGATCTTGCTGAGCTTCTCTTGTGCTATTTGTATTCATCTTTGACTATTTTCTCACAGGAGAGATAAATAAAGAACAGCCTTTATAGTACAGTCCAATGGAAGGTGTCTTTCTTTTTGAAAATGTGTTTGTGGCACACAGAATGGAAAAAGTAGCAGCAACATCATTACTGTATTGGTCAAAAATGAGCAGTTTTCTGCCGGCTTTCTGTTTATCTCAAGAAAAGAAACCACTACACATGAGATACGTTGCCACATAAACCCATTTAATATAGTATTTGCATAATGAGATAAAAGCAGGTGTCTGCATTCTTAAATCAAAGCTGAAACTAAGCGGAAGAAGTAGACTTCCAATCTTGCCAAATGCATCTTTAGATGTTCAAGCTTTGCATTATGCATGTACAGCCCAACACAAAAATACTGAAACAGTCAAGCTGAAAGCTAAATGAGAACTTTAATTAATTACCTATCATGCAGCACACATTCTTATTTTACTTAGAATATTAGATTCCATCCCCATTACTTAATGTGGAAGAATCACACTTAACAGGATAAGAATATAACAGAGTTGGAAGGGACCTCTGTCTTCTAATCCAACTCCCTGCTCAAGGAAGAAACCCTATAACATTTCAGACAAATGGTTGTCCAATCTCGTCTTTAAAATCTCCAGGGTTGGAGCACCCACAACTTCTGGAAGCAAGTCATTCCACTTATTAATTGTTCTGTCAGGCAATTTCTCCTTAGTTCTAGGTTGGTTCTCTCCTTGATTAGTTTCCATCTTTGCTTCTTGTCCTGCCTCCAGGTGCTTTGGAGAATAGGTTGACTCTCTTCTTTGTGGTAGCCCCTTAGATATTGGAATGCTGCAATCACGTCACCCCTAGTGCTTCTTTTCGTTAAACTAGATATACCCAATTCCTGCAACCGTTCATGTGTTTTGGCCTCCAGTTATCTAATAATCTTTAGTGCTCTTCTCTGCACTCTTTCTAAACATCCTTTTTATACTGTGGCAACCAAAAATGGATGCAATATCCCAACTGTGATCTTACTAAGCATTATAAAGTGGTACCAACACTCATGTCACCCTTGTTTAGTCTACTCTAGGTAGTCCTTGACTTATGATCACAACTGAGCCCAAAACTTCCATTGCCAAACATCCAAATTTTGATCATGTGACCATGGGGATGGTGCAACAATTTTAACTGTGGAAAAGTGGTAAGTCACTTTTTTCAGCGCTGATCACTAAGTGAATGATTGTGAGGAGTACCTATATAATATTCAGAAACCCCAATCTGAAGCAGCGAACCTATTCTCAATTCTTCTATGGCATACAGTCAGGAAAACCTGATTATACAGAACTCTTGTACAGTTACAGGAGTTCTGTTTAGAATACAAAGATTTAGTTTTTAAACTTAGGGTGCTAAAATAGATAGTTCTGTTTTCATGATATTTCAGTTCTTTGGGAACTAGTTTTTGTTTATTGAAAGCATTTGTAACCTGTTCTCAGTATCTAATGTTCCCAGATTGATTTACATATGATAAGTGGGGTGGGGGTTGGGGAATTGCTTGAGTTTCATAATTGAATGGAATTAGGCTATGGCCAGTTCAAATTCAGGCATGCTGTTCTCCCCATACGTGTGGTCATACGTTAAGGACTACATGTATAGGATTTATTTGGCATCCTTTGTTTTTTTTAAAGCAAGAATTATGTAAAAATGGTTTAATAGTATTTTGAATAAGTAATCAGTGAAAGCTCCAATAATTATTCAAAAGGGGGGAAATTTAAGCAGAGCATTAAATTCTCACTTTCAACAGTTAAAAATCTTATTCAGACACTGTTATTTCTGAGATTCAGCACCACTGCTCACACAATCCCAAGCATCTTGTGCCAACTAACCAGCTACACTTTAAAAGCCAACAGAATAAAAGTAAATGAAAAAAATCTAGGACACTAAGTTTTGTTTCCATTACTGTACTATATAGAAAATGCTGAGGGGAGAACTCGGTGCCCTGGTTGCTGTTGGGCTACATCCCAGTCAAAATTCTATCTCTTACAGTATTTCCTTATATATCTATAACTTGGATGAAATCTGGGTTGGAAAAAGCTCATTGAAAACTTGCACAATTCCTCCCAAAATGTTGGAGATGTGGAAGTTCAGATGCAACCTATTTTCACATTTGGTGGACTTGTAGAGATATAAAAGCTTTTTGGATTAAAATCTTTAAGAGAAAGATAAAGTTTACTCCGCAGTTATTTTTGTTGGGTATTATTGTAGATTTTGATGTTAAAGAAATTAACTTGATGTTGAATCTTATAACAGCTGCAAGATTATTAGTGGGGCAATATTGGAAGAAAAACTCTCTGCCTACTATGGAAGAATGGATACTTAAGGTGTCTAATTTAGCAGAAATGGCGAAAATCTCTGCCTATTTAAAGGATCATTCACAAGAAAAATATATTATGGTTTGGAGAAGATGGATTGATTACATTCAAAAGAGATATGAAACTGAAAAGTATTATCTTACATATGAGTAGATTTTAGATAATTATTAATAGTTTTAATTATATTATTATTTGAGTTTATAATTTGTTAATATTTGTTTTGAAAAGGAGTTAAAGTGTGTTATGGTTTTGATTGATAGTATAGTTGGTTAATGTTAGTTAGATTATGTTTGTTTATTTGTTACCCTGTAATCAGCTCTGGGAAGTGGGGGATGGGGGGATGGGGTGGGAGGGATTTATATTGTATTAAATTTGTAAAAGTTTTAATAAAAAAAAAACTTGCACAATTCCTTTCACAGGAAGCTTGGCCTGTGCTTTCCAAACAATGAACTGTTTATAGACATGGAAAAATGTCTCCTATTTTAGTATGTTCGATTTACCTTTACAATTTCTGTTACTCATAATAAGAAAATGGCCTGTGTTATAATAAAAGACATTTGCAAGACTAGATAGGCCAAAGACCACTTCTTTCATATTCCAATTGCTTCTCTCTACATTCCTATCAATACAAAACACACCCAAAGAATTTACTAAAATAATTGGTGAACATCCAATCATCTTATTGAATATTGCAAGTTGCTGGATTCTAAGCCTTAGGGAGCAGACTCCTGACATAACTTTATTATTAGTGTATGTTAGTTATACATGTGCAGTAATAACTATTAGGGCATATCAATTGTTGCTTGTTAATGAAGGTATAACAATTTTCTAACAAGTTATCAAATCCTGAGTGTGAAGACACACAAAGGGTGCTTTATTCACATTGTTTATATTTATTAACACATATGTGATAAGTGTATGTTAATGTCTTTGTGGTGTTTGGTCCCTCAGGACAGGAGCCTTTCTCTCAAACAAAAGACCATGTCCTGGAATACTGTCATGCCTACTTATATAAATAGGTCCTACCATTTGAAAGTTAATTAGCATTTAATAAAACTATTATCAATGAATATAGGAGTAGGGCACATATAGTGTATTATTGTGGGATCAAATGCATTTGATTAAACTAATTGTACAGTATGTCTGTTTCTAAATTTTAAAAAAATATTCAAGTCGCATCTTTCTTCTAGACCATTGTTTCTCAATCTTAGCAACTTTAAGATAGGAGGACTTCAATTCCCAAAATTCCCTAGCCAGCCTGACAGGAGAATTTTGGGACTTGAAGTCCACCTTTCTTAAAACTGCCAAGGCTGAGAAAGACTGTTCTAAGCAAATAGTAGAACCGGTTCCCACTGTGGAAAAGCCCAAACATCCAATCCTTTCTAGGAATCTTTTTAGAAACTCAGTATGTATGTAAGCATGTCAAACTAGAGTGTCTTTTCAATACCAGAATTCAGAGATCTACTTGATTATAATTTCCTGAAGAGATTAGATGAATCATGCATGTCAACCAATTGGCAGACAAAAGATTAAAGATTTAAAAACTAATGTATCAGACTGCAGCAAAGCAGGGGTATGTAAAATGCGAAGGGCATTTTGGTATTCTGAACTTGGAACAAGACATGCAGTATTCCAGATTTTCATCACAAGATCAGGACAAAATGGGAGCTATTTTTGTTCCACAAAGTTTAAGACTTAATTTTTTAAAAAATATCCCCAACCATTAAGAATGTATATTAACCAATTAAAGAAGTGGCTGTCCCTACCTTTTTGGCTGGTTCTAATTGAGGAAGGAAAGGAGGTGAAGTAGTTTTGTTCTCTCAGAATAAAAGCATTTGAAAGCAATTTCAGAGAGCAGAAGCAGGAATGCAGTACTGTACTACTTCTCTATAACTCTCTGTCTAAAGCAGCTGTGGGGGGGGGAAGGGTTTTTTTTTTATTAAGTTGCAGATGAGGGTTACATTCATATGTCCCTAAACACTTTTTAGCAACAGATCCAAAAAAGTGTGCAGCCCTATTATTTTGTTTTATGCTAGGAAAAACAGCTTTCCATTTCTTTTCCTTCTACTGCAGATCATTAAAGGCATTTCAATTTGTAGTTGTATAAAAGGAGATAATGCAGCATTTTGACCCTGAAAATTCATAGGGCATGCCAAGCGATTACCTGAAATACCAAGCACAAATAGTTCTGAAATACATACATTGTATTGCTTTCTATGGAGTCAGCATTATTACTGTCAAACTCATTCCTTCTGGCCTAAAAATAAAACTGTGCTACTCCTGTGATCTGAAATTAACAAACTTTATAGGTATATAATTTCAATACAAGTTTTCAAGAAGAGCAGGTGACCCAGGCAAACAGGGAAAAGGTAGATCAGATATGAGCTGCACTTAATCGCCAACTAAGTACAACATTGCATACACAGCCATATATACATTCCTTCCTACACACTTTTTGCATTCTTAAATTGGATTATTTGGTCCTGTTGAACTCCAATGGCTTATTGTAGAATAAACAATTTGACCTTGTTATATTCTGGGTAGAGAAACTGCTGTCTTCAGTTTCTCCTGATTCAGCCATGAAAAAAGTTCAATAATCTTTCTTCATATTTTCTACTGCAAATACTGTAGAATAAAAGTCTAATGCAGTTTATACCAAAACACCCCATTTGGAAGTGTCCCTTGAAATTAATGGAACATAGAATAATACCATTTTACCAAAATCACAAACATAATTCATAATTAAAGGGCCACCAGTAGCTTTATAAATGCCACTATATCACATTAAAGTAGTGCAATATCCAAAGATGTGGAGAGACCTGGCCCACAGAATCACCAAAAGTTAGACATAACTGAACGGAATCATCATCATCATCATCATCATCTTCTTCTTCTTAAAGAAAATAAACTAAAATTAGTGGTTAACCTACATTACACCCAACGATACCTATTTCTGTTTTAACAAGGCCCCATTCAGAATTTGTAGTATTTTTCTATCAACAATATCTGCAATGGACAAGGACTGTATTCCTGATGACAGAGTTTAAAAACAACAGTGAACTTGAGTGTCTACTTATTTTTTTTTTTTTGGAACTCAGATCATTTTAGAAGCAAGTTAATCTAATGTTATCTCCTAGCAGTGTACATCCAAACAACTATTAGTTTGTATCCACATTAACTAATGAATCCTTTTGCAAAAGGAAAACGAAACCCTGTGTTCACTTTAGAACCAGCATAAAAAGGCAAGTGCAATTAAAAGTACTCTTATCCTAAAATGCTGCACTTCATAAGAATTAATTTAATGGCTTTCTTTTTCTTACATTAGTAATCAATTGCTCATGTTTCAAAAGCTAAAATGTACCTTTAATGCTCATAGCTGAACGACACACTAATGGCCTATTGCATGTAATTATGACAATGTTGAAAATATACATTATCCTATATATGGATGTTACTATAATACATAATGAAAGGTATTCTAGTTTAAAATTAGTATTATTTGCATTTTATGGCATTTATATAGATAATATAAAATTTGCTTTTCTTTTTGAACTTCTATCCCATTCAAAACAAAAGATAAATATAATGTGGTTTTATATTTTTATTTTATATACTACTCACCAAAGCTGGTTCTCATGAAATTTGGGAAAACAAAAACAGAAGAAAAACAGAAGAATATATATCTCAAACTCAGCACAGACAACTGTTGGTTTGACTTTGCTCTTAGAAAAAAAGTTACAGTCCAGAAAAGACAACATTTGGTAATTAGTGTACAGGCCTGAACATGTAAATTAGAAACTGGTTTCTAGGAATGGTTTTGTATTATAATGATGCAGTCACACGGTATTGATGTCAAGCATTCAAAGAATGATAATAACACAGAATTCTTCAAAATTATTATAAAACTGTAATGTGATCACCTGGAATCCTGTTACAGTGCCAAACTGCCTCTTCAGTTAAAACTCCCTATGACAGTGACATATTTCAACAAGATGACAGATTCAGTAATGCCCTTTACAGTTCAGAGAATTTTACAACAGCTCTGGATTATAAAGCAGATTATCTTCCTTTTTTTGTTTTGTTCATTGACTAGGTATTCTGTTTGGTGATTAAGCTAGCTTCCTCTTATTTTTCCTATTAGCAAAGCATCTAGGTCAGTAATGGCGAACCTTTTAGAGACCAAGTGCCCAAAAACTGACCCCGCCCCGCTCCACCCCCTGCTCTGCCCCCACCCCGCCTGCCCACAGGGCCACTCATCACCTTCAGGGCCTGCTGCAGATTGCCCAGCAGTGACATGGCAGCCATGTCCTCTGCCCACGCCCTACAGCATCATCTGTGTGCAATGGAGCGTGAGGGCAGAGTCTTGTCTACACTGCCTGGCTGCCATATCCTTTGACTCCACTGCTCCATGTGGGCCACACACGGGGGCAACCCTTCTCCAGGAGGGCTGTTGGTGAGGAGGGTGTCATGGGGGGAGGCAAGGCTGGGGCAACGGCACGTGTGCCCACAGAGAGGACTCCGAGTGTCGCCTCTGGCACCTGTGCCATAGGTTCACCACCACTGATCTAGGTGCTTGGCATGTATGTACACAAACTGTCCCAGACACATTTCCAGTATTTCTTTTTCTCAGATGAAAATAAAGGCCTCTCTGGAGATTAAAAATTGCAAAAAAAAAAAAAAAATCATTTTGCCAAGTCGGGGGCAACTCATGTATTTCAATGCTGAAAATCCAGACCTTCCTGAACTGTTAATAGCTCTCCAACAGCATCTACATTTCTTTCTAGCTATGCTCATCACTTTTAAAAGTGCATTTTGAGAAAGAAAGAAAGAAAGAAAGAAAGAAAGAAAGAAAGAAAGAAAGAAAGAAAGAAAGAAAGAGAGAGAAAGAAAGAAAGACAAAATGCATTTTATAATAACAACAGGAAACAGATTAACAGATTAATGACATTCCATTTCTGAAGCACCCTTTCAAGAGGATATTCACAAGAGGTTCAAATAACAAAAACATGGTAAAAATAGATTGGTCTATGAGGTATGCACAATTTCTTCAACACTTCATGACATTGCAACTCTTTTTGCAGTGTACTTTTCCTTTTCTTGTGTCACAATACAAGATCTCTCAGATAGTATTCAAAAGATTTTTTTTTAAAAAAAAAAAAGGAAAAAAGCTACTAAACAGGTATCATGGGGCAGTCACAATACCATAGCCAGGGCTGTGAATTATGTTAAACAGATCCAGCATAATTAATTACAATACAATTTGAATTGTGCAGATGAAGGATCTCTACCACAAGACTTGCAGTACAGACTACTGAAGAAAGAGTTGCTAAAGATTTGGAGTTTTAACTACAGTGCTGAATACTACCGGTGATAAAAGCATTCTCTGCTACAGATATTCACCTCTTATGGCTGCACAACTGCATTTCCTGTTAAAATGCTGAATTTGCTGACATAGGTATGTTGAAGTCTCCCCCTTTAAAAAATATGGACAATTCTTAAAATATATCATTCGGTCACTATATTGTTGATCCTTTCTTCTAGTGGAGTTTAAAATCCTTCCCCAAAAGGAGAGAAAGTCCATCCAATATGCTCCTTTCTACTGGCATATTCATATTTGAACACATAACATGATGCATTCTGTAAAGTACCCAAGTTCCTCACTGTGTCCTTGTGTCCCATTCATTCACCTTTTAAAATAGGCATTCATAAAAATACTGAAGAATGCAGTACCACATACCACCTGACAAAAATGCAAATAACTGTACAAGAACTAGCCACAAATTGCTAAGAGTCATATCTCGGGAAACAACTTCTGTCTGTCCTTGCAGAGGAGGAAATGTTCCTGAAACAGAAGGGAAAAAAAAACATTTTGTGACAAGTTCAAGCTACCTTTCTGGATTTTTTCTCCATATCAATGGAATTAACAAGAACTCAGGGCACACCAGATATAACTCTGGCTCTCTTTTATAATCATCAGTACATTAGGAAGCAATTGTATTAACCATCTGCAAACACTTTCCTATCTGTAGTAAATATTGTTTATATATCTTAGTAATGTTTATTCCACTAAAGCTAATTAGTTTTACCAACATTTTGCTATCAAATCCTAGTCAAGCAATGGAAAATGAATGTATTTTTATTTAATTTCTGTTGGGTAAGCATTGGGGTTTAGCTTCACCTCTGATTAGCATCAGAGCTGAATACCTTGAGCTTGGGATAGGGCAGTAGTGGCGAACCTATGGCATGGGTACCAGAGTGGCACTCGGAGCCCTCTCTGTGGACACACGTGCCATTGCCCCAGCCTTGCCTCTCCCCACGACCCCATCCTCTCCAGTAGACCCCCTGAAGGAGACTCGCCCTTGAGCGTGGCCCACACGGAGCAGCGCAGTCAGGACATGGCAGCCAGGCAGCGTAGACAAGACTCTGCCTTCACACCTCATCATGCAGTTGATGCTGCAGGGCACGGGCAGAGGGTGTGGCTGTCACAGCGCTGGTGGGTTGACTGGATGATCTGCGGAGGGCCCTGAAGGCGGTGAGTGGGCCTGTGAACAGCCGGGGCGGAGGATGGGGGGCAGAGCGGGGGCGGGCAGAGGGTGGAGCGGGGGCGAGGCCAGTTTTTGGGCACTCAGTCTCTAAAAGGTTCGCCATCACTGAGATAGGGTTTCCTCTTCAAAGAAGGCATGTCATACAATGTATTTCCAACCCACATAGACAAAGGAATCAGAGTAACTTCAATAGTTTTGCTTATCAAGAAACTGTTTTGCTCACAAAGCAAGACGCTGTATCAAATCTAACCGGAAGTGCTCTAGATACAGTTTGCATTTTTTTAAAATTAAAGCAAAGATGACAGCATTTCTGCAATGAAACAGCATGGTGAACTAGTATTTAAATGTAAGATTAATGTATTATATACGTTTATTTGAATAATAACATTGCTCAATATCACCAAGTGTCATCTTCTCTTAACAAAACTTTAAATGTTCATGGCAGCAAGAGAATCACAGGACAACTCTCAACAACTGTTATTTTTTTAGCCACCTGAACTTTTTTAGACAAATTTACAAGCTATGAAATAACTCATGGTTTCTACTTCTTCTTTGATTAGGCATTGTCAACAAAAGTCTAATGGACATCAAAGACTTAACAAATTTATTGTACAAAACCTTTAATGTCCATTTTACAAGTATATATTATCTCAAGAAAGGAGACTAACCCAAACACATATCCATTGCTTGGCAGATCAACAAAATGAGAATATAAATAGGAGTTGTGTATCATGACAGCAACATCTACATGGATTAAGAAATAGTTATTGGTGTTACACAGACAATTCTTATATAGTACCTGTCTTGTAAAAGTGTGACAAAAGACCCTCCTTTTCAATGAATCGTTGATATAACCAAACAGTAAGTGTTTCAGGATCAATGGGTACATCCTTAATTGGAAAAATTCTGCATTTAAAAAAAAACAGAAAAGTAAATTAGATGTATGAAATATTTTTATTTTGTAAGATGAATTTCATTTTTGCTTTGAACTCCATCAGGATTGAGTATGTTTCAATATTTACAATTTATTTTTTAACAAAATCTAATATTTATTAATATTATTCAAAGGATACATTTTTTAAAAATCACCAATTATTGGGGCAGTTGAACTATCGAATAATAGTTATTCTTCAATTTAATTTAAGAAAATAGACATTAATTCTGAGTTTCAGTTCAAACTCTAGCATCTGGCCTATATTTCACTAAGAGCTGTAATTTATACCTTCAGAGACCTCTGCATTTTGTAAACATAAAACTGATTTAAATCTTGTACTAAATATCTCTTGTCTAGATTCTGAAAAAGAGTATCAGCAATTAAATATTCATAACAATAAATATGTAATAAATATAAAAGGGCTGATAACAAGAACCTGAACCTCAAAACTGATAATCTCTGAAATTTTTCTAGCTCTGATTTTATTTTCTATTTGCCTTGGTTTAGGAAGACAAGTACTATAAAAGAAAAATTAATATACACAATACTATCTCTGCCTAATGCTTTCATGTTATATTATATTTATATGATTCAGACATGGTGAAACTTGAAAAAATTATGCCATTTGCTACTTGTGAACTTTTGTGTTCTGTGTCACATTTTTCTTTTATTTTTCTTGACAAAGATATGATGGAATAGCTACTTAATTTTATATAAATTAGAAATTTGAGAAGCTCTCGGCTTGAAAGCACCAACCTCATTATATACAATGTCTCTTATTCTTAATTTTGTTTAGTTTCGTTGAGAGCATCCTGGCTCTGCGAATCTGGGTTCTTACATGCATTATGCACAGTCTTATGGCTGTACATTCTTACATTCTACTTCCTATCTCAGAAGGGCTCATCACTGGGGTACTGTTGCAATAAGCCCAGTACCAGAAATGCAGGATTTATGCTAAAAAAGAAATAACAAGCCTTCAAAAGCAAGAATAAGTTTAAGAAAATCAATATTAGATTAATGGAATCAATTAAGTCAAGTTAACATAGAAAGGTATAAGGATACTGACTTTTGAACCACAATGTTATCTTATTATAAAATTCTCATAGATTTGAAAATGAAAGATGTTTTCTGTTTGGCATCTGGCATTCCCAAATTGACCTCTCTTCTTGATTTATAGAAGACGCTTTCCTCTCATTTTTATTGCTTTATTCCTCAATTTTGGTTTCCTGAAAATAAGCAGGCCAGGAAGTAACTGAGATCCATTACCTATAGTAATTTAAGATCCTTTACCTATGAATATGTATGCTTACATTGTCTGCAGCTTATGTATTAGTTTCCCCTGTCTTTCTGACAGGCAGACAGACCTTTATTGGGTGGAGTCTCTCTCAATATTCTTTGGAAGGAATCCCACCAGCATGTGCTGTTTAATAAGCACTTCAATAAGCCTTGGTTATTTCTTTTGGGTCCTGCATTTTGATTCCAAACAAGTAAAACACATCCCATCCTTCTGTAACCAGTATATTGAAACTTCTCCCTCAATCTGCAAAGCAAAGATTTTCTCTTTATTGCCTAGTAAAATACTGGAGAGTGGGGAAAAAATCTTCCATGCAATAAAAACCCAAGGTTTTTTAGATGTTACCATAATAGCATAGTTCTCAGAAAAACAGTTTTATTGCCCCAATACAAAAAAGGTAATTCACTAAATGAAATATTTCCTGTTCATTTGAACCATTACATATCTGTTTTACTCATTTCACTGCCAATTTCTGATTCTCATCATCCTTGCCAGGAAGATACTGAAAAGTAATGAAGTAGCTGCTTTTGTTAGTAAGCTCTCTAATGCAAGTGCTTCTGGGCTTCTCTTATGCAAGACTACTGAGCACTTTGTTGTTAATTGCGAAGTCGTGTCCGACCCATCGTGACCCCATGGACAACGTTCCTCCAGGTCTTCCTGTCCTCTACCATCTTCTGGAGTCCATTTAAGTTCACACCTACTGCTTCAGTGACTCCATCCAGCCATCTCATTCTCTGTCGTCCCCTTCTTCTATTGCCCTCAATCTTTCCTAGCATTAGGCCTTTCTCCAGTGAGTCCTTCCTTCTCATTAGGTGGCCAAAGTATTTGAGTTTCAACTTCAGGATCTGGCCTTCTAAAGAGCAGTCAGGGTTGATCTCTTCTAGGACTGACCAGTTTGAACGCCTTGCAGTCCAAGGGACTCACAGGAGTCTTCTCCAGCACCATAGTTCAAAGGCCTCAATTCTTTGGCGCTCAGCCTTTCTTATGGTCCAACTTTCATACTGAGCACTAGCCTTCTGTTAATACTAGGAAGTGGTGATCTAAGACTTAGATATTCAGAAACATCTTTCATAATCAGATCTGTTTGTATTGTCCCTTTTGTTGGTATGATTCTTTATCTCTAAAGCCTTTCTAGTCTACTTACAATGCAATTTATTATGCTGAAAAGTTTTTCAAGTTATAGAATAAACTATATTAGTGCACACTGTGTTATATTCCAAATGTATCCTACTTTGGGAGAGGCAGTTTGAAGGTACCACTGATCTGTTATCCCAAAGGTGTTTTTTTTTTTTAGGAGGCAACTGGACTTTCTTGTTTTTCTTTAGATAGTTCCATATACACTCTTCCTTAGACACTCATCTGTTAAGTCCAATCTATTGCTCATTACAGGAATCTCAATAAAAGCATTCTCATGTCAGAAAAAAATTAACACAGAACCATAGAATTGGGACATGACTAATATAGAGTATGTTTTGTTCATTGAGGAAATAACATGTTTGCATGTTTAATTGGAATACAGCATCATATTTTGCTACTTAATGAACACGATTGTGAGTTTGCTGCTATGCCAGGGATACTGCAGCACACAGTTTAGGAACCTTTAAGAGCATTGTGAACTGACAAACTTTGCAACATCTGCGGTAGGGTATAATAACCAAATCTTGAAAATTTGCTGATGCTTCCCTTTGCCCCATTGCACCAAAAGGAATCAAAGTGGAATTATTTTAAGTCTCTTTCTCAGAGACTTCTCCTTTCCCAGGACTCAGTAGTTTATTGATACTTAATGGCTCTCCTAACAGCTCTTGCACAACCTTGACAAAGCTATCCCTGCACTCCTCTACAAAGACATGGAGTCTGGAGACAACTAAGAGTCCATCTCAGTGTTATTTATCTATAGATGTCACACTGGGACCATATATAATAAAACACAATAATGACTGCATTTCAAATACCGTAAGTTCTATTTATTTATTTTCTAATAGCTAGTAGTACACAGTCATGGTAAGTTTTGATTTAACTACAATTTCAAGATCCTTTTGACATATAGTTACTAAGCCAAGTATTATATATTTGATATCTTTCCATTTGATTTATTTGTAAGAACTCTGAATTGGTTTCTATTAAATTTCATCGTTATTTTCAGTCCACATCTCTTGCCTTAGCTTACCAATGTAATTTTGAATACTGTTTGCCATTTTCTAGAATATTAAATTGTGCCACCCAGTTCAAACTATTAAAAAATGTGTTAAAGAATATGTGACCAAAACTGAATACTGTAATACCATCTGGAGTTTACACCAATTTATTTATTACTATAATACATATACCACTTTATTTCCAGAGACTCAAGCAGCTTAAAGACTGAATATATGAAAATAAAGAATAAATCTAAATAAAACCAATACAACACCATTTGGGTTACATGATCTTATTCATCTCATCTGAAGAACCATGATTTTATAGCTCTCTGAAAACATAGTGTGTATTGGGGGGGAGGGAGGAGGTAACTGGATATCTAGGGGAAAATGGCTCCAAAGAAAGGAGTCCATTGCTAAGAAGACTTCAATAAAATCCCTGAAAAATGTATCTCCTTGTTGGTGGGAGTCTCAGCAGGCCTTCTCTTCCACTTTTCACTGGACAGGAAAATTCAACTTAAGGAAAGTGGTTGTTGAGATAGACAATTTGACAAAGAAGTTGCTGATGAGAACACTGACTACATTTTCAGGACAGTTTAATCAATGTCCCACTACCCTATGTTCAATTAGCTTGCCAATCAGAATATCATGGAAATTATAAAGGCAGGATGCATACACACACACACTGCCTTTATTATAATAAATATATACCAGTAATTATTACGTTAAATGCTTTATGAAGTCCATAGCACTACCAAAAGAAAGCCTGCTCAGAGTATCTGATCTGATCGGACTTATTCTTGGTAAATCCAGGGTGAATTTCAATTAATCACAACATTGTTTTGAAGTGTTTTCTTATTTAACAGTTTATAATCTGTTTTATAATCTTCCAAAGATATGAGACTGACTGCAGTATAATTCCATAATATCTTATTTGTCCCATTTTTAATGACAGGGACATTTGCTGTCTTCCATCGTGTAGAAGAACTTCAAGTATTTGGCAGGATTTTTCACAAATAACAGACACATATCCATATGTTATATTATACCATGATTTAGCATTACATCAACTTACTGAAATCAATCTGTACAAAAGCTTTGGACCTGCTCCCTCTCCTCCACTCTTATGGGAAAAATGGCTTTTTCTACCACTTAATTTCATTTTATAGAATCCTGGCTTATTTCTTACTGCCGTTTATCACTTCTGCCCACTGCTGAAACATACCGTACTTGTTTGAAATGGTGTTCTAAAATAGGGTTTATTTGACTTCGTAAGAATCTGAACAGCATACTAGAAAAGCAAAATTGAAACTAAATGCTAGCAGAACTCCTCTGGATTCATGGGAAAAGAGTAGTAAGAGAAATGGAAGCCTCAAGTGCAGTGGTGATTCATTCCAGCTCATAAAGGTGGCACTAAGAAAATCTTCCACAATTTTGTACTAAAACTGTTGAATTACAACTCACATTATCCCCAGGTGAAAAAAATCAGTTCTTAGATGAGTGGAATTAATTAAATCAAGTTGTTATATTGAGATATAAGGCATATCTCATCCCATATATTTACAAGAGTAATATTTTTCTTTGTGGTGACTTGCATTCCCAAAATACCCCCTCCTCTTGAGTTATGGGAGATGTTTCCCTCCCTGTTTTATTACTTTTTTGCTTAGTAACCTCAACTCATTTGCTTACAGTAACTTGAGGTCTTTTACCTATTACGTACATTATCTGTTATATATGCATTAGTCTCTCCCACCTTTCTAAGGTATAAATATGAGTGTCGCACCAGCATGTGCTGTCTAATAAAACACTGCAGTAAGCCTTGATTATTTGCTTTTGGTCCTGCATTTGATTTCACACCAACCCTCTCAAATGTTGGCAGAAAAGTGATGGAACATGTAATCCTGTATTTTATAAGACATCAGGAAGAAGAAAACTATGATTTAATGTCAAGTGCTAACCAGCCTATTTTTAAATCGCTGTACTGTAAGTTGCAGAAACTGTCAGCACTGAAAAGAAATTTAGGGAAAAGAAACTCACTCCTTTCCATATTCTCCCCATATTATTGAATTAGTGAAAACAAAGCTGAAAAAGAGATACACCTAGAAACACAAATAGCATTTTTTTTTTCTTTTTTTTTTTTACACAAATAATTATTCTCGTGGTATTTCAAGTTGTTTAGCTGAGAGTTGGATTATTGGCAGTTCATTTTGGTTAAGAAGATTTAATTTACCATCCTCACGAACTTTCTTGCTTTTGCAATAAATGTTAAATATAGCCTAAGAAAATAAAGGTGCTCTCTGTGGTCTTGTATGTCTTTGTTTAAGGCAGAAGCAACCAGCAAAAAAATGACATCTGAATATACACAGGATCATCTTGTTCCTACCTGAATTGGCGGAGCCTATTAGATCATCTAGGAAAAAACAATTCCAAATATCCAAGAGAGGAAACAAAGGGAGCTAAAACAAGAAAGTGCTGCTTTCCAGGGCAATATGAAACTTCTGGAGCAATATCCTTGCAGAGATCAAGATTATGCTCTCCCTGAGTGCATTCAGGATGTTGCAGAAAGAGCTGTTCCAGGCAGGGTTTTAATCTGTTGGGGTGTCCTTTTGTTTTATTCTTGTTTTGTACTTACTTAACTCTTAGGTTTTCTTTTTGTGTTTGTGAGCTTATCACAGATGTTTTAAATATGTTTTCTACTACATATACTAAAGCCTAATCATATATAAATTTATATATGGAGGGGCTCTCTCTTTAAGCTTACTAGTTTGGACTTGGGACTGTAACTGATTAGTTGCATACTTACAGCAATCAGGATTAAAAGTATACTTTCCAGCATTTCCAAATGCAAAACTGCATGCCCAAAAATTAAAACATGCAGTGTAAAGCTGCTTATATTTCTATACAAGTGTATGCTCTGAGATGTTCCACTAGGAAAATTTCAAATCCAGGTCTCTTAAAATGAAGTGAAGACAGAAAGTGCATTTCATACCTGTAATGTACATGAGTAATTGTTGGCCGCCTGTAGCCAAGAATCCATGTCTGAATGTCTAAGGGCTCAGCTTTGGGATATGCAATAGTTGTATCTATCACCCACTGAAGACCGTTTGATTTACTTTCTAAAAAAAAAAAATATAGAGGAAAGAAAACCAGGAAAACAACACTTTAAATCACATATACCATAATTCTAATGTAACATTTCATTAATGTTAACATGCTAATAATTCATCCCTAAAAATACCAAATCTTATATACTATATTCAAAATGTTTATTTCTTCACTTGGCCAACAAATGGAGAATTCTCTTAATCTCCAAATTGCTACCTACATACATTGGCTAATTTTAATCAGTACTACACATCAAATCCTGGATATAAAAAAATTGTCCTGATTTCTTTATAAACCATGAAGTAAATCAATACTGTAATGTGAAAGAAAAATGTTTGCCATTCAAATGCTTTAAACATATGGTTGTTTATGTTTTTATTAGTAAATTAGATTATTACATTTGCTTGCTGCCCATCTTAAAGCAACTCCATATTAATGGAGTTGTTCTAATATCAAATTTAAATAATAATAATATAGTAGCTAAAATATGATTTTAAAAAATCCATGAGCACTGGATGTGCATTATTTGGTATTCTTATTCTATCAAAAAGTGAATGGCTAATAAGCCAAGCACTTAACTCAAGCTATAAACACTAAGTGCTAAATGTATGTTTGTGTACTCTTTCCAGGCAAAAGAACTGACATCAGGCCAATGAGTAACTTTAAAGTGCTTGCAATTTCTAGTGTCACTAGCTTAGCTCTAAAATCTATTTTCAGATCCAATTTCTACACAGGAATATACAAGGTTAGGTTCTGGTATTAAGATTTCATGAACTAGAACTTCCTTTCTCTCACTTCTGTTTGCAAGAATATTCTTGCAGTTCTTTAATATGCATGGTCCTTTAGTAAATATGGCTTTGACACAGAGAACCTTATGTTTAATAACTGTTTAGAACAAAGCTGATTAATGTAAATGATATACGGTATTTCTTAATAACTGTAATATTGTAATCTACATTCCACTTAAATCAGCATTTTCATTATCACCTATAAGGTAATTAGACAGAAAACTTTACCTTTTACCTACATCACCTTGCAAGTCCTAGAAGGGTGGAGTTGACCCAGAACCTGTTGCTGACCCAGAGCTTATTGTTGGGGAAGATATAAATAAAGGTATGCAATAAAGTATTGTATACCGGTTTGCTATACTGTGAAGTGTCAAGTCCTTGGAGAGCAAAGAAGCGGGGCTATAAACATTCCTCAAATTGAAATTTTCATGAATATTCTTGTCATAACTTGAGTATAGTTATTTCACCACACCAGTGTTAATAGAACTAATGTAATGCCTTAACAACAGCTACAAAATCATTTATTTTTATAGTTCAGAATAGATACATTAATCTCCTTTATTAATACTGGAACTGCTACTGATTTTCTGAAAACCTCTGTTCCTGCAGTGCCCAATGACCAAATGCCTATTCAATACAAAAGCCAATTCTGGACTCTCTGAGAGACTGGGTCTGCTGTGCCCCTTTAAAAATGTTGGCAGTGGATAGCAGCTCAACAATAAATTAGAGGAGACAGGCATTATGGAGATTTGTGCAGAAATTCATTAAAATACAATGAAAATTCACATGGAGTTACCCACTCTAATTTAAGTATTATAAGTACTTTAGAAACTTTTCAAAATTAAATAATATACAGCCCAAATGTTGGAGATGTGGCAATAAAGATGCGACATATTTTCATATTTGGTGGAATTGTAAAAAGGTAAAGGCTTTTTGGATTATGATTTGGTGGAACATTCAAAAGATTTTTAGAAGGAAGATAAAGTTCACTCCTCAACTATTTTTATTGGGTATTTTTGTGGACTTAAATGATAAAGAAACTATTTTGATGTTGAATTTATTAACTGCTGCAAGGTTATTAATAGGTTTATACTGGAAGAAAGATTCTTTGCCTACTTTAGAAGAATGGGTATTTAAAGTATCTAGTTTTGCAGAAATGGCAAAAATTTCTGCTTATTTAAAGGATCATACACAAGAAAGATATATTACTGTATGGAGAAGATGGATAGATTATATTCAGAAAAAGTATGGAACTAAAAAGTTTCATTTATTTTATGAATGAATATTATAGTAAATATTATAGAGAATTTTCTTATAGGTTATTGGAGTTAAGGTTAAGTATGATATTTTCTTTTCTTTTTCTTTTTTCTTATTATTATAAATCTTCTTATTAACCCTGTATTCTGCTCTGGGAAGTGAAGGGAGGGGGGTTGGGGGTGGGAGGGAGGAAATGTGGGGGGGTAAGTGTAATATAGATAATGGTTGCTTATAGGGGTGCGGCCTGGGCACTCCCCTTCAGGATCATCTGCATTTTCAACTATCATACTAATAGCATCAACAGTACTGATGTTTCTTCCTCCAATTTTAAAACAACATATCTTCTTCCGATTCAGTTTCTTCTCAGTATATTTTCAACACATAAACTGAACAAATAAACCACGTCTCCCTTCTTTGCCAATTTGGACTTATCCTATTTCATCATGTTCTGTCTGGATAATGGTTACCTGACCTGTATATAGATTTTTCAGATTTTTCTAGATTTTTGTAGATTGGATGTTCTGAGAGTCTCATTTTCCTAAGGACATCCCACAGCTTGACATAAATACTCTGCGGCTTTTTCAATTACCAGCATTTATCAGCAAAGACATACTTGTTATCCTCAGACTTTTCTAAGCCACTTTGAACATCTGACATCTCCTTTTCCATGCAGGGCTCTAATCTTCATTGGATTATCTTGAGCTTTTTTTTAACTAGCATACAAAATAAGGATATTGTATGATCGTATGGAGTCATGGTGCTGCAGTGTTTAGAATGCAGTATTGCAGGCTACTGCTGGCTGCCGGCTGCCAGCAGTTTGGCAGTTCGATTCTCACTGGCTCAAGGTTGACTCAGCCTTCCATCCTTCCCAGGTTGGTAAAATGAGACCCAGATTGTTAGGGGCAATATGCTGACTCTGTAAACCGCTTAGAGAGCACTGTAAAGCACTATGAAGCGGTATATAAGTCTAAACACTATTGCTATTACTCTTCAGACAGGAAGACAGTGCAGAGAGTGGTGAGGATGGCAGAAAAGATTATTGGTAGTTCATTTCCTTCTATCCAGGACATAGCATATAAACGATGCTTGAGCAGGATCTACAAGATTATCCGGGACACTACACATCCTCTTTACAACCTGTTCTCTTTGTTACCTTCTGGGATGTGGCTTTGTGGTATCTGAAGCAGAACATCTAGATTCAATCACAGTTTTGTCCCATATAGCATCAACCTTTCTTTTCAGATCTGATGCCTTAGTTTGGTTAGAACCTTTACTAATTCATCTCCTATTGTTTGCTATATTTCTATAGATATACCATTAATTGCTACAGTTTTCCACTAGTGACTTTTAGCATGTCCATTCAATGTTGAAAACTCCTTCTGTGTTGGGAGATCTTTTGGAAGTGCATCCTTGCTTTTCTGTGTCAACGTGATGTAAGCCACTCAGTCACCTGAACTGCGAGATAGACAAATAAATTTGATAGATTAAACAGATCCATAGATCAATAGAGATAGAACACTTTTATTTTCTTTATTTGTTTACAGATGTTGTTTTAATACTGTTTCTTGTCTCTTCTACCTGGTCTCTAAAATTCTTTAAGTTCTTCCACCATTTGTTTTGACATACAGTTTGCTTTCTTCTGCTTCTTGGTGTTTTGTTGCTCTTCACACTTATCCTTAATAACTTTTTTATTTCATTCCACACTTCCTTTGGTTTCCTAGCAATGAAGTTCAGGACTTCAAAGCAACTTAAGTTCTCCTTGAAAATGCTGGGTATATCATCAATATCATAGTATGGAAATAGGCTGGTTTTACTGTTTACTTTAGCTAGATTTGGAACCTGAACAAAAACAGTTTATGATATAGTCAATTTGATTTATGCATATTCTGGCGATGTAGGCATCATTTCAATCACCATTGGAAAATAGAAAAGAATGACTTTCTCCTGCTTCTTTTCTGTTTCCTAGGCCATACAGTCCAACTATATTTTCCTTCCTAACATTTCCAACTTTGGCATTCCAGTTTCCAACCATAAGCAACACATGTTCTGTTGATTTCAGATTGCCCTTGACCATAAACTTAATCAACCTTCTTTTCTTCTGTACCAGTGGTAGATAATTATAATATGAAAAGGTTGTCTGCAATATCTAATTGATGCTATCTGATCACTGAATGTACTGTGCCTAAGCGCTATCTCTGTTATATCTTTCTTAATATGAAAGCAACACAATTTCTTTTTTATTTTTTATGTCCTGACCACTAAACAATATGGTCTTCCTGATTCCCACTATAAATGTGTCTTTGCAGGTTTGGATTTTCTTTTCCTGCATGGTAATATCATCAACTAGACATCCAGAAGGTTTTCTTCTAGCCACATCCTAAAAACCTTTAGTACTCTGAAAGATCCTCAGTAATTCCTCGGAAGCATGTTGAGTACCATAAGTCTGAGAGACTCAGCATCTAGCACTATATCACCAACATTTTAACTTGTCTGTGTGGTTTTTAAAAAATACAGGTGTGGCTTACCATCTGCCTTCTTCCATATAATATGAAATGATACCTTTGCTGTTGTCACCAAAGTAATAATCCAATCCCAGCATTTTCTTATATTGCTGCTGCTTGGTATAGGTGTCAACTCTACAACAAACCTGGATAAAGCCATCTTGCTTATTCTAGAATGGGAGGGGGGAAGTGGAGGTTTTCTAATAATCAAAGCAATTCTCTGTCCCATGGGAACCAAGGTCATTTCAAACAGTCAGATTAGGGAATTGGGTATACTGTTAGAAAGCTTGCTAAACTATTCTATTGGGAAACGTAGTTGATTGAATAGTTTTGGTATGGGAAGTTTAACTTTATAATAGTGTAACTCTTTGGAAGGAATTTCAAACTTGGTTTCACTTTTGATTGTGCCAATACTTTGTAACCAATAAACGTGTACTTTGAGGACGCCTCTAGCCTTAGAGTTCTGATTTACTTGGTCTCATCTATCAGAATCATGGCAATAGGTTCCTGTCTGTTTAGCTGGACAACTCAAATAACATTCACACCTTGAGTAACCTACTAGGTGTGTATTCTCTTGGTGTAATCTTTTAAAATTTAGCACAGCAGGATGTGAAGGTATATGATTGTTTAACTACTATTAAATATGATAATATGATAATAGTATGAAAATATTGATCACATTGCAAGCATCTTTTCTAACATTTGCCATATAGATATCTCAATGAATATGGCAAATAAAATCCAGAGATTAATTAGAGTTTCAGGAAAAAGCCCAGTAATGGCTTTATCTATTCAAAATGTTATAGACAAGAATGATTTAATATTATAGTAAACTATAATGAAAACACAATTGTTAATGACAGCAAAAACTGGGCAAAGAACAGGCTGGGCAAGATTGCTATGACTGCTGCTGTTTCTATAATAGAGGTAGTCCTTGATGTACAACTGTAATTGCGCCTGAAAGTCATGAGGGTCATTAAGTGGGTCACCATGTGACTACATCTGATTTATGATCTTTTTTGCTGTGGTTGTTAAGCAAACAACACAACCGATTATATTGGTTAATGTATCCGTTTTAAATTAATCAATGGGCTAATTTTGCAAGAAACTGGAAGTAAACACTCATTTCTAGCAAAAAATATTGTAAATCACACTGATATGACTGCTAGGCACTGCAAATGGCCATAAATGTGGGCTGGTTGCCATGTTCTGGAAGATTCCTTTGACTCTTGAAATACTACTTCATGGTGATGGTAGGGGACTCATAGATCAAGTTGTAAGAGATACACAATTCTGAAGATATTAGAAAAATAACTAAGTTTTCTCTTTAGCAGTTATCATAAAGTTCAGCTATTGTCCCAGCCCACGGAAGACCTATAGATCTGAATCATCCAATGACATCTCAGGAAAAAGAAAAAAGATAAACATATTTATTTTTCAGACAGATATTCGTCAAGAAAAACTATAAATGAAGGGGCTAGTATGTTTAAATGACTCTCAGTTTAGTTACTTGAAGAAAATACAAATTTGTATCTATTTCAGAGACTGCTCCTAATAAGACTCTTACAGTTTTCAGTGTTGCTCCTCTTGAGAATTTTCCAAGTTCTTGCTTCCTCTCAAAGCAAACAAATTAGCCTATAGAGATTTGAATGGAACCCTGCAGAGTGCAGGATGCATGTATCTACTTCACTGAACAGGTCATTTGTCCTTTTACAGTTTCTTGCAGTCAGAGGCTGCCAAGAACAATAGTTTGCCTTCATATTTCATATGAATACACCACGAAGCACAATGTAAATACAAATCCTCACAACACCCCCATGGTCATGTGATTGCATTTTCGGTACTCAGCAACTGGCCACATTTACAGGCATTTGCAGTGCACTATGGTCATGTGACTACAATTTATGATGGTTTGCTGAAAAACAGTGTTTACTATTGGTGTTTGGTAAAAACCACCCCATAGTGAACAATAACAACCACAACTTTGCTTAATGACTATGACATTTGCTTAATGAGTGCCGCAAAAAATACTGTAAAATCAGGTCTAGTTCCATGGTGATCCACGTTATGACCATCACAATTTATGTCGATAATTGCAAGGGTCAATTACAGTCATAATTTGAGGATTACTTGTATTTTGTGGCAAATTTTGTTCCTAAGAAAGAAAGACAATGAACAAGTATTATTTTCGTAATGGTTTACACTGAAAATCATATAGGGGTCCATAGAAATGTGTGACCCTCAAAAATTGATCCCAGAACTGAAACTGGGCAGTTTGGTGTGTTGGGCCTTGGTTGTAATAAGCTCCAGTTGAGGTTTGCTTCAATGAAAACCATTCTCTGGATCCCTTTCTTCCTACAGTACTTCAATCACAGAAGATGCAGCAAACAATTTTATAAACTTATTCCAGGCAGCTTTGACTCTGCATGTGAGACTAAGATAGTCTGAATAGAGTTTACGTTCTGCAAGTTTGCCATTGAACTATGAAGTGTAGATGTTGTTATTTCTAGATGAATATGAGCTCCTAAACTGACTAAATTTGATCTAAATGGAAGATTATTCTTACAGTGGCCTAAGTGGAAGTATTCTGATCTTCTGGTATTTGAATAACAGAAGAAAAAACCAAAGAAGCAGTGCCAGCATTTGCACCAAACTCTTGGGCATGGTCTCTACTAACAGATTTTATTAGTTCATCCTGTTCCAGTAATTGCTATTTGGGTAGCCACGTTCCCCGATGGCAAAAGATTCACTCTATAAGACCCCATGGACTTGCAACAGTCTGAGACTGGAAGGGAAATTGTCAGCAAAGACTACCTGCCTTAAAATTCGTCCTATTAAGCTTCAGAGAAGATCATTAGGGCTATTGCTTCCCTCTGTTAACTTCTTTCATTCCCTCCATTCCCCAGAAGGACTGAGAACAATCTTTCACCCAAGGAAACAGTACAGGGAACTTCTAACTCAGAGGTCCCCAACATTTTGGGCACCAGGGACGGGTTCCATGGAGAGAAGTTTTTCCGTGGAGAGGGTGTGTGGTTTGGTGTGCTGCCTGCATCTCGCAGATAGGGCTTTGCTTGTTTGTGCAGACCGGATGCTGGCATGCCGCAACCCAGTACCAGTCCATGGACCGGGGGTTAGTGACCCCTGCTCTAACTATTATGCTGCAGATGCCAAGGGTGGTCCCTAAAAAGAGCTACATGGAAAACTGCCTTTGTAAGTTCTGTTGAAGATACCATTCAGATTCCAAATCACCTGGTATAAAGATGATCTTGATGGAAATATGCAAGAATCATTACCTAGGCAAAAGAAGCCAAAATACTTTTCAAGTCCAGAGTCCGGCGATATCATTTGGAAGCGGCTCAGGGAGATGCCTCCTAATTCACTGAAGTACAGAAGAGGAAGGAGGTACAGCACAATCAGCCTTGCAAGATTCTGTTAATATTGCCAATCTCAGTAAAGGTAAGTTTTAGCCTTCCTCTGGAGTTGATTTTCTGATTTGGGGCTGACATTCATCTGTCAGAAAGCTTTCCTGAAGTACCTAAGGAGTTACTCAAGACTTCAGAGGTCAATAGCAATAAAGAAAATTAAAATGAATTCAAAAAAGGAATTGTTTTGGTAACTTAATAATGCTGCACAGCTTTCTGTAAATGATAAATTTACAGCATACCAAAATGCTAATTTATACAAATTGTTGTGTAACAAATTACACAATACAATACAGAATAAAACCTCAGACTACTTTTAAGATTCTGATCAGATAGCAGCTCTTTCATAAATATTCAAAATGTTTCATACCTGATACAGGAACCTTTTCACCCGTCAAAGTTCCATTTTCTTGCTGAGCTACCAGATTTTTCAGTATAACTTGTGTGGCTCCCAGTCTTGGCAGTGTGACATATGTAAGAAATGGCAAATTGTTTTTCTTTGCAAATGCCTGACTGGTTTCTCTTCTTTTTCTAAGAAAGCCACCTTCTGGAAACAATACAATCCACTTGCGACTACGGCTCCTGTAATATTTTTCTAGATGTTCATGGAGGAGTACAAGCTGCTGGTCACGATAAGCTTTTCCCTAAAATGGAAACGACAAAAAGAATACTTTATAAAATATCAGAATAATCTCTACTTTCCCACCCAAAGTAGTTATTTTTACTCAAACCAATGTTTCCAATAAATTGTGAATTTAGGAAATAAAAAAGTAAACATGAAATTAATATATAAATAAATATTTTTTCAGAACTTCAGTTTTCTTTATCAACAGCTAGGTTCATATATTACCACAAGGTATATAATATGCTTTGTTTGATTAGAACTTAGTATGAAGTATACCAAGTATGTATGGATTTTTAAATAAAATACAAAATAAGCCATGGCTTATTACTATATGATGAGGGGGTCCCCAGTACTCTCTGAGTTTTGTTGTTTTCTTACAGGTGTTTCATTACCCAAACTAGGTAACATCATCAGTGCCACAGTAGTAGGGAGTGGGTTTTGCTCTCAATTCATATTCTAGTGGCTTGCTCTGTCAATGTTGGTGGAGGTGGTCTTAAGAGGTTCTTTGGTTGGGCTGTTTAATGTTAGCTTGTTTTGCAGTTACTTGATTGGGGTACTGTTTACTTCTTGATTGTTAGTCTGGTATTAATCTTGGTGTTAATCTACAGTGCTCATGTGGGTGAAGTTATTTTTGTCTTTTTGTTCCCTTTTTAATTTGTTGGTTGTCTCCTTGCATAGTATGTAGATGTTATTTTTATCTATGTGGCTATTAATGGCTGGTTTGTCGGAGTGCCAGGTTTCCAATAATTCTCTAGCGTTTTTGGACTTGGCTTGGTATAGGATGGTCACAATTTTCCAGTTGAAACTATAGATAAGTCTGTCTATATGTTATGAAATTAAAGAGATTTTTTTCATCATTAAAGACATATACATATACCACTTCCTCTGTATATGTAGAGGTTATATATAACTCTTGTTTTTTCTTGTGGAGCTGCTCAATTTTTTGGTTTACTTAAGATGTTTTGGAGAGCTTTAGTTGATTTGTGTGCTATGCTGATGCCATGTAGTAGTAATTGTCTGTTAGTGGTTTCTGAGATGATTTTGATGTATGACAATGTTATCTGTCATGGTTCCGATGATAAGACCAACAAAATCAGAACTCTGAGGCTAGAGATTTCCTCAAAGAACATGTTTATTGGTTACAAAATATTGGCACAGTCAAAAGTGAAACCAAGTCTGAAATTCCCTCCAAAGAGTTACACTATTACAAAGTTAAACTTCCCAACCCAGTGCTATTCAACTGGCTATGCTCCCCAATAGAATAATTTGGTGGGCTTTCTAAAACCCCAACCCTAGAGTGGAATCAATAAAAGTTCATCTTCAGCAGTCTTGAGGGTGATTTTGTACTAAGGGATTGTCTCTGCCTGATAGAGATCTGCCAGGATTGTGATTCTCTCCTGCAGTACAACTTCCCAGGTTGGATTATCTGGTTCTTGGGCCGAGCCTCTGCCATCAGCACTTCCTCAGTGATCAGAGCAGCTGCTTGCGCTCTGATAGCCAAATCCCCGCTGTGACCAGTGGTGGATTCATCCTTCTTCTCCATTGCAGATTCTTCGCTGAGTCTTTGCCATCCTCCCCAAAATGGTGGGTAGGTGGCCAGGGCTCAGCACCCCAGGGAAAATAAGGTTTTGTAGGAGACTTGGTTTAATGTCATGGTTCTGATGATAAGACCAACAATATCTGAACTCCAAGGCTAGAGATTTCCTCAAAGAACATATTTATTGGTTACAAAATATCGGCACGATCAAAAGTGAAACCAAGTCTGAAATTCTCTCCAAAACGTTACACTATTACAAAGTCAAACTTCCCACCCCAGTGCTATGCAATCGGCTATGTTCCCAATAGAATAATTTGGTGGGCTTTCTAACAAAACACTCAACCCTCTAAGTGAGGGGTCCAAACTTGGCCCTTTTATGATTTGTGGACTTCAACTCCCAGAATTCCTTAGCCAGGCACACTGGCTGAGGAATTCTGGGAGTTGAAGTCCACAAGTCATAAAAGGGCCAAGTTTGAAGACCCCTGCTCTAAGCTAACTGATAGAATGACTTTGGTTCCCACGGGACTCAATATTGTTTAGACTAGCAAAAATACTCCGCACCCCCTCTCTTTCTTGTAGCAACCTAGAATGACAAGATGGCTTCAGCCAGGTTCGTTGTAGAGTTGACAGAATCCTTGTTATCGCTTGTGTTGATTGTGCTATATTGAACTGAATGGTCAGTGCTCAAGCATAAACATACTGCAGCAACTCAGAACAGCAGAAAAAGGAAACAGATCAGCTATACAACATCTTCCAACAAAATGGATATCCATGCAACTTCATCAAAATGTGCTGACCTCTTAACAAGCCAAGGGAACAAAAAGACCAAAACACCTCCCCGCCAGCAATCAACACTCAGATGAACATAGATTAACATCAAGATTAACTAACATCAGACTAATAATCAAGAAGTATTTTTTTTCTTTTTACAACCCTGTAATCCCTTGTTTCGGGGTGGAATCAGGGCGACTGAATGAAGCTGAGCTTTTTACTGGCCAGATGCCCTTCCTGATGCTTAAGAAAAGTTTGCAGCAGATATTTTCTCTTTGTGCCCTAATAGAGAAACATCTGTCACTGCCAAGGATTGAATTCTCAATCTTCTGAGTGGGAGTATCTTCACCTCTAGGCCACCTTGTTATTCAATCAAGAAGTACACAATACCCGAATCAAATAGCTGCAAAACAGGGTAACAGTAAGCACCCCAACCAAAGAACATCTAAGACCACCCCTACCAACAAGGCAAGCCTCTAGAATATGAATTGAGAGCAAACTCAACTCCCTACTAGCATTGATCATGTTATTTATTTATTTATTTATTTATGAGACTTATATACTGCTTTAAGTGCAAGCACTCTCTAAGCGGTGTACACCAGTAAGCAATGTATATATATATTTACATTGCCCCCAACAATCTGGGTCCTCATTTTACCTACCCCGGAAGGATGGAAAGCTGAGTCAACCTTGAGTCGGTGACATTTGAACCGCTGACCTGCTGAACACAGTCAGCTAAAGTGGCCTGCAGTACTGCACTCTAACTGCTGTTTGGGTAATGAAACATCTACAGTAGGGGTCCCTAACCTCTGGTCCGTGGACTGCCAGAAACCGGGCCACATAAACAAGTGAAGCCCCATCTGCAGGATGCAGGCAGCACACAAATCCACGCCGCCTCCGGTCCACAGAAAAACCTTTTTCCACAGAACTGGTCCCTGGTGCCTAAAAGGTTGGGGGCCACTGATCTACAAGAAAATAATATTGCTCAGAGAACACCATGTCAACCCTGAACTACAAAATATTTTTCTTTATTGATATATTGTATGATTTCATACAGTATTTGGATTAAGAGTATTATTAGAAATTAGATACAAAATTAAATCATGGAGTTGATCATTATTTAAGTAAGAAGATATTCATATATTTGTAGTTATAAACAACATATATCGTTAATAACATTAAAAAGAAAAGTGTGATTCCTGGGTATATTCATCTTCTAAGTGACCACAAAACACATGAGCACCAGGAATATTATAAAACTATAAAAGTTTAATACAATTAATCACCTAGCTTTCGTCGGCAGCTACTGACATCATCAGGGTACAATGTTAGTCGATGGGAGAGTTCATTTATAGGTAAAACGCTGCTTGCACCCGGCTCCTAGATCTCGTCACCAGTCCCAATTGGCTAAGCCGCGCTCTAGTTGTAACTTCCGTATCAGTGACTGTGCTTTTCTTGCATCTCCTGCCTACATGTGTATTATTATGCATTCTCCCCTCATGTGGTCCTAAGTTGGGGGAGTTTTCTCCCCCCCCCTTTTTGGGTTAGTCAGGAACTCCGCATCTCTCAGCTGCCCTCTCTTCTCGCACTTTTTCTCCCCTTGTCCGGGCTGTCCTGCTATGATATATTCTCTCTCCCCTTCCTCCTTTCCGTATTCCCCATCCACATCCCAGTTGCCATCTTTTCTCTTGTGGAGTTGCGCCCTTAACACCTCCCATTGATTCTTGCTCTCCAGTCCCCCCCTTCCATTCACATGGTCATCGTTCTTGTGGCTGCTGTCCCGTCTGGCATCTGCTTTCTCCTCCCCCCATTTCTAATACTGTTGGTCTCCATATCATCTCGGGTGTCTCGGGCGTCACTTCGTGGCCCCCATTGGCGCAATCAGACCGTCCCTTTGGGGCAGATTGATGTAACCATCCTCCCCCTTCTCGGGTGCGGTCGATCTGTTGCTGCCTCGAGCCGGCTCCTCCTGTCTTCCCCATTCGGGGAGTCCAGTGGAATCCTAGGTTTGTTGATCGTCATTCCTTTACCACCCGACAACCCCCTTGTTCTTTGGGAGCGCGTACATGCTCCCAGGGTGGGGGAGTCCTTTGATCCTTGGTTTTCCCCCACCTGAATGTTCGTAGGTGGGGCTACTCCTCCCAGATACTTCGGGAGGCACGGGGGAGTCCCTGGTTCGTTAACCGCCGTCCCTTCATCACTCAATAGTCCCCTTGTTCTTTGGGGGCGTGTGTGCGCTTTCGGGGTGGGGGTGGAGGAAAAGCCTCTCAGTCGTTGGTTATCCTCTGTCTGCATGTGCATGGGTGGTGTCACTCCTCCTAGGTGCTTCAGGAGGCGTGGGGGAATCTCTGGCTCGTTGATTCTGTTCCTTCGCTACCTGGCAGTCTCTTTGCTTTTGGGGAGTGTGTACATGCCCTCGAGGCGGGGGGGAGGTCTTTTAGGTGTTGATTATTCCCCACCTGGATGTTCGTGAGTCGTTGCGGTGAGGGACTCATCTCCTTCATGGTTTCCTTCTCTGGGACCCGCGGTGCGATGTCAGGTTGCTTCCACCAGGATGGGTGATCACACGTACTCCACTGATTGCTGGAACAGTCCTTGCAGTCGATCCTATATATAATCGCTGATTTTTCCCACGCTGGGGAGTGGATCCTTGGGCTGCATAACCTTAGAGTGTAGTGTTTGGTTGGGTCTATGTGCCACCTTCACATTATACAGTGCTAGCAGCCTAGCTGTTGCCTCAGAAACATTACTAATGTAACGGAGAGTAACACGGATTGCCTATGATGGTAATTCTTCTGTCCGTGGGTTCTCCAGGAGTTTCGACGGTATACTGTGGCGCTTAACAAATTTTGTTGGATAGCCATTGCGTCTACATATGTGGAAGAGATGTTTCCTTTGTGAATTATGTTCCAGCAATTATGTGGGAGAAACCTCCAAGAGAGTGAAAACCAGGATCCACGAATACAGGTTAGCTGTAAAAAGGGGGGAGCAGTACTCTCAGATCTGGACACATATGGCGGAATCTGGGCATAGATTTGACTTTGATAACATACGTGTCATAGCCAGTAATAACACAAAAGGGGGCCGGTTGCTTAAAGAAGCCTGGCTCTCGGATGGAGATTCTATCAACCGACATATTGACTTGTGCACATAACATTTGACACTGAGGGCATAGAGTACGTATGATCACCCATCCAGGTGGAAGCAACCTGACATCGCACCGCGGGTCCCGGAGAAGGAAACCATGGAGAAGATGAGTCCCTCACCCCAACGACTCACGAACATCCAGGTGGGGAATAATCAACGGCCAAAAGACCCCCCCCCCACCCCGAGGGCATGTACACGCTCCCAAAAAGTAAAGAGACTGCCGGGTAGCGAAGGAACAGCGACCAACGAGCCAGAGATTCCCCCACGCCTCCTGAAGCACCTAGGAGGAGTGACACCACCCATGGACATCCAGACAGAGGATAACCAACAACTGAGAGGCTTTCCCTCCACCTCCACCCCCACCCTGAAAGCGCACACACGCCCCCGAAGAACAAGGGGACTATTGAGTGACGAAGGGACACCAGTTAACGAACCAGGGACTCCCCCGTGCCTCCCGAAGTATCTGGGAGGAGTAGCCCCACCTACGAACATTCAGGTGGGGGATAACCAAGGATCAAAGGACTCCCCACCCTGGGAGCACATACGCACTCCCAAAGAACAAGGGGGTTGTCAGGTGGTAAAGGAATGACAATCAACAAACCTAGGATTCCACTGGACTCCCCGAATGGGGAAGACAGGAGGAGCCGGCTCGAGGCAGCAACATCGACTGCACCTGAGAAGGGGGAGGATGGTTACATCAATTGGCCTCACAGGGACAGCCCTATTGCGCCAACGGGGGCCACGAAGTGACGCCCGAGACGCCCAAGATGATACGGAGACCAACAGTATTAGAAATGGGGGGGAGGAGAAAGTAGATGCCAGACGGGACAGCAGCCACAAGAACGATGACCATGTGAATGGAAGGGGGAAATGGAGAGCAAGAATCAATGGAAGGTTTTAAGGGCGCAACTCCACAAGAGAAAAGATGGCAACTGGGATGTGATGGGGAATACGGAAAGGAGGAAGGGGAGAGAGAATATATTATAGCAGGACATCCCAGACAAGGGGAGAGAAAGTGCGAGAAGAGAGGGCAGCTGAGAGATGCGGAGCTCCTGACTAACCAAAAAAGGGGGGGAGAAAACTCCCCCAACTTAGGACCACATGAGGGGAGAATGCATAATAATACACACGTAGGCAGGAGATGCAAGAAAAGCACAGTCACTGATACGGAAGTTACGACTAGAGCGCGGCTTAGCCAATTGGGACCTGTGACGAGATCTAGGAGCCAGGTGCAAGCAGCGCTTTACCTATAAATGAACTCTCCCATCGACTAACATTGTACCCTGACGATGTCAGTAGCTGCCGACAAAAACTAGGTGATTAATTGTATTAAACTTTTATAGTTTTATAATATTCCTGGTGCTTATGTGTTTTTGGGTCGCTTAGTAGATAGATAGATAGATAGATAGATAGATAGATAGATAGATAGATAGATAGATATAAATTTCTACACTTCACTAACAAGGATTGGTAAAAGAATAATACTATTAACAGAACTAAAAAAAGGATAGCTTTCATTCAAGTTTAAGTGCTGATCGTGACCTAGAGAACCCTTTATGGCACTATGTTACCTTCAGGACCGTAGTCACCTACCCACTGATCAAGTTGACTTGAAAAAAGCAGTTTGGGGAAGGGGGAAGGGGAAAAACCTCAAAGTGCTGTTTCTGCCACTAGAGATTAGGCAAGCAGTTATTTGAATTGCCTTACAGATGCACTGAAAACAGAACTCTTCCAGATGGTGTTCTGAGATATGACAATAGGGATTTTGATTTATTCTACATGTTTGTGTTTTCTATTTTTAACTTCCTCCATTCCCTCCACTCCTCAGAAGGATTGAGAATGATTTTTCACTCAAGGAAACTGAAAAGGGAACCTCCTCAGATGCCGACAGTGGCACCTGAGGAAAGCTACATGGAGAATGCCTTGATAGGTAGTCACATGTCCTGAATCTGAAAATATTATTCAGATTCCCAATCTCCATAAATGGTCACTAACTGTACATAATAGTAAAGATGACTGCATACCAACTTTGCATTAATTGTTGTATTCCCATAAACCAATCAGAGTTTTGTGGGATTGTGATAGGACACAAATGAAATAAATAAACATTAAGGTAAAAATATATGGACAATAGAAAGAATGCAATCTTATTCTGGTCCTAGGAAGTATGTATACAGAAGTAAGGACATCATTCATAGGGGAGACCTGCAGATATATAAAACGATTAGCAGACAGTGTAATTATATGTAATTTGATTTTCACAGAGGTAAGCACTATATTCAGTTAAAAATGATTTACAGAAATTATGCAAATTTAAAACTATTTCTTTCTTATGCATTTTTCTAAGTTTCCATTACTAAGGTTCAAGTTAGCAGATGGGCAAAGATTGAATCACTTCTTATAAGTGGACTTAAGCACGAAGCTTTAATTTTAGAAATAATTCTGCCCCTTCCTTATCCTAGAAAAAACATCCAAAAGCTGAAAAAGCATTATGAGATGAGCTTTATGTTAAAAAAAGTAGCTCTTTTAATCTTAATTTAAAAAAAAAATAAAGGAAAAAGTGAACACAGAATCTGTTCAACAGAGTAAATAAAGACAATCTAATCAGTCTTATAAACTTGTTCCGCACTAATCCAGTTAAATGTAAACTTCCCAGAGAACAGGAAATTTAATTATCTGTGAATTAATTATTCTTCTATTTCTCCCTGTAGCCAAACAAGGTAGACTAGACTAAAAAAACAATGCCATATAGATCAAGATTTTTATTTTAACAGATGAATATGTCCTCCTCCACTTTTATCTTCATGTTGGGAAGGGAGGGGCCTGCCTGATATGTTTATGCAATCCCCTCTTATCTGACCATTGCTCCGATATTTACTCTTTCTCCTGCCTTCAAGGTCATTCCCTATGCCCTTTATACTCCCCCATTGACATCATCTTTTATATTTGGGGATATAAAATCAAAATATGTTCCTGTCATTATTTCTTTTGTTGCTAGCTTTATAACTAATTTCTCAGTCTCCCAAGCTTAACAATTTCTAGCCAAATGGAAATATTAAAAACTTCTAAACTGTGGCCATTTCTTTTCATATTTTCCCATAGAAACCTGGAGTGATCAGAAACTGAAGGAGAGATCAACAAACTGTTATAGAACAGAACTAGATCTAAAGAAGAGGAGGAAATAGATATCAGATTTTGCAGAGCTATGATCATTCTATTTTCAACCTTGTGGTCTGGATCTAGGCTACTTCCATTCTCCAGCTGCTCTCTAAAATGGTCCATTAGGAAATGTTATTTTTCAACTCACTCTTCTTTCTCCAGGGACCATTTTTTTTGTCTTTAACTTATAGCCTACATCAGTGATGGCGAACTGTTTAGAGACCGAGTGCCCAAAAATTGGCCTGCCCCCGCTCCACCTCCTGCCCGCCCCCGCTCCGTCCCCCATCCCACCTGCCTGCAGGGCCACTCACCGCCTCCAGGGCCCGCCGATCGCCCAGGCGCGCCATGGTGGCCACGCCCTCTGCTTGCTCCCCGCAGCATCAACTGTACGGGATGAGACATGAGAGCACAGTCTTGTCTATGCTGCCTGGCTGCCATGTCCTTGGCTGCGCTGCTCCATATGGACCACTCTCGGGGGCGACTCTCCTCCATGGGGGCTGTTGGTGAGGGGGTCGTGGGGGGAGGTGAAGCTGGGGCAACGGCACGTGTGCCCACAGAGAGGGCTCTAAGTGCCATCTCTGGCACACGTGCCATAGGTTCACCACCACTGGCCTACGTGTTCACCTTAATCCTTTTGAAGTTAATAGGGTGCTCGTCCTTATCACTTTTTCTGACTTTCACTTTCTTTTTCTGCACACACTGTTGAACAGCAGGAAACAATTTCCAAAAACCAGAATATTGCATCTGCATCAGTAGTATTCTCTGAAATAGATAGGGTTGATTGTTGGCTATCTAATAATATACTGTATCTTAGAATTTGCTAAATCAATAATTGAATAAAGGTATTTGCAAAAGCCTATAAAACCAGAAAAGTCACTCTGTTCAGATTTTTTCCTGACATGTCTATTATGCAGATTTATGAGAGATGAATTTTACAGCTTAAATAATCCTTTCCAAATCTATAATTCTATGAAGAATATAAATGTTTTATATATCAATGATACATTATTACAATTTTTGGTTCCCTGACATTTAAGGATGCAAAATATTCTGTTCCACTTCAAATCCAAAAAAATCATCTATATGTGTAAAAACACTAAAATCTTAGGTAAGTGTGTTTCAGTTTTTAAAATGAGTTGCCCAGAGTGCCTGAAAGGTGGGTGGTTATATAAATGTTTTAAATAAATAAGTACGGGACACATCTGGCATATGGAGAAGTCATTCAGACAAAGCCAAAACACAGATTAATAGCATATTTTAAAAGTTTGGATTCACTTGTTTCTATCTCACACTAAATTAGAAATTTGTGGCAAACCATGTACTCCAATTCCCTAAAAACCATAGTTTGCTGTAAACAGAGGTCTGGTATTTCTAGGTGGGTGAACAAAATAAATGGCACAAATCTACAGTACACATAAAACTAAACGGGTATTCTTAGAAGTTACTGTGTGTTTCTCCACATTCTGTTAATTTTTTCATTTATTGTTGACACTATTTGAAATGGATTTCAATTTAATATATAGCAATATCAACACAATAGCACTTAGACTTATACACTGTACCACAGTATTTTACAGCACTCTCTTGGCTGGTTTACAATGTCAGCATATTGCCCTCAACAATTGGGATCCTCCTTTTACCAACCTTGGAAGGATGGAAGGCTGAATCAACCTTGAGCCTATCAGGATTGAACTCCAGGCTGTGAGCAGAATTAGCCTGCAATACTGCATTCTAACCATTGCGCCACCAAGGCTCTCCATATACACTGACAATCATAGCAAGGTACAAATAAATATTTAGGAAAGCAGATTTTACTATTAAAATATTTGTAATTCTTGCCTGTCTTATAAAGAAGTCTCCATGAATCAGAGATACAATTCCAAAATTTGTGTATTTAAATATATGATCCATCAGCCACATCATCCGACGAACAACCTAGGAAAATTGAGATAAGAAATAGTGTGCATTCTACATATAAACAAAACAAAAATTTGAGAGGAGTTTTCTGTTCCATAGAAAAAATGTATAAAAAAAATACAAAAAATATTTTTGCTATTAAATAGAAAACTGAATACAAATTGCATCCTTAGAGATAAAAGCTTACTAGCTTTCAAGAAGTATTTACTAAAACAATATTCTCTCAGTATATTTCTCCTTCTTCCTAAAATCCTTACTTTCACTTTATATAAAATAGATAGTTATTTCTTCAATATTTTGGATATGATTTATCTAAATCATTTAAATCATTTATTTAAAATCTACTTTCATTAGTTAACATTTTTAAAGCTCTCACATAATCTTTATTTTAATTTTATTTTTTTTATTTCAGGTAAGAAAAAGCAAGAGAATATAAAGCAAATATGTAGATATAAACAGGATTTGCAAAATTATATTGATTATTCAAAAAATATACCTGTCAAATAATACTTTTTAAGATCTTTAAACATTTCTGTTTTAGAAAGCATTCATTTACAATGTTAACTTAATTTTTAAAATTTTTGTACATGTACAAAGTTGACAAAGTTAACCTAATTCTTGTATTATACCTATCACATTCATTTTAAATATGCCATTATATGTTCTCTACAGGTAGTCTACAGGTTCTCTACAGGTAGTCCTCGACTTATAACAGTTCATTTAGTGACCATTCAAAGTTACAGTGGCACTGAAAAAAGTGACTTATGACTAGTTCATATTTTTGATAGTTGCAATGTTCCAGGGTTATGTGATCACATTTTGTGACCTTCTGACAAGCAATCAATAGGATAGCCAGATTCACTGAACAACCAGGTTGGTAACTAATCAACTGCAGTGATTCACTTAACAACTGTGGCAAGAAACATTGTAAAATGGAGCAAAACTCACTTAATAAATGTCTCACTTTACAACAGAAATTTTGGGCTCAATTGTGGTTGTAAGTCGAGGACAACTTGTATTTTATTTGTCCCATTTTGAATGATATAATTTCTTATGCTACAAAAATGAGATAAGAAAAAAGATGAGGACCAAATTAAGGTATCTAATTGCCATCACCAGTCTCCCAATATAAAAATATAAAACAAAAACAGATATACATAAAATAGTTCAGATAGTCCTCAAGTTTCAACAGCAACTGTATCTGGGATTCCTGTGCTGTTGCTAAGCAATGTGAATATAATGCATGACCACATCATTTAGCAATGGCAATCCAGGTAGTCCCAGATGTGCAGGTTGTTAAGGAGGGAAGCAATATTACACTAATGATACCCAACTAACTCTATGGCTTTCTACTACTAAATTCAATCAGTAATTTTGAATGTTTCTTAAGTTAAAAAATGGGATGGGTGAAAGAAAAAAAGAGAACCAGCTGAATTAGATGAAGACAAGATGAAAAGATTGTAAACAGGACTTGGGGACTGAGGTTCAACCGCTTGAATAAAATTGCATTCTCCTTATAACAGTGGCCCACAACCTTTTGGACATCAGGGACCAGTTCTGTGGAGAAAGGTTTTTCTATGGACTGGAGGGGGCGTGGTTTCGCATGCTGCCTACATCCCGTGGATAGGACTTCACTTATTTATGTGGTCTGGTTCCTGGCATGTCACGGACCAGTGCCAGTCTATGGACTGGGGGTTAGGGAACCCTGCCTTAAAAGATCAGAACCCTTATGTGGGAATCTTTCTTGAAACTCAGCTGTAACTGCATTCACTCCCTTAGCATTTACACCTGGCCCCAAATCTTTCAGGGCTTAGGAAATTTGTAAAGATGCATGGCTTCCATCAGACTCTTAACTGTCCAATGATTTGATTATTTTGTTCTTTACATATCTATTTTAACTTCAATACAAGTAGTCCTCTACTTATGAACACAACTGAACCCAACATTTCCATTGCTAAGCAAGACAGTTGTTAAGTCAGTTTTGCCTCATTTTACGATCTTTCTTGCCATAGTTGTTAAGTGAATCACTGCAGTTGTTAAGTTAGAAACAAGATTGTTAAGTGAATCTGCTTTCCCCATTGACTTTGCTTGTCAGGTTGCAAAAGGTGATCACATAACCCTGGGAAAATGCAACCATTATAAATATATATATCAGTTGCCAAACATCCAAATTTTTATTACATGACCATGGAGATGCTACAATAATCATAAGTATGAAAAATGGTCAGAATTCACTTTTTTCAATGCCATTTCTAACTTCAGTCACAATGGTTGTAAATTTTTATTTTTATTTATTATCATGGCTGTACATCAGAGCAGGTAGGTAGCTATGGATAGACAGATATAGACAGACAGATTTTAATGCTGCCTGACCTGAACCCTTGTGTGTCCTGCTTCTACAACAGACATGTACCGTGTTTCCCCCAAAATCAGACCTGCCCCGAAAATAAGCCCTAGCTTGGGGGGGGCTAATATAAGCCCTATCTCAAAAATAAGCCCTAGTTTTAGGGTGAGCCGCATGCCTAAAAATCAAGCTAGGATAGGGATGGAGCTATCCCACACTCCACGCACCTGCTTACTGTTGCAGTCAGGCCTCCCATACCCCGACACCTGTCTCGCCAGTCCACTTCTTCTGTGGCTCTTGCCATTGGTCAAGTGCGACTCCACTTCACTGTCAGAGGCCTTCAGGAAATGCCTCTGCAACTGAGAATGGAACTCTGGATTGATGCACATGTCACCCCTGGGTTTCATTTTGCTGTCAGAGGCGTTCAGGAAAGGCCTCCACAGCTGAGAACCGAATTCTGGATTGACGCGTGCGGCACCCCCTGAAAGCCCAACGGCAAAATGTAGGCCAGGGGCAAAGCATGCAAACAGCGGCAAGCAGCCGCAGAAGAAGCAGGCCGGCCACGAGGTGAGTCTGTGGAAAAGACATCCCCCAAAAATAAAAACTGGTGCCTCTTTTGGAGGCAAATAAAAAATAAGACTGGGTCTTATTTTGGGGGAAACACGGTAAATAATGTAAGTTGATGTGAGAAGATACAGAAATAAAAAATATGATTAAAGTATTGGATGGACATAGATTTTGTGTATTGGTTATCTAATGTTATATTTCTGAAAAAATTACCCAGATTGTTCAACAAGTACAGCATATCAACAATATCTATCAAAGTAGCATACCGTGCCTTTGTCTTGAAGGCACATCATTAGGGTGCAAATATCTCCGGTTGCTTGATGATTCACCAGCATCAAAGCTTCATCTTCTGAAACTGTTCTAATATCATCTCCCCATTCCATGACTATGCAAAAACAGAAGGGAAGAACAGACTTAATTAAAATAATGGTCCCTTACACAAATTTAAAATTGATGAAAATAACTCATGTTTCAGAGGTATTCCAACAGATTAGAATACATTGATTTGTAAATTTGGAGTACTTCAAATATAATACACTATTTAAAGCTAAAGTGATGTTTAATGGAAATACTTTCAAATTCTCTTAAGCTTTCTCTTAGAAAGCCCCAAATATACATTCTCCTACATTTATTTTTCCCCTACCTTTTCTCAATTGCTATTCAATTAATGCATTTTCAGGGTAAACATGTATGCAAAAAATCACTTTTGAGATGCCATTATAAAAAATACTTTGTAAAAATAATGTTCTTAATTTTTCACATGTATATGCATGAAATCAAATTTCAATAGCAGGTGATAAGAAGAAACAAAGACATAAAAATGAGGTAAAACTAAAATGTAGTAATCTTGCAATAAAATTTCTAAATCCAAGAACAAATACTATTTTCCATTTTTAAATTTGTAAATTATTATATACTATATATTGAACATGTATGTCAAAACTATCTTTGAAAATAAGTAAAACAATGATAAGGCAAGAAAAAAATGAAGACTTATAAAAATGAGACAAAATTAAAATGTAGTAATCTCACGGGTAAATTTCTAAATTCAGAAACAAATACCCTAGATTTTTCATTTCTAAATTTGTAAATTATTATATACTGTATATTGAACATGTATGTTGAAACTATCTTGAAAAATAAGTAAAACAATAATAAGATAAAGTCTCCTTCAAAGTGAACTCAATACTTGGCGATTTCATGATTATGTCATTATTTTCAAAAACTTGAAATGATTTACCATTGCATTCTTCTATTATTATTTCCTTAATTTTCTACTCTAGATTGGTATTTTCTGTAAGTCTCCCAGTCAAATAATAATCCAGCATGGATAAAGATTGCAAGGATGTTACAATGCTGCAGTTTTTAATTCATATTCTGATACCAAATGCTTAAAACTTAAAAGACACTGATGAATGAGAAACACTTGTATATAGTGAATTTTTTTTCCTTCACAGGTATATAAAAGTGTCTACAAACTACACTGAATCATACAAAAACATAGTGTATCATAAAATCCCAATTCAAGTCACACAAATTCAGTCCAGGTAGAGTTAAATTATGTTAACCCCCCCCCAAAAAATGGGTCAATTTTAGTTAACCATGGATAAATGTCATGTGATGATAGACCATGACTCAGTAGGACATGCAAGGAGAGCTACAAAACAGAACTTGCTAAAATTACCATGGGGCAATGATGGTTTTTATTTTCAGAATTTAAAATCTAATCCCTGATAATGGACCACTTTGTGGTTTTCCTATGAGCATACTGATACTAGCTCTGATTCAATACTGAAGCTGGCTAGTTTTATTGCAAGGTAGAGAAAATCATGACTGAACAATTCATTTGTGAATTGTCCCATATGAACCATCTGCCTGTTGTAAATATTACTGAAATATTATCTTCATATATCATAATTAAGGAAAGTAAAGAATCATGGAATATAGTCAGCCAAGAGTACTATAGATGTAGAATGATCTCCATCAAGAGTTCCAATAGTAATGTAAAGTTCAGTTATCTAGGAAAGCTTAGCAATGTTAATTCCTAAGTGTTATTCTATAAAATAGCTTGAACTAATTTTAATTAAATTCTGGAATTTTTAGATAGGATTCTCTCACTACAACATGTTCTACAGTTACATTGGAAGCTACAAAATGTTCCCAAGAAAAAAAACAGTATGGAGAAGAATCATAATAATTATGCTCTTCAAATAAATTTGATTAGGTCTTAAGATTGAAGAAGGTTACTACTCTAATTTTTGTTAAACTAATAGATGTAAGGAAATGTCTGTAAATAATTATCAAGTTTTTTACTTAATAATCACATTACTGATTCATTAAATGTATTAAGAATTCTAAATTTCTGAAGCCTGCTATGTCATCCTGAGAGAACATGCATTTCTTCCATCAATTCTCTTCAAAGCCTCTGTAATAAGCAAAACTAAAAGTATCTTATTCTTATGCATTTGACAAGACTGGTCAAAGTCTAAATTTTATCTTAAGTTCAAAATACACATACATATTTTCAAACATAAAAACGTTCAAGTGGCAAGATTTAGGTAACGTTAGCTAGTAGACCTGTCGTCCCAACATATGTAATTTCAAATATAACAATATCTATCTATACCTATTCATAACCAGAAATAATTAAGATATTCCTAAAGCAATGTTAAATACTTTTGAACTTAACAAATCTTAAGATCCTAAGTTTTTCTTTTAAAAAATCTGTTTTATTATTTTTAATATCAAGTATAGTTAAAAAGTACTGAAAAAGAAAGAATATACAAAAAAGCAAAGAATATATGTAAAAAAAGGGGGCTCATAGGAGTTCCATTTTATTCAAATGCTGAAATTAGGGGAAGAATGTCAAATGCAGCACCCCTCTGGAAGAAAGATAACAGCAGCAGTAACTACAAAAATGCTGCCCAAGGCAAGAAGAAGAGCTACCCTCTGTGTCAATGTAGGAGGTTACTGGGACGAAACGTTTGAGACAACCAATCTTTCATCTAATGATGTTATCCCTCTACAGCAGGGGTGTCAAACTCGCAACATCACATGATGTGTCGCGACATATCACAACTTTTTTTCCATTGCCTGCAATGGGGTGGACGCGGTTTTGGCATGACGCATCTGGCCCGCAGGCCAGCAGTTTGACATTCCTGTTCTACAGGTATATTGTGTGCCTTTTGATAACTCATTACTATATTCAAATTACCATGTTTCCCCAAAAATAAGACCCGGACTTATTTTTATTTTGCCTCCAAAAGAGGCACTGGTCTTATTTTTTGGGGGGGTCTTTTCCCCTCGCGGTGGCAGCACCAACAGCCCTGCCCAGCTGGCCCACTTCTTCTGCGGCCGAAGGAGTACTTCATTCTGCAGCTGAGAATGAAGCTCCCGCCTGCATTTTGCTGCTTGAATCCATAGCTCAGTTCTCAGCTGCAGAGGCCATCCGGAAAGGCTTCTGACTGTGAAATGCAGGCCAGGCGATGCCACAGAAGTGGACCAGCAAGGAAAGGCAGGTGTCGATTCATGGGAGGCCTGGTAATTTATTTATTTATTTGTGAGACTTATATACCGCTTTAAGTGCAAGCACTCTCTAAGCGGTGTACACCAGTAAGCAATGTATATATATATTTACATTGCCCCCAACAATCTGGGTCCTCATTTTACCTACCCCGGAAGGATGGAAGGCTGAGTCAACCTTGAGCAGGTGAGATTTGAACCGCTGACCTGCTGAACACAGTCAGCTAAAGTGGCCTGCAGTACTGCACTCTAACTGCTGCGCCACCTCGGCTCGGTAATCAAGCTCCACCGCCCCACCCCAGCTTGATTTTAGCATGTGCCTCGCTTCAAAACTAGGGCTTATTTTTGAGGTAGGGCTTATACTAGGCCCACCCCAAAAAATCAAGCTAAGGCTTCCTTTCAGGGTAGGTCTTACTTTTGGGAAATACGGTAATAATATTCCGTGATCAAGCTGTAAATCACTTTGGTAACTGAGAAATATTTTGAAAACAAACTCTTCAAATTTACCTTTGAGAAATAAAAATGTACTTAAAAATTAGAAGATATTAAAGCCCAAATGCTATGATACAATCCACGCAGCCAGCTACAGAAGTGAAACTTCAAAAAACATAATATTTGGGTATTTTGAAGATAATTTCAAGGATGAGAAAGAATAATATATTCAAGGTTATCAGTGGTTCAGCATAGTCTACTGCAACATTATTTGCTTCTTGCATCCCTTTATTATCTTTTTATCAGAAGGAATCAATATTAAAGTGTAGGAATCAATATTAAAGTGTTATTTAAAAATATTCTAATAAATGATTTGTTCTGTAAACACACCAAAAAAGACTTTAGCTTAAAGTACAATATTACCTTTTTTCCTTCCATCCTGAAACAGAAGTTATTATTGACTTTTCATCACTTCAGAACTTATTAAATCCTTTAAACAGGTAGGTTCTTTATACACGAAAGAGAAAAATTATTTTACCAATACTGTTTCTTAATTCTATTTTCAATTTGTACAACTATATTGTAAAAGAAATGTCCAGTCCAAATGCCATAGGTCTGTTACAATTTCAAAGATACAAAACGTTCCAAAACATCCTTTGAAAAAGATCCGAGGGAACCAACATATTCTGCAAAAGCAAGCATATACAGGTAGTCCTCAACTTACAACAGGTTGTTTAGTGACCATTCGAAGTTATGTTACAAAGTGTGAAAAATGGTCATAAGTCCCGTTTTTCAGTGCTGTTATAACTTTGAATACAACTGCACTAAAAAACAGGACTTATGACCGTTTTTCACACTTACAACTACTGCAGCATCCTCAAGGTCACATGAACAAAATTCAGATGCTTAGCAACTGACCCACATTTATGATCATTGCAGTGTCCCAGGGTCACGTGATCATCATTTGTGACCTTCTGACAAGCAAAATCAATGGGGAAGCCAGATTCAATTAACAACTGGGTTACTAACTTAACTGCAAAACTCACTTAACATGTCTCACTTAGCAACAGAAATTTTGGGCTCAATTATGGTCGTAAGTCGAGGACTACCTGTACCACTCTAAAATAACTTTATAAAAACAAACACTTTTTCCTTAGCAAATTATGACTTCTGTATATAGAAGCACTGCTCAGAATTCTTTCTTGACAAGCTTGATATAATTACAGTAACAAAGGTATCATACAAAACCCACTTCTTTTTGCTCAAACAAGCTTTCTTTATTATGCTTAGAAGTTTCAAATGAAGCCTAAAAACACTTTGCAACTATTTTTGAGTAAGCATCTTTTAAAATTAAACATTAAAACAAGCTACATCTTGGTAACAGCTGTAACAATAATTTCAAATAACTCAAGTAGACTAAATACAGGTAGTCCTCAACTTACAACAGTTCGTTTAAAGATACAACAGCACTGAAAAAGTGACTTATCATTGTTTTTCAAACTTATGACCATCACAATATCCCCACGGTTACATGATCAAAATTCAGATGCTTGGCCCCTGGCTCATGTTTATGGTGGATGCAGTGTCCTAGAGTCATGTGATCATCTGTTGCAACCTTCTGACAAGCCAAGTCAATGGGGAAGCCAGCTTAATTTAAGTGTTACTAACTTACCAACTACAGTGATTCACTTAGCAACGGTGACAAAAAAAGTTGTAAAATGGAGCAAAACTCACTTAACGAATGTCTCACTTAGCAACAGAAATTTTGGGCTCAATTGTGGTCATAAGTCAAGGACTACCTATAATGTTCAATCATAAAAGAGCACAACACATACACATATCCTTGAATCACACCCGAGATTTTTTACTTTGCCTGGCTGAGTTCACACATCACACTACTGCAGGCAAAATGCGACTTACATGTTTATGCTTTAGACCAGGAGTAGGCAACCCAAAACACTCAAAGAGCCACTTGGACCCATTTCCCACTGAAAACAAAACACTGGGAGCCGCAAAACCCTTGTGATATCTAAAATGAAGATAATACTGCAAATATCCTTTTTTACCTTTATGATATATATATCATAAAGGTAAAAAAGAATATATGCAGTGTTATCTTCATTTTAGATGTCAAAAGGGTCTCTCTCTCCCTCCCTCTCTGCCCTTGGTCTGCCAGTCCTCTTCCCTCTCTCTCTCTCTCTCTCTCTCTCTCTCTCTCTCTCCTCCCTCCCTCTCTCTTTTTTTCTCTCTCTCCTCTCTTTCTGTCCCCCCCTTCCCTCTCTCTGATCTTCTGCTCACCTGGCAAGCTGGCTTCAAGCTGTTCTCCAACAAGCTCAGGGGTAGGCAACCTCGGCTCTTTTATGACTCATGGACCAACTCCCAGAATTCCTGAGTCAGCATAGCTGGGCTAGCTAGCTCTCTCCTGCCCTTCCTGCTTCCTGCAGAGATGCAACCACAGGGAGGAGCCCTTCCCAAAAAGCTTTTCAGCTTGTCGGAGAACACTGTGAGTCGACTCTCTTTTATATATACACAGAGAGAGAGAGAGAGAGAGAGAGAGAGAGAGAGAGAGAGAGAGAGAGAGAGAGAAAGAGAAAGAGAGAGAGAGAGAAGCAGGGAAGCACAAGTGCCTCTCTCTGTCTCTCTCTCTCTCTCTCTCTCTCTCTGCAAATGGCAGAGGAGGCTGGGAGCCACAGGGGAAGGCTCAAAGAGCTGCATGCAGCTCCGGAGCCACAGGTTGCCGACCTGTGCTTTAGACTGTTATATGAACTTAAATTTTATGCCTTGTAAAGTTTGGTTTATGGCCTAGCACAGGGATTTGTTGTTGTTGTTAATTGCGAAGTCGTGTCCGACCCATCGCGACCCCATGGACAACGTTCCTCCAGGTCTTCCTGTCCTCTACTCTCTTCTGGAGTCCATTTAAATTCACACCTACTGCTTCAGTGACTCCATCCAGCCATCTCATTCTCTGTCGTCCCCTTCTTCTATTGCCCTCAATCTTTCCAGCATTAGGCTCTTCTCCAGTGAATCCTTCCTTCTCATTAGGTGGCCAAAGTACTTGAGTTTCAACTTCAGGATCTGGCCTTCTAAAGAGCAGTCGGGATTGCACAGGGATAGGCAACCCAAAACACTCAAAGAGCCACTTGGACCCATTTCCCACCAAAAACAAAACACTGAGAGCCACAAAACCCTTTTGATATCTAAAAGGAAGATAACACTGCATATATCCTTTTTTACACACACACACACACACACACACACACACACACACATATATATATACACACACACATACATATATACACACATACATACATACATACATATATATACACACACACACATATATATATCTCATAAAGGTAAAAAAGGATATATGCAGTGTTATCTTCATTTTAGATATCAAAAGGGTCTCTCTCTGTGTGTCTCTTTCCCTCCCTCTCTTTCTTTCTGCCCTTGGTCTGCCAGTCCTCTTTCTCTCTCTCTCTTTCCTCTCTCTATTTCTCTCCCCCTCTCCCTCTCTCCGATCTTCTGCTCACCTGGCAAGCTGGCTTCAAGCTGTTCTCCAACAAGCTCAGAGGTAGGCAACCTCGGCTCTTTTATGACTCATGGACTTCAATTCCCAGAATTCCTGAGTCAGCATAGCTGGGCTAGCTAGCTCTCTCCTGCCCTTCCTGCTTCCTGCAGAGATGCAGCAAAGGGAGGAGCCACGCCCAAAAAGATTTTCAGCTTGTCGGAGAACATAGTGAGTCCACTCTCTTTTACACACACACAGAGAGAGACAGAGAAGCAGGGAAGCGCAAGTGCCTCTCTCTGTCTCTGTCTCTCTTTGCAAATGGCAGAGGAGGCTGGGAGCCACAGGGGAAGGCTCAAAGAGCCGCATGAGGCTCCGGAGCCGCAGGTTGCCGACCTATGGCCTAGCATAATGTTATTTTGTCATTTAATTAACAAATCATAAACAAATAGCTTTACAGAACTTGTGAACTAGGTCTAATTACCACTTGGGAAATCCAAGATATAATGTATGCCTTATCTTCATTTGATTAACTAATTAAAGCATTGTGTGAGATCATTTCACGTTGAAGAATGAATAATCAGAATTTTATGTTAAAACAGAGATCAACTTGCAGCCTTAAGGTGCAGTGGATATGTTATATCCAATCTTCAGTCCCAATTTTTGTGATCCCAAGCACCCTTTAGGTGTGTCACTGAATACATTGAAGAACAAAGATTCAGAGTGTATCTTAGAGATTTTTGGCTGCTAATCACAAAAATAATCTGCAATTTAACCCATCACATATTGTTTTATAGAAATCTGTTTTTACACAATGGCAATGTCCATCCTTCATATTGTTGGCTATGCTGCACACATTAAAGAAACATATGAAAACATAGAACGGTTGTTGAAGCACATCCAGGACACCAAGTACAACTGGACTATCTAACATTTAAGATCTAAAAGTAGTGGGTCTGCTACTTGGAATGCAGCTCAGATATACCAAGTTCTGTTGTTACATATGTGAATGGGACAGCCATGCAAGAGAGTCACATTGCATTAAAAACAAATGGCCACTCCAAAATAATTTGCTTCCAAAGCAGAAAAACGTGGCACACAAACTACTTATTAATCTGATAAAAAAAAAAATTGCCTCCACTTTACATGAAATTCAGACTAATAATTTTTTTGTGAAAACAATGAACAAGTGGAGATTTTGTTATCTGAGACAAATGTTTCCAAAAATAACTGATACCAAGGTTAAAGAAGGCATTTTTGCTGGTCCGCAGATCAGATGTCATCAATGACAAGCAGTTCAAGGATCTATTAGTGTGGCCAGAGAAAATTGCCTAGAAAGCATCCAAGGATGTAGTTGAGAATGTTCTTGGCAACGCCAGAGCACCAAACTACATTCAGCTGGTTGACAAACTTCTTCAGCATACAAGATCATGAAGTACAACATGTCACTGAAGATTCATTTTCTGCATTCACACTTACACTTGTAGGTGCAGATAGTGATGAACATGGTGAAAAGTTTCATCAGGACATTGCCATAATGGAAAAACATTATCAGGGCAACTGGAATCCACCAATGCTGCTGACTAGTTGGATTCAGCAAGATACATCAGACACCGAGTGCAAACAAAAAACAGCAGCAAAACACTGTTAGCCTTGTTGAACTCATGCAGTGTGTCAGAAACTTTATGCATTTAAATACATTATAGTCATTAAAAGTTAATTTCATATTTCTCAAGATTTCTACATAATATAGTCATTCTGAAACTATATTTGTGTTTAGTTTGAAGGGGTCTTCATAATCACCAAACATTTTTCAAGAAGTAAAACTTGAAAAAATGTGTTGTCCACTGATATTAATGACATTTCTACCAAAAAGCCAACATTGCAGTTTCCCATAATTTTGAAATAAGAAACCAAAAAACATATTTAAACTCTCATGAGTTGTTTGATGACTGCCATGAATCCATTGTATTTGGCAATATGCAAGTATTTAAAAACTTAATCCCAAACAATCCTCTCATGTTATAGCATTGGTGTGCCCATACATTTTTTTGCCATCAAAAGCCTGTACAAAATATTCAGTAGAAATGTTTACTAAAGGTATGTAGTAACAAGATTTTAGAGGATGGTATCTCCTAATACAAACTTCAAATGTTGCATTTACATCATGCTTAACTGGTTGGACTCTCCCTGTCATTTGAACTCAGTAGTCTGGACATTTCCAGTTTTGAAGGTTATTTTACCTGTGTATCCAAGGTTAATTACTAGTACTGTATTTTTACAAAGAGGGCATTTCGAGACTATTTATCTTCCTCAGTTTCCAAACCCAGAGAAAATAATTTGAATATTCATCATACAGCATAAGCTTCTCCTATTGTGTGGTCTCCTTTCTTTCCTCCTTCAAGGACCTATGAGGAGCTGGAACTGTACAGAAGGTGAGTAGAAATAAGTCTTTGCCAGTCCTATCTCTGGTGGCTTCACTACCAATCAATCTCTGTGAATTTTAAGTTTTAAATTATACGGAAGTAATAGTGAACAATCTACTATATAGGTAGATGGAAGGCTGTCCAAAATGACTGCTCCATAGCAAACTGACACTATTACCTACTTCTTGGTAAGTGTCACTAAGGTAGGTAACTTACTCATTGTTCATATCAGATTCAATTGAACATTTTCAAACTGGATTGATATAAAGTGCAAACCAAAATATCCTAGATATATATGACTGAATATTTATGATATACTGTTATGTCATATTGTTAACATTCGTATTAGTTTTACACACGGTATAAACCTGCCAAATTAATTTATGGAACACCAAACTAGTTTGAAGATGAATAATGGCAGATTGCCTTACCCAATACAGTATTATAAAGACTCATTTTTAATTATTAACATTTTCTAACAACTCTTATCAGAACAAAGTTGGGCAACTTTTGGGTGGCATGAACTATACTTTATTGCTCTGAAAATAGCACAGCCACATTTTAGGTTTCCACAACAGGTTTATTTTCTGTCTTAAACTGCACTACTGAATTTCAATAACTTAGGCTGCTAAAATTAATAGAGGTTGCATATAAACCCCTATATTGTATACTTTATTAGCTCAAACTTGTAAGATGAAAAACACCAACATACAACTTTTTATTTTGAAATGTTCAGATATCAGAGAAAAAATAGTACATTTTTAAAACAGATACAGAATCACAAGTAAGAGTTATGCACTTCCCTTCAAATATTTTAAAATACAGCCTTTATTTTTAAAATTAGTTATCTTAAGCATGAAGAACTATTACCTATAGATCAGAGATCTCCAACCTTTCCGGGCTCGAGGACCCGAGGGAAGGAGAGCAGCTTCAAAATTGGTGTTTGTGCGTGCAGACATACACATGGGGCCACGCACACTGGCGTGGCACTAGCAGCCCTGTTTGCACATGCTGCATGTGCTGGCACTGTGCGTATGCACAAATGGCTGCACTCCCCCACAGTGGCTAGCAGCCCATTCGTGCATGCACAAACGGGCCACATAAACCACCTGGGCTAGCAGCGCATGCGCAAACGGGCTGCGGACACATTCCCCCGCACTAGCATTCCTGTTCATGCGCAAGCAGGACCATGGGCGCTAGCGCAAGTGGGGGGAAATGCGCACCAAGTATGTGCACACCAGGCAGCCATGTCTACGGCCCAGTGGCCAAGAGCCCACAGCCCGGTCCTGGATGCGGACCATAGGTTGGGGACCCCTGCTATAGATCATGCCAACTGCAATGATGTGTTTGACAATGCTGCAGCAACAGAGGAATTCCTCTTTATCAATTACTTACTACCAGAAGTTATATAACTTTCTTTCATGCAGCATCCACTGATCATTCATGAACAATGTTGATTATGTGTGTATAATTCACAAACATAATTAGCATGGTAATTGAATATGACCTGGATGGCATGAAAATTACATGGATATAAAGCAGGTATTAAAATCATACTGAACTGTGCTTCACTATATTCAAATGAAGTATCAGCTAAAATACCATGGAATTTGGCCATCAACCTCACATTTTAAAATATTATTTCAGGCTTAGATCATAAGATAGAGAATACTTATTATAGATCTATTTGTCCCGAAAATGATGGAACAGCTTATATTCCAGCAATAATTAAAAATGATTCTATTAAAGAACTGGGCTGAAAATAAAAAAGTGTTTTATGAAGGGAGCAGAAACCAAATGTATAGATATGAACTTGGCAATATCTAATCTTGCATTAGCGAATAAAGTGAGTAAGTCACCAGTGTGATGTAGCTGCAAAAAAGGCAAATGCAATTTTGGGATATATCAACAGAAGTACGGCTTCTAATCTTAAGAAGCAATAATTCTACTTCAGTCCTTCTTATTAGATCTCACCAGAACTCTGTCATCTTCAGTCATTATACTTTATAGTTAGCCAAACTGGATTAAGCTCAAAAAATGGCAATGAAAATCATCACAAGATCAGAAACTACATTGTATGAGGATAGACAGAAGGCATTAGATATGTTTTGCCATAAGACAACTGAGAGGGGATACGAGAAAACATTTTTAAGCACCAGAAAAGATACCAATACAGAATATAAATATCTGTTCTTCATCAACCCAAACAAAAGATACAGAATGATGAATTTAGGTAACAAGACAGCAAATTTCAACTGAATATTAAGAATAAAATCCTAACAGAAAAAGCAGTTTAACAGTACAACTTATTCAAAGAGGCACTTTTGATTCCCCCAAAATGGATGAGTTCAGCAGAAGATGTGTACAACCAATTTATCACTGTTTTCATATGGATTCTTCCTTTGAACAGAGAACTGACCTTCATGGTTTAAAGGATTTCTTTCAGTTCTATTTTATGAGTACATAACTATCCTGTAACTATCTAGGTTATCACTTTGAATATCAACACTATTTAGATGAATATGACAATAAAACAATAAAATGAAATAGTAAAGCAGTGGTTCTCAACCTGTGGGTCGGGACCCCATTTGGGGTCGAACGACCATTTCACGGGGGTCGCCAAACAACGCAGTCCGCCATTTTTCCCCCTCTTCCTTAGCTGTGCTACTCCCTTTTATTCTATTGGCTTTTGAAAGCCAATAGAATAGACTCTCTTGAATAGAGTCTAATTCTATTGCTTTCAAAAGCCAATAGGAATTGTCCAGGCTGTCTCTGCCCTGCTGAGCCCGCCAAAAGTCCCATTTTGCAAACGGTGCTGCACCAGTTGAGTAGTCCTCGACTTACGACCGGTTGGGGGGTTGCGGCATTAAAAAGGTTGAGAATCACTGTAGTAAAGGATGACATTCACAGAAACATTTCCATAAACTATTTGTGATGGTTGTTATACAAAAAATTAGTATTAATTTCAGCATTCATTATGACTGATTTCACATGTGTCTGTCATATTTTAACCATGATTTATTGAACAAACCTGGTTAAATTCACACAGCTCATACACCATAATTGACAAATCACTACAGCTGACTTTGCACAATATGCTAGGCTACAAATGCAAACAAACCACCTTTTGGTTTACTCTGCTAAATATATTCAAGCTCTATAAGTTTCCAATCCACAAATTTCAATGCAACCCAAATAACAACATCTAGGATAGCATGCAGATTCAATATAACTCCTCTTCACCACAAACAATGAAGCTTTTTTTGTAAACTACTTGCAAATGAATCTGAATTCAATACAGCTTTTTTTCTCTTCAATATCAACTTTCCTTTTTAAAGTGTTAAATAAAAGCATGTTTAAGAATGCCTCTGAGGCAAGAATAGACTAAATGAGCTTCAGAACTCATAGACTTAATATACATTTTCTGTTGGAGAATCACTTTGGTACTGGGTTCTTTAGCTGCCATGTATACTTTACATTACTTTAAACAAGGCACAATAATGTGGACAAGAAGACAACCTAATTTGTAATACTCTAAGCATTTCTTGTATCTGTGCAAGAACATATGTAATTATTTTAAGAATATATTAATATGCTTAAACATAGCTGTTTGTCCAACATCCTTAACTGAACTATAGTTTAATTAACAAAAATATATGGTTTGCATAGCAAACTGTGCCATAAATTAACAACATAGGGTTCATACATGTTAGCCTAAATGTGATTGAGTGCATCATGTAATCGCTACCAGTGATTTATTCCTGTACATATAAACATTTCATATCAAGAAAATGTTCTTACCTGTATATCCTGCCCACCAGCCCCAGGATGCCACCATGGCTAAAAGCCATTTAAATAATACTCCTTCGATATACCAGAACCATTTATTATCCAACAATCGAAGAGGTTGCAGTACTATCATGTACAGAATATAGGACGGAATAGCAACAAGGTTATTAGCAACCATGAAGCTAAATCTTAACAATGCTTTCAGAAATATATAGCCTGCCCTTTGGGCCTTCTCCAAAGTTATAGCCATTCTTTTCACACAGAACCCTGTAGTCTTTTCCTACAGAATAAGAAAGAGAAAAATTACTCAGAATAAAGTACACAACTTCATGTTTTTTAAAAAATCCTTCCTAATCAAAAAGATTTTCATCTAAAAATATTAGCAATATATGTTGCCAGTATTTTCATTTTTTTTTTAATTCCCTAGATCACTACATAAGATTTGTTCTCAAATCTTTTTTTAAAAAGCATAATAAACTTCACTGCAGGCTACCAATCAGAATTACTTGTCTTTATTGTTGTTATATTCACAACTGCTAGAAGAAATCTTACAAAACTGTTCCTCACGGCCCTAGGGTTTGTGTTTTTACAAGGATATATATTTTACACAATTATACATTTACAAGGATATACATGTTATGTCTCAATAAGATTATTGAATATAAAGTAAATCATTTTCAATGTCTTAAGTATACCACAGCAGGCATACTAAAGAAATGTGCAATCTATTTGGTAACATAGAAAACCTAATTATGATATACAAAGGACTGATCTTTTGAGACAAAGAATTCCCTTTGCTTTTCTTCCATAAAAAATTGTAATGATGGTTTACATATTAACATCAAGAATATCTAACTCTCTTTATTTTGCAAGAGGAACTGTAGGTAAAAAGAAAAATTGAAAACATGCAGACTATTATGCTTTTAACTCCTAAATTACAAGAAGGAAACAGTGAAATAAAAATACAAAAGGAAGCACCAATTTAAATGGCAAATAGGTAGCAAAGGAGAACAAAGCCTAGAGACTCCATCCAAAAGAGACTTATCTAGGAGTAGGATTTATTAAATTCAATGCTTGTATCTGGAATATGTAGAATTCTAGTAAAGGGTTGGAGAAGGAGAATAGAAGAAAGAGAAACAGGCTCAGCCCACACTATTCACTGAATCGCTCACCTTCTGCTGCGCAGAGGAAAGGGAACAGGAGGGCCCAGAGAAGTGGGCCTGATGGCCTTAGCAGTAGAGGGGGGTGCCTTGATCGGTGGCTGCCGGTGAAGGAGAAGGAAGTGGAGGCAGTGGCAGCAACTCTGGTGAGATAACGGCGGTCTCATGGACATGGAGGTTGCTGGCCTAGATCCAACGGAATGGGATGGGAACACTCCCTATTTCCCGTGCACTTCACTGAGAGGGAAAAAAACACAAGCGGAGATACCACTGAAAGAGACTGAAACAGCACAAATGCCGGAACCAGCCACGTTACAAGGGAAGGCGCAGTCCAGAGGACCTATCACACCCTAAGAAGATTTGCACAATATTCGGGGCCTATGGCGATTCGCGCGCCTTCCCAAGAGAAGAGGCTGAATTCCGCCGCGAATCACCCGGCTGGTGTATCCGCTTCTCCTCCCGGGAGGAAGAGGGCAGCAAGCGCAACTCCCGCACCTGTTGGGGTATCTGAGCGCTGTGCGCCGTAAGACAGGAAAAAGTCGCGGAGGATCTCTTAAATTTCAGCCGCCGCTATCGAGTATTTCGGATCAGGAAACAGGCTCGAGCTCTCTGGACAAGCACAAGTTTGCACAGGCTTCAAAAAAACAACAGAGAAGCTCTACTCGTCCCCCGGTCAAATAGAGAACTAAGCCTACTATTCCGCGGTGCTCAGAAGCATTTACTCTGTTTAAGTAACGGAAGAGGAAGAGTAGCTCTCTTGAGAAAATTCTCCCTCCAAACCGTAAGAGTTTCACCACGTCGTAATAAAATTAACCTCCTCCCTTTAGGAGAGGTTGAAAGAGTAGATTTTCACAAGTGCCACAGCAAGGGATGCACAGACACGGAGGGGAGGCATAGAAAGCATCGGGAGTGACCCATTTTTACCTGTATGAAATTCCCTCCAAAATACATTATCACCTTACATTCACATGGAAAACTGGAATTTCCCCCTCACGTCCTCTAACGGCGCGGGGAGTGTTCCAATACGGGGGGAAAAGAAAGGATCCTAGCGGGAATAGAGCACATTCCGGGTCAAACCCGGCCACAAACTTTTAAAGGTTGGGACTGGGTCTCTCCCAGGAACTTGAATTGGCTCCTTCCTCCCGATTAGAAACTTCTTTCAAGGGCACTAACGGTGTGCCTCCACAGCCTCCAGTAAGAGAATCTTTCGCAAAAAGCACCGTCGCCTACCTAGGACACTGGTGGGTCGCTCTCCTGCGACCGACCACCGTCCCCACCCCCCCGGAATGAAAGCCTGAAAGGATCATGTTCTCTCTGGGCGGGCGAAGACATCTCCCCGTTTTGCCCAGAATGAGCCCAGATAGGCAACCGTGGACATGACGACCCTGACCCTTTTCAAGTTCAATCTCGGGCTCCAGGGTAGCTTCCTCAAGGGCGATAGCCGCCCTCCTCCTCCATCATCACCGCCGCCACGCCGCGCTGCTCACCCAGAGCAAGGGGAGGATCTGAAGAGAGCGCCAATGGGAAGGAAGCACCCCGACCTCGCCTCGGGCGACAAGAGGGGTCCTTTCAAGGGCGACAAGAGCCTGTCCTCAGCTTCTCCCCCAGGAAGGGTTACTTCCCAAAGAACCCCGGGAAAGAGGGCGGCAGCGGCTTGAAGGCTCCCTCACTTATCTCGCACCTCCGCCCCTCCTCTTCCCCTCTCGAGAGGCGCCACTCGCAGGCAAAGGATGGGTAGGGACTTTCGTACCTCCGACTAGGCGGTTTTCCTCCTAGGGCCGGTTCTGAGGAGCCCGTCGGATTCATAACGGTGGCCGCCAGGGCCCTCGCCCACCTCCACTGCCGCGAAGAGGCTGCGCCGTGACCCCTCGACGCCGCCTCTTTCTTTTGCGGCTAACTCGGCTCGCCGGCAAGTTTCGCTGGCTCTCGAGGAGGTGGAAGCGAAGGCAGTAGCAGGTCCTTCACTGCAGCAAGCCCCGCTGTCTCCGGCCGATAGCTCCCTCTAACGAGCCGAAGCTTAGCAGTCTGGCTTCGTCTATCCCTCCACCCGCCAGTCAGCCAAACTCCCGGCGGGCTGGGCCTCAGCAGGCCGCCTCCCTCGCAACTCCCCTCCCCGGTCCCGGAAGAGGCAGCCAAAGCGCGCCGTTCTTCCCGCTGAAAGGAACGCGAAACTCAGAATATCGGAGAAACGGCGACAAGAATTGCAGCCAATAAAAATGCAAAGAGATTTAGCAGCCTTCCCGTTGCCCTCAGACTTGACTGGCTGTACCGGCAGCAAGAAGAGGATATGGCCGAATGGCTGCCAGGGCGACCTGACAGCGCCATGGCCTTTGAACAGTTCGTGACTCGCGAGTCTTGAATTTAAAAAGTCCTGTTAGGAGATTAAGACTGATGGTGTAAAAAAACCCAGCCCCACCGCCCCAATGTCTCACGTGTTCTCTGAAGGCCCGGAGAAGGGAAAGGAACGAAGGAGAGGCAGCAAGAGAAAACTTGAGCCAGGGCCTATTGAAAGTAAAACTTAGTATTGTAGGCAGGAGTAGGCTGAAGACTGGAAAAAGGATAACGGCATATAGGGTCTGAGAGGAGGCCTTCAACAGAAAAATGATGGGGTTCAGTGTGGTAAGGATAAAACCTCTCACTGAGTTTAAGGATAGAAACTGAATGAAAAAGTTCAGCCTGGTAATCCAGCAAGTGAAATGGGATTAAAAAGTGTACAGTACAATTTTGGATATGCCTGCAACACCATTCTATAATTTTCACTGTTGTTGAAGATTGTTGGGCATGTGCGCATGTCTGTAGTGACCTGCATTTTTAGCTAAAAATAGGAAAATAGTTATTGCATTAGTTTTATTTCAGTTTATTACTTATAGTAATTTTCTAAGTATTTATGAGCAAACTGGCTCATCTACAAAGAAGAGGTAAGCCCAAGGAAGTTTCACAAAGTCTGCAAAAATTTAAACTTTAGAAAAACGCCAAAAATGGGATATTCTGCAACAACTCAGAGAAGAATTAGCAAGTGCCAACCGTTGTTTAGGGTCAAAACATAAAGACATTCTGATAGAAACAACTAACTGGAACTCTGAATGTTTTTCTGTATTACAATTTTAAATTGTTTTCTCTGTGAATCTATATGTAACCAAAACCACATAACGCAAAACAGCATAATTGCATGATATACCTTGGAAATCATCATACACTGAACTAAAAGCATCTTATGCAACATGGCCATTGTTTTACATCTACATTTTTAATGAGATATTGGGAGAAGAAAAATAAGAGCTGGCTGAATTAAGGTGAATTAATTTTCCCTCTTTGACTATTAGATTTGAATTGAAATTTGCAGCAATTTTTAGAGGGGCTCTGGTTTCAACTAAGGCTTGCAGGAGCACATGTGGCCCTGGAGTCTCAATCTATATACATCCTTGTATTAGAATACATTAAAATTCTTCAGTCAGTTATTTAGGTGGATAATATACTGGTAGTAGTAATTTGGCCAGATGTACTTTGTAAAATTATTTAAGTCAAAATTTATACTGTTTAGCATTTCAGCAAAACTAAATATTTAATACTTCAGGCTTTAATAATCATTTGGTCTGGATCTGTTACATCACTGAAAGTTCAAATTATGTTTAAGATCAACTCCACACACTGTTCAAGTGAGGCAACTCTGAAGCCAAGCTTTATCTTGAATTCCAAAATCTGCAAATGAATTAAGGTGGGACGTTAAATTTGATATAATTTATATAAAATATAAGATATAGTCATATTTGATAGTTTGGGCAAACAAACTTTGTAATCAAATCCTTATTCTTAAAATCACAAATATGTGACTGATGTTCATCCATGTAAAAGTTATTAATCTGCTTTTATGGTGCTAAATCACTGTTATACTATTGTGAAACTTCCACAGAGGCTTTGTTCTCACAATACTATTTGTTGATTTATTGAATACATCTCAGTTGATTGGGATTGAACAATTTTCTAAGCAACAAACAGTTATTTATAATCACAGCATCTGAGTTTACACAGCATCCCAGCAGCATAAAACAACCAAATTTTGGTTTAGAATTATGTGTGAACCATTACACATAAGCCCAATTTATTCAGTAAACCCCATCCAAAATAAAGTATATCTTAGAACTTTATGCAAGTTCAACTGTTTTTATGATTCCTATAGTCAGTCATTAACAATCTTTATTCAGCAAATTTAAATACCACAGAACATAATCATTTTAATAGGCATACATAGGAATGCACTATGACATGAAAACAATGATGTGTTTACATAAGCAATGCCATTTTGTACTTCAATCACAAATGACTGTCTTTCCATGCAAATATCTTTAATTCAATATTTGGTGTCTCTAGAAAGATTTATTTCTAGTATATACAACATTCCTGAGTATAAACTTGGAACCATTATTGATTGGTATAATTACTGGGCTAGGTGAACTGATTATCTGAATTTATATAAGATATGGTAGATTCCTAATAGAAATACTACTGTGTGATTAAGTAAATAGTTTGCTCCACCACTGAGAACTGCCAGCACTAAGACATAAGTAAAACTTACTATTTCCTCTATGGCTATTTGGCACACATTAAATGACAGTTTTCAGTTATAGCTAAGAGTGACATCTTTATATTCCACAACACTGATCTTAATAGATTTTGTGTACTTAATACTTCAACCAATTATTTTTAAATTAAAAATAAGATTATCACTATTACATAGAGTAAATTATTCCATTTGTATCATATAAGATAATGTGTTAATCCCTTCTACATTTCAGCTTTCAGTAAAGGAGGATATTTACTTTTGAAGAAGATAGCTATCATGGGGCATCATTTGACATGAACATTGATTACCTGTTCCTGTCAGTGAATAGGTTTCAGGTTATTTAGTACTTGACAATTAATGTTTAACTTATTTTTTCTAGTATTTTGAGTCAAATCACATGTTATTCAAGAGATTTAAAATTACGGTATAATATGCTACAACTAACATGTTTAATACTTTTATATTCCTGTCTTTCTAGTAAAAACTTCCCCTTGATGACAGGATGATGATCTTCTCTGCTAACTCAGTTGATCCATTATGCCACTGAAAAAAAGTGATTTATTTTGCTTCAAATAACCAGACACCAGTTTGATCCAGTGAGTCAAAATCTGCACTTAGAAGAACCAAGTCCATATCCTTTGTCTACCTGTATATGCAAGATTGTGGATAGGCTTTCATTCAGTTGCTCTCAGTCCCAGCTCCCAATGCATAAACAGAACTAAATATTACTCAATTACTCTCATAAAATTTTCTCTTTGTGTTGTTCACTTTCCTACTCAAATTCTACATCATTGGCAGTAGGAGGGTTAGTAGAGAAAAAAAGAACTTGATGTCATATCAGGTGTTTCATTTCTGCACATTGCACAAGAAAAGAGAAGTAAAATACAAAACAGCTATTTTCAGCAACAGTCTTAAATATTCAGTAAAGTTTAATTCTGAGTTTTCCAACTTCTTAAAATCAGGATGTGCTTAACTTTAATTCCCCAAAATTCCAGCTAGTATAGGTATAGGACATTATCTTTCTTAATCTGGAAGGAAGCAAGTTGGGAAAGGCTGATCTAGCTTAACTCAGTTTTAAAAATCTGACATATCATATATATGCAAGAAAATACACTTTCTACAATTAGACAGTCATTAATGAAACATCAAATAGGTATTGAAATTTACAGATGATGATAATACAGAAAACTTCACTTGCTATTGGTCAAACTGGCACAAATATATACTAAGACTTAATTCAGGAAGTAATTTTATTCAGTGAGCAAGACACCAGCATGAAACAATTATCAAATTTGTTTACTGCAAGTTAATTATACAGCTGCTGAAGTACAAGTTCCAGCTTGTTAATCTTTTTAAAAGAGAGTGTGAGAGAGTGCATAATGCAAAAGTACTCAAGTAGTCATTTGTATGTAGATTAAATCTAAATCTCACTTAAACTTTGTGGAAATTCTATAGTCACATAGGCTGGGTTATAACTTACTAAGTTTTAGCATTTTTGAATGGCAGGAGCCTATTTTAATATGAAAAGAAAGAGTCAGCCCATACTACATGCCTGTTAATTATTCACTATGGTTATTGTGAGTTAATACATATTAACCAGGGAGACAAATTATTATTTATATAATGCTATTTTCAAAGATTTTATCCTCTTCTTTTGGTATAAGTCAGACGATTAAGTCAAATGGAATGATAAATGATAACAATGACACTAAAGACAGTGTCAACTAGTAAAATAGACAGAAAAATGTGAGATATTTGAAAGAAATTAACTCCTTCAACAAGAAATGCTTTTTGGTCTATTTCTACAACAGTCTTCCACAAACTGGAGCAGGGTGTTTTATGGGAGACTGGTGAAAAAAGACAAGAAGGCAGCCATGACTGAGGAATTGAAGTCTCAATCTTATTTGTGTGACCAATTAGAATAGAATAGAGCTGGAAGGGACTATGGAGGTCTTCTAGTCCAGCCCCCTGCTCAAGAAGGAGAACCTATTCCATTTCAGACAAGTGACTGTCTAGTCTCTTCTTAAAAATATCCAGTGATGGAGCACCCATGATTTCTGAAGGCAAGCTGTTCCACTGGTTAGTTGCTCTCACTGTTAGGAAGTTTCTCCTTAATTCCAGGTTGCTTCTCTCTTTGATCAGTTTCCAACCATTGTTTCTTGTCCTGCCTTCTGGTGCTTTGGAGAATAATTTGATTCCTTCTTCTTTGTGGCAGCCCCTCAAATACTGGAATATCACCCGTATTTCTTCTTTTCTTTAGACTAGCCAAACCCAAGTCCTGCAGCCGTTTTTCATATGTTTTAGTCTCCAGGCCTTTGATCATCTTAGTTTCTCTTCTCTGAATTTTTTTCAAAGTCTCAACATCTTTTTTGCAGTAGGGTGACCAAAATTGGTTGCAGTATTCCAGGTTTGGTCTTACTAGGGCAGGGGTGTCAAACTCAATTTCATTGAGGGCCGCATCAGCATTGCAGTTGACCCCGGGGGGCCGGATAGGTGCGGCCAGGGTGGGCATTTGCTTTTTTCCACATTAAAGTTCATTTTATTGGATAGGACCCATTGTTCAAGTTTGTCAAGATCTTTTTGGATCCTGAGCTTGTCTTCTGGGGTGTTGGCTATTCCTGCCAGTTTAGTGTCATCTGCAAATTCGATGAGTTCCCTTTCTGTTCCCTCATCTAAGTCATTTGTGAAGATATTGAAGAGTAAAGTGGTTTTTCAGAAAGAATTAATTAAAAAATCCTTTTTAGGTTATTATACAAAATTATATATGGGTAAGAAGGTACAGAGTTCAGATATAGATAAATACTTACAAGATGCTCATTTTCTTAAGCTAACAGATGATCAGAGACAAGAGATTAATGGATTTATTACTTCAGAGGAAATTATTACAGCAATTAAACAATTAAAAGCAGGCAAAGCACCTGGCACTGATGGATTGACATCAATTTATTATAAAGTTTTGATTGATGAGATGATAGAACCTTTAAAGGAACTTTTTAATAATATATTACAGGGGTTAGAGACTCCCCCGTCTTGGGGTAGGGCTTTTATATCCTTGATTCCAAAAGAGGATCAAGATCTCACTTTACCAAAAAATTATAGACCAATATCTCTTGAATGTAGATTATAAATTTTTTTTTTCAAAAATTCTAGCTAATAGACTTATGATTGTATTGAATCAAGTGATACATATGGATCAAACAGGTTTTATAATTGGAAGATATATGAAGAATAATGTTAGGCAAATTATTAATTTAATAGAATATTTGGATAAAAATTATCAGATTTCTGTAGGATTGATTTTTTTAGACGCTGAGAAAGCCTTTGATCAGTTAAATTGGCAATTTATGTTAAGACTGGTTGAAGAAATGAACTTTGGAGATAAAATTTTACAGGCTTTTCGAGGTATTTATCAAAGACAATCAGCACAACTTATAGTTAATGGAGGTTTATCTGAGGTATTTCAAATTGAAAAGGGGACTAGACAGGGTTGCCCATTGTCTCCTTCGTTGTTTGTTTTAACGTTGGAAAATTTGTTGATAAAAATTCGTGAATCACCCAAAATAAAGGGAATAGAGATTAATAAAAATGATTATAAATTAAGGGCTTTTGCAGATGACTTGGTTGTTACTTTGTCTCAACCAACTCATTCCGTAGTGGAGTTGTTACAATTGATAAATCAATTTGGACAAGTTTCCGGTTTTAAAGTTAATAATAATAAAACTAAAATATTACCAAAAAATATGACTAATTTGGATAAGGATACCTTGGTTAGATTGACAGGTTTTGAAGTTGTAAAAAAGGTTAAATATTTGGGGGTATTTTTATCTGCTTTTAATGTAAAATTGTATAAAAATAATTATGAAAAGTTGTGGTTTAAAATACAGAAAGATTTGAATGATTGGAAAAAATTGCAATTATCTTTGTTGGGGAGAATTGCTGCGGTTAAAATGAATGTTTTGCCAAAGTTTCTTTTTTTGTTTCAAATGATACCTATGTTAAAGAAAGAGATAAATTTAGAAGAATGGCAGAAAGGTATTAATAAATTTATTTGGGTGGGGAAAAAACCAAGAGTAAAACTTAAAATTATACAAGATGTTCGAGAGAGAGGTGGACTCAAGGTACCGAATTTGAAACTGTATTATGATGCGGTGGTTTTAACACTGATTAGTGATTGGATTAATCTAACAAATGTAAAGATACTCCTTTTGGAGGGATGGCATGCCTATTTAATATATAATAAAAAGGTGGATAGGGTTTTTAAGTCTCATATTTTAAGAATTTCTTTATTGCGAGTTTGGAAGAAATATTATAGAACAGATTCTAAAATTCCATTGTGGGCAATTCCAGGGCATGCAATAGAAGGAATAAGAAAAGGAGTGAAGATGGATAGTATTTCTTATAAAGAATTACTTAATTGGGATGGGAAAAATTGGCAATTAAAATATATGGATGAATTATTACAAGAAAATATTAATTATTCTTGGTTTCAGTACAGACAATTATTAGAAAGGTGGAGGATAGATCAAAAAGTGGGTTTGATCAGGGAGGATGTGAATCTGTTGAAACAAATTAAAGACCAAAGTCGAACTCATATAAAAAGAATTTATGGTGTTTTAGTGGAATTGGATTCAGAAACAGAATTAGTTAAAGATTGTATGGTTAAATGGGCTCAAAATTTTGAAGAGCCGATTTTATTAGATACATGGGAGATAATTTGGGTGAGGAATGTTAAATTTACGCAAGCTCAAAATTTACGAGAAAATTTTTATAAAATGTTTTATAGGTGGCACCTTGATCCACAAATGATGTCTCGTATGTATCCAAATCTGCAGCCTAAATGTTGGAGATGTGGTTGTTTGGATGCAACGTATTATCATATTTGGTGCTCATGTAAAAATATAAAGGCTTTTTGGATTAAGATTTGGTGGAACATTCAAAGAATTTTTAATAGAAGGATAAAATTTACACCACAATTGTTTTTGTTAGGCATTATTGTTGATTGTGATGATAAAGAAATTATTTTAATGTTGAATTTAATTACAGCGGCAAGGCTGCTGATAGGGCAATATTGGAAGAAGGAGTTTTTGCCTACTTTAGAGGAATGGTTTCTTAAAGTTTCTTATTTATCTGAAATGGCAAAAATTTCGGCTTATTTGAAAGATCAATCGCAAGAGAAATATTTTTTGGTGTGGAAAAGATGGGTGAATTTTATACAGCACAAATATGAGATTAAAAAGTATTATTTAGCTTTTGAATAATTTATGTTTAAGGTAACGATTAGAACTATTGTTTTGTTTTGTTTTTATATATTGGAGTTAAAGTATTTAAAATTTTGGTTTTTTTGAATGTATTTATAATTGTTTGATGTTTATTTAAGTTGTAAGGTTTTTTCTAGTTTTTATTAACCCTGTATTCAGCTCTGGGAAGGAGGGGGGAGGGTGATGGGGGGAGGGGGGGATGGGAGAGGGGGATTAATTTATTGTAAAACTGTAAAAATTTTCAATTAAAAAAAAAAAGATATTGAAGAGTATTGGGCCTAAGACAGAGCCTTGTGGTACCCCACTGCTTACTTCTCTCCATGTGGATGTAATACCATGGAGGACTACTCGCTGAGTACGGTTTGTCAGCCAGCTACAAATCCATCTGGTGGTGATGTTGTCTATTCCCCCTTTTTCTAGGTTACCAAGAAGTAGGTTGTGGTCTACTTTGTCAAATGCTTTACTGAAATCTAACTATACTATGTCAATGGCATTTCACTGGCCTACTAATTTAGTCACCTTATCAAAGAATGAAATAAGATTGGTTTGGCATGATCTGTTTTTAACAAACCTGTGCTGGCTACCAGTTATAACTTTGTTTGCTTCTAGTTGTTTGCAGATCTGTTTTTTTATTATCTTTCCAAGATCTTCCCAGGTTAGACTGATTGGTCTGTAGTTTCCTGGGTCTGTTTTTTCCCGTTTCTTGAAAATGGGAATCACATCAGCCCTTTTCCAATCCTCAGGTACTTCCCCTGTGCTCCAGGATTTTTGAAAGGTATGGTGCAATGGTTCTGAGATAACATCTGCCAACTCCTTCAGAACTCATATGTTATTTATTCTGATACTATATAGGGCAGAAAGAAGGCCCTTGCAGAATAGGAGAAAGAGCTGCTATCAACAATCAGATAAAAAGGGGGAAGGAATTAGGAATGTAAATGTTTCAGATATAATCTTCCCTCATTCTCACAAAAATAAAGGGATGGGAGCACATTTAGACTTGGAAGATTATGTTATTGCAGCATTGCAATAAAAAGTAGTATTGACCTATATGACATTGGGTTCTTAGTCTGATCTACTTTCAAAGGGCTGACAGTACCAAGAAATAGTATACCATTCTGGTTAATATTAAATATGCTGTGTAATACTGGTTTACTCAGAGCTGTTTCTACCTGCTGCAAAATCAATTGATCTTGATTTCAGTCTCTGTACTCTAGTAGAAGGAGGTCATTGTCTTAAGCTTTTCACAAACATACAAATTGCATTTCAGAAAAGTCCAGCATGAACTCAGCTCTTACAAGGTAGCAATAATATTTCAAGAGTTTTTATTAATGATTTTCTGCAAATCTTGGCTTTTCCAACTCTCCTGCTCTGTCACTGGGACAGTAATTGACTTTATAAATCTCCCATGTGGAACGTTGGATTAGCACTCTTCCCAGTGGTATTGAGACTTGGCTTGAGTTCAGAAGCTTGAGAGATGGGATATCAACAATTGCTATTCTTGCTGGCAAAGAACCATTGCCTTGGGTGATTCTTTTGAGGAATGAAACAATAATAGCAATACAGTAGCCAGATTACATTCCAGGTAAGATTACAGTGCATCAGATACATAATATACACCAAACAAATGAAGAACATCTCAAGAGACACTTATCATCTCCATGTGGTGACTAGTTTCCTACCTTGCAAATTCAGATTAATTTAGGAATAAATGATTTGGAATGCCTTTGACTTCAGTATCATTCAATCCTATCCACCATACTTAAAGATAGGAAATAGTGAAATTGCCTACTTTCAAGTGAAACAGGTTACTCTTGTCTCTCCTTGATCTTTTTTTCCACCTCTTTCCTTTTCTTATAGTGGGATGATTCCAAATCCAGTTTCCTACAGAAAAAAGGGAGACAGATAGATAGAAGTCACAATTGCTAAATGCCAAACTGGATATGATATAATAATTAGTTTCTACATATGTTTAATCTTGGCTTGTTCTTGTAAATAAAAGCCTGGGGGAAGAAGCAAGTGCAAACAATTCTTCTTTATTTCATTAAAAAAGAGAAATTAGATTGCAAAAATCTCAATAGTCATACACTATCTAGGTACACTCCCTATAGCAAAATTAAATTTAAATTAAGTTTAGAGGATTACTTAAGTTTCAGTGCTGGAATAATACTAATAAAACAGGGTATTTCATTAATCCAGTAATCTTTACCATTAAGCATTTCCAGTAATCTTTACTACTGACTAGGAATTTCTAAACCCTGACCTTACCGTGCATCCAATTTCATTTTGAGCAACTAAACTCAGTACTTCAATGATAACAGAAAGTACATGCTACTATAGCCTCTGAATTGTGACCCTGTGATACTCTCATCAGTTGCAAAATTCTTTATCTGCATTCTTTTTCCTGACCTGTTTTTTAAAAAAAAACACATTTAAAGCAGTTGTTTCCATTTCAAAGTCCACAACAAACAAGATAATAGGAACTCGATTTGCTAGCTAGTCTCTCTGCATATATTTCAGATATGCAGAGGTATTTTTGCTCCACCCAAAAGTAAATCTGTAACACAAATAAAAATATGGAAGGCCACCCTCTATTGCAACATGCAGAGTGATCCCAACTATCTAAGGCCAATTATGGAAGGCCAGAATGCTACAGCTGTTTTTGCTGCAGTCCTAAAAATAAAGCCAAAAATCTGGACCTACACCAGTATTTCTAAAAGTATTAGTAATTTGAAGATGTGTGGACTGAAATTCTCAGAATTCTGACTGGGAAATTCCTCAGATTTTATCCTCTTCTGTTAGTATGAAATAGACTGTTAAGCCAAATGGAATGACAAATAATTGTAATGACACTAAAGACTGTCTATCAGTAAAAGAACTTTATAGCAGAAAAATGTGAAGTATTTGAATCAAAAGTCCACATATTTTAAAATTGCCCAGGTTAAGAAACACTAACCTAGACAGTTATGTCATGTCTTACTTCTAACCAATAGCTTGGACTGATTTTGATCTAAATTCTTGTCTAGGTCAATATATCTGAATATGATTATCCAGTTATATATACATAATACTCGTTTCTCTAGTACCTTTAAGCTTTTTAATAGTATTTCAAGAAACTTTTTTTCCTCTTTCCACAGCCATGTTCTGCTTAAAAAAAACCCCACCCCCAGTCAGCACGCATTAAGGCTGCATATTCTCAAGTATGACTTGGAAGTAATGCTGCTGATCTCACATACGAACAGCACTCCTATTCTTTTGTTTCTTTTTATTCCTAGTTTGGAAACACAGAAAATAGATTTCTGTAGCACTCAACCTACATTCATGGAAACTTCCAGTGAGGACATGGCAAACTAGACATACCTGAAGGAGCAGAGACAGAATTATGGTAGAGTTGGGCAGCCAGAGGGCAGATCCTGCCTGCTGCTAAAGGCTCTACAGAAAGATTGTGAGATTGCCCACATGTTCCTTGGACAGTTGTCCCCCATGAGTAGACTGCAGGAACTAAGGCAGTGGTTCTCAACCTGTGGGTCGGGACCCCATTTGGGGTCAAATGACCATTTCACAGGGGTCGCCAAACAACGCAGTCCGCCATTTTTTCCCCTTTTCCTTAGCTGTGCTACTCCCTTTTATTCTATTGGCTTTTGAAAGCCAATAGAATAGACTCTCTTGAATAGAGTCTAATTCTATTGGCTTTCAAAAGCCAATAGGAATTGTCCAGGCTGTCTCTGCCCTGCTGAGCCCGCCAAAAGTCCCATTCTGCAAACGGTGCTGCAAGTTGTCTGCAGCAAAGGCGAGCTGTCTGGAAGCTTCCACCCCTCCCTGCTGAGCAACTACTAAAAATGTAAGTAAAAGAGGGCCAGGGGTGGGAGGTGGGAGGCCGATGGGCGCTGGGAGGGTTGCTGGCGCGTGTGGGGCCTGGCGGGTGCCTTACCTCCCTTGGGCTGGGCCAGCTGGTGGCCCAGCCGGTGGTCGGCCTGCGCCGTCTCTGCCACTTGCCAGCTACGCCTCGGCCGGCGCAGGGGGTGGCACCACGCATGTGCGATGCTCCCGGGCAGGGAAAGTCCTCGACTTACAACCAGTTGGGTAGTCCTCAACTTACGACCGGTTGGATAATCCTTGGGGTTGAGGTTGGGGGTCGCGGCATTAAAAAGGTTGAGAACCACTGAACTAAGTTTTTTGCAGTCAGCTGGTGAATTGAACACCTGGAAGTTAACTGATTTTACCTAAGTTGACAATCATAATGTAGCCTATATGAACACAAAGTTCAGCCAAGCCTCATTTCTTAATCACTTTTGGAATTTTTAACACTTCTCAAATATTAAGAACATTCAGAAGAGCAAGTTTTATGGCAATTAAATTCAACTTGTGAATACAGATTGGAACAAAATACTTTAACATTAGATATATTGAAGGCTATTTGTGAACAATGAACTCAGAATTCAATTTTAAAAACATAGTCTATGTGTAAATGATGTTTTGGAAGAGGAACAGGTTGTACCAAGCAAGACTGAATTGATTTGAATGTGGAATTAAAAATGACACACTACAAGAATCTAGAAAAAAAAATAATATACTAGACCTACAAATGAAACCTGATGTCCTAATAATTAAAAGGGACATACAAATAACAAGAGAGAAAAATAACTTGGATAACTTTCCTTTATTGGATTTATAAAATAGATCTATTTACGTTTTTAAGGATTTAGTGAAAAGGGAACAAATTAAAAAAAGGAAAAGAAATCAAATTGTAGGACATGATTTGAAGAAATTAAAGACCAAGATTGTTAAAAGTAAAGGAATATAAATGTGGTTTACTTGAACAAGATTAAAGCAAATATTATTTCTGGTAACCTTTAATGGATTTTTCCTGATCATATCAGCCCTCCTAGGTAAACCAGACAGGAAACACCACAAGATGAACTAATTCTACTTTTGTAAAGTGATATTAAGAGTATTTTTCAAGTCTGAAGGCACAAACTTCCCATCTTCACTTTTAACTGCTTGATCCATTTAGGATGAGTACTTCCAAAGTTTCATTCTCTGACCACTAAGTGATTACAGGCTTCTGCCTCTCTTGTCTGGGGCAGCATCTCTTCCCCTTTTTCCTCAAGAAAGATAATTCATCCAGTCCATTATAGATCAGGACTGAATGAGGAGGCTTTAAGGATCGGTTTATAAATAAGAAATGTTTGTTGTATTTTAAGAGAAGATGATAAGTTGTTAAAATTGTCTATACTTATTGCGACATATGAGAAAACTATTTCTTTGTATATTTGCTTTTTCTTTGCTAAATTTTGTTCTTTTTTTTAATCTTACCCTTTGTATCCTTTTTTTCTGCACTGCATTTTCTTTTTACCTTTTTTGTAGTTTTTATTAGTTTTTATCTGTATAACTGTAATGCTTAATACAATTACTGAATATTCTTCAGTTGTCTGGACTTTAAATCCTAGAATTCTCCATCATGATTATTGCTGACAATCCTAGGATTTTAAGTTACATTTGGTGGATTCTCAGAAGCCTGCTTAAAACTATATGGAATTGTGCAGACGTGTGTCTCAACAACCAATACGAAGGAGGAAGATCTCAAGAAACGGAGAAAATCTTGCAAGTAATTAGAATGCTAAATGGAGTTTTTCATTTCCAAACCACACAGCTGACTTTTCAGAAAGATCAAAGCATGTGAGAATTAGGAACTTGAGTTTATATCAGAAAATGTGACAAAAAAGAGATGTACAGTAGTAGGTTAAAAATAGCCATAATTCGACAAAATAGTAACCTGTTATCTGTCTGAGGATGCACCCTCTGAATTTAATTATTTGTACAAAGATAGCTCTTAGCTGGGAAAGTTGAAAATGTTTGAGTCCAATAGTGCTTTTCAATCTGACAGTAGGTTTTCAATGCTCTGATTATTTGCAACCATACCATAATACAGTAAAAAGAGGAGATCTAGGGTTTTTTTCCCCCCCTAGCATGGGACTCATAATCAAAAAGCTGTCTAATTTCAAGCTCAGTCATGGGAGAGAAATATTATTGGTCAATTGTGGAGCAATCTGAATAGAAGAAATGTGACCATTGTTTTTCTCCTACAGCATTTCCACTTAACCAGGAGGTGTGTAGAAAGCTATTGAGATAACTTCAGAAAAACTAGGCATAGACAGTGACCGTTACATGAAAAAAAAAATCATTTTTTAAGTCTGGGCTTCAACAAAACATAAGAAGCTCTGATTGATTCCTTCCTAATTCCCTATAGTATAAAGAGGGACAGAGGGAGGGAACAGTTCAGTTATTCTTTCAAGATTCTGATAACCAACATCAATAATGTATAGTTCCAGTCAAATTTGTGAAATCTGTTTCCTGAGCTGGCCTACACTGAAGGGCTGACAATGTGGTAGGAGGTAACCCAGGGGCTAATGGTTTCTGTGGGAGTTCCCCTTCTTCACTGTGGCTCATTTTTATGGCCTTGCTGAAGCTAGCAAAAACCTTCCTCTTCTTGAGGGCTGGAGGATTATTTGCAGATCCTTGGGTGCCTACATTAAGACTATCATTATTATAATTAAATATTATTTATTCTTGTTTTGTTGTGCTTTTTATTATCTATAAACCATCTAGTCCTCACACTGGTGCAGGGATAAATCACACGAAAAAATCTGGTATTGTTCAGGTGTTTTGGGCCTCCATCATCACTGCAAGGCTATCAGAGTGTTATGGGAGGTACAGTATAGCTTAACACTTTAAGGAAGCAGTCCTATTCAGACGGCTGATTAAGAAGAAGAAAAGATAGAAAGGTCATATTTTGATAATGTATGACTGCTTCAGTACTATCCGTGGCATGGAAACACCTCTGAATGATAGGTGCTGAGCTTATCTTACTTCAGTGGTTGTCACCTTCATAAACATTTGGGTAGCAAGGAATAGGAAGGGAAGGGAAAATTGAGTTAGGTAAGTCTTTGGTATGATCTATCAAGGCTTTTCTTAAAATAGGTTTTGCATTAATGGACATCATTTTTTATCTTGCTATTATTGATTTTGGTTGCAAAGCCACTTATGTTAATTTTTATTTCATTAGGTACAGTATTATTGGCTTCAATATCAAAGCCCTTTGGCCATAGCAAAGTTTAAGCACTCTAATGTCAAACAATCTTTCATCACTGTCTTTTTGAAAACCTCAAACTCTTTCTAGAAGGAAAGAAGAGATCTGTATCAACTTCCCATGTGAGATGAGTTTATATCCATGGGCCAACTTTGAACTATCTCTCAGCCAGCTTTCACCAGCCTCAAGTCATCCAAATGTGCTCTCACCAGCCTCAAGTCATCCAGATGTGTTGAATTCTCTTAGTTCCCAGCCAATACAGTCACAGGTTATAGAAGCTACAGAACAACTTGAAGACAGTATTGTACTGTCAATATGAGATGCAACATTTTTGCCTTTGACTATCTTCCTTCCTTCCTTCTGGTCAGTGTCAAAGTGTAAACTGCAAGACCTTTGCACAGCAATTTTTCTTTTTCATATGCTAAGTTCAGCAAAAGGTCATATATTGATGGTAATTAGTAAAAAATAACATACCCTTCCCCAAACCATATAAGATATCTCACAAATGTACAGTAAATTCTAAACCTGAAAATTATTGAGGACACCATCCACCAGCACCTTCGTATGGATCTTAAATACCATGAGAAAAAGTATCGGTCCCTGTGGAATTCTAGACTGGAGTAACCTTGAATAGCCTTTCTTCCATAATTGCAACCTGAAATTGCCCATTCAGGTAAAAAGAGAACCACTACAAAACAGTCCCTTCAACTGGTTACTATTGTAAAGCCATTTAATACCTCTATGCAAACTGATTAGGTTTTTTTTCTCCTAATTTATCTTCACTGGCTACTATTACTGATTCCTAAGATAATATATATGCTTAAAAGAGGAAAGTGTTCACCTTGCCATTGATAAAATCTGTAGAGCAAGTACTCTTATCTATTCTTTGAATTGACTCCTGTGGGGGGCTACAGTAACTATGTTCAAACATTGCAGAAAACTATAATGTAGCTTGGTTTTGGCTTAGTGTAAATATGTGAATGCAACCATTATGGTTTATGGAGTGTATTATATGATCATGTAGGTCATTCAGCAAACAATGATGTAGCTAATCATGCAGGGTATAATGTGAAGCCTCTCCCCAAAGCAGAATGTTTTCAGAAGATGTCATTAAATTGTAATGTTTAATGAAGAAAAAAAGAGAAATTATTAAATACATGGGAAACAATTGTATTTGCTACATTTCAGTAAATCATTTTTTTAATCTTGGCCTTAGTTTTTTGGCGTCTAATACTTGGAATGAAAAAAGTTGTCTATCTGAGACTTCAGAGTTTTAGATTATTTCAAGTTCAGCTGCTACCACAGCCAGCAAAGGGATTTCCTTGTGCATTTTCTTCAAAAAACCCACTTGCAGCAAATAAGAGAATGACTGTAAACGATCACCAGAGATTTCCATTATCTTCATTCCATGCCACAAAACTGTTTCTACTTCAAAACATATTTTTGCTTGATTTGATTGAATAGAAACTACTGTCTGCCAAACGTTTTGCTTCCAAAAACAAAGTCACGGATCAGATGTGTGGAAGACCAGCACACGCCAAAGCAGTCTCTGTTTAGGTTCAGATAGTGCTGCTATTATCTGATCCATGTACACAGTTCCTTGTTTGATTTCATACTGCGCTGATTGAGTAATTGTAGCATTGTTTGGCACCTCAGGTTTCTGAAAACTATACCAGGCTTGTCATTGATGTCCCTTCAAGGCTTTAATTATGCATAGGGGTACAAATGAGTCATAAGTTGAAGTCCTATTCTACCCTTTGACCATAAATTATGCATTTGTTTCTTTATATTATGAAATAAAATCAAGGGGACCAGTTTTGGAATCTACTGAATCATTTTTCTGTCATGTTAACACTACAGGAGTTGACAAATTATATACTTTAAAATTTCAAAGTTACTGTTTTTATTTATATACTACTCTTGCTCCCAAAATGAAGCCCTGTTTTGAATTCCATAAAGGAATCCATATAAAGGAAAATTTATTTTTTCCTTATAGGTAGACATTTTCCCCCCAAATCTTTTACATTTTCTTATCTGTGGTGCCTGATAGGTAAATCTGCTAATGTGAGATAGTTAACAAATATATATATGCAGGTCCTTTGCAAAGAAAAAACTATCACAGTTCAACCTGACATCAATACCTTGGAAGATTCTGGAAAAGACAATCAAGCAATGAATTTGTGAACCTAGAGGCAAGCAAAGTCATAACCAGAAGCCAACATGAGTTTATCAAAAACAGATTATGCCAGACAAATTTTACTGCATTCTTTCACAAAAATAACAAAATTAGTGGACTAGCGAAATGCTGTGGATATAATTTACTTGGACTTTAGTAAGGCATTTGATAAAGTAGACCACAACCTACTACTTGATAAGATAGAAAAATGTTGGTTAGATAGCATCACCACCAAATGGTGTAAGACCTGCTAAACTTAAACCTCTAAATAGAAACTATCCCTGCCTCCATTTGTTGAGAAAGATATAGTTTATTAGAGACCAAGTGTATTGCAGTAGTACAAAGCCAGAACTGAAAATCGTCTGTCAAAATCCCTAAGTTCTACTTTGCCCTCCCTTAACTAATTCTCATTGCCCACCCCAGTATAACCAATTGGATTCAGGCAAGATGATTTCCTAATGGTCAGCCCAAGTGTAATTTGGTATGCAGCCCCCTCCTTCTTTCAGCTGGGTGACCTTGAAACAGCCTCTTTAGGAGATATAACACTTTTTTTCCCCAAAAAGCATTTCCCACTTCATGCCTTCTTCCCCTCGCTACAGTTCATGGCAGTCAGCAAAGCACAAGCAAAGTGGCAGTTGACAGATGCATTCATAACTGGCTGGCCAACTGCACTCAATGTATAGTCCTTAATGGCACTGCATGGATGGAATCATGCTGTGAGGTACGTCAAGATCTTAGGCCCAGAAGGAAAAAAAACAAGGATTAAATTAAAATTATTACAGGATGCTAAGGAAAGGAGGGGGTCTCGGCCTCCCTGATCTGGAAAAATACTATCAATCTACAATTCTACTGTGGGTGCGGGATTGGATTCGACTGGAAAATCGGAGATTATTAAAACTGGAAGGTCATGACATGCAGACGGGATGGCATGCCATGTTATGGGATGAGAAGCATAAAGATCCCAGTACTTCTGTAGGCACTACATCAGACGGGCACTAATAGATGTACTGTATGGATCAAAATTCGATGACAGAACTACAGGCAAGTCCCCAATTGGATCTCAGCACTAGAAATGTACATGCACCCAAGGTTTATTCAGTTGGGGAAAGTAATAACCTATAAAAACATACTAGACGAGAGAGGAGAATTAAAATTGAGGAAGAATCTCCAAGATGCAGGGATAGAATTGGAATGGTGGGCATACCTCCAACTACAAGCAAGATAAAAAAGAGTGGGGTATAAAGAAAGAACTGACAGAACTAGATAAAATTTTATTAGGTCCCGAGGATAAAATGGTTAAAAAAATATATCATTTTCTTTTAGATCAGACAATGTATGAAGAACAGGTTAAGGAGACCATGTTAATTTGGAGTAGGAATTTTGGTTTCAGTATCGACCTACATATTTGGCAAGAACTGTGGGAAAGGAATAGGAAACTCACTTTAGCTACCTCATATAAGGAAAATCTTTACAAGATGTTTTATAGATGGCATTTCCCACCCGTAAGGCTAGCCAAAATGGGTTCAAACATCTCACTCCTATGCTGGAAATGTAAAACAGCAATAGGTTCATACTACCATATGTGGTGGGAATGCCCAAAGACTCGTGAGTATTGGAACAGAACACGAAACTGGTTGAGGGACTGGACTTAGAGTTAAAACCTGAACTCTTCTTGTTGGGAATAATGACAGAAAAATACGACAAGGGAACAATCTACCTGCTGCTATACATCCTGACTGCAGCTAGGCTTGCTTTAGTGCAAAAATGGAAGAGCAAGGAAATTCCCACAGGGGAAGATTAATACATAAAATATTAGCATGTGCAGAAATGGACAGGCTCACGATATTAAAAGGCAAATGTGGATCAGTTCATTATGAAACCTGGGATAAATTTTACCGCTGGAGGAATTTGAAAAGGACGGTCGGGATTAAAGATGAATGTTAAGATAGAAATATATGTTATTTTAGAATAATTATTGTATATAAAACTTAAATGTATATGTAAGAGATGAAGAATTGATTGTAAAAAGTGGAATAATCTGATAAGAATGTATATACTGGAATGTCACGTTAAATCCAATGTTTGTTTGTTTTTAACTGTATTATAAATAAAATTTGAATTAAAAAAAAAGATCTTAAGCCCAGTACTCTTCAATATTTTCACAAATGATTTAGAAAAGATGACACCAAGCTAGCAAGAATAGCAAAAACTTCAGAAGATAGGCTCAAGCTATAGAACATCTCCACAGACTTGAACACTGTGATTATTTAATAAAATGAAATTCAGTGGTGAGAAAAGTAAGGTTCTACATTTAGGCAAAAAAAACACCAAATGCCCAGGTACAGAATCAGTGGTACCAGGCTCAACAGTAGTAACTGTGAGAATTTCGGAGTCCTAGCGATAATCACTTAATATGAGCCAGCAGTATGCTGCTGCAGCTGTCCAAAAAGCAGACACAGTCCTTGGCTGCTTTAGCAGAGGAATAGAATCAAGATAACATGAAGTGTTACTACCAGTTTATAATGTCTTGGTAAGAACACACTTGGAATATTGCATTCAGTTTTGGTCATGACAATATAAAAAAGATGTTGAGACTCCAGAAAAAGTGCAGAGAGGAAGGGAAAAGATGATTAAGGGAGTGGAGGCTAAAACATAGAAAATAGTTGCAGGAACTGGGTACCTCTAGTTTAATGAAAAGAAGGATGAGGGGTGACATGATAGCAGTGTTCCAACATCTAAGGGGCTGCCACAAACAAGAAGGGATCAAGCTATTCTCCAAAGCACCTGAAGGCAGAAGAAAAAGCAATGGATGGAAACTAAGGGAACCAACCTAGAGCTAAGGAGAAATTTCCTGATAGTTACAACAATTAATCAGTTGTACGTCTTGCCTTCAGAAGTTGTGAGTGCTCCAACAGTGGAAGTTTTTAAGACGAGATTGGACAACCATTTGTCTAAAATAGTATAATGTCTCCTGCCTGAGCAAGGGGTTGGACTAGAAGACCTCCAAGGTCCCTTCCAACTTTATTGTTCTGTTCTGTTCTCTTGGCTCTCCATGGTATTGTCAGTAGTCTTTTCCAACACCAAAGTTCAAAATAGTCAATACAAAATAGTATTCCTGCTTCTTCAAAATCCAGTTTTCACTTCCATACAGAATCACAGGAAATACACTTGCCTGCATTATTCTCCTAGTTTTCTATTGGTGTATTGTATATCTTAACTGTTTGTTTCTTTACTATTCAAAGTTGATCCTAAAAGGCAGAAACTATTAGTTCAGAATTGTCATTGTCAATTCTAAAACTGGTTGTTCTATCTATTGTCATTAGTTTGGTATTCTTTAATTTTAGTCCCATTTTTCCCTGTACTCTTTGATTTTTATTTCTAGAATTTGCAGATCCTTTGCATTTTCAGCTATCATAGCATAGCACAAGTTTTTTATGCTTTTTTTCTCTAATTTTAAAAGATATTTATCTTCCTCCAATCCAGCTCCCCTTATTTTAGTAAAAACATAGTATATCATGAAATATACTAAGCCACAAATAACGAATTATATAGTATAACAATAGGTCTTATACAACATTTTATGTTATAGTATAAAGCATGTGTGTCAAACTTGCGACATCATGTGACGTGTTGTGACATATCGCGACTTTTTTCCCATTGCCAGCAATGGGGTGTGCACAGTTTGGTGTGATGCATCCGGCCTGGGGGCCGGAAGTTTGACACCCCTGGTATAAAGTGATTTGGTGAGAGGGGTTTTTAGAGTGATGGTGTGAACTATTGCCAAAAAAAAGTATGAGAGAGGAAAAGAGAAAGGATTTAGTTTGATTGTGCTCTGTTGTGTTGTGTGAACTCAGACACCATAATTTGCAATGCCTCATCTATGTTGTAGTGTATGGAGGGAATCCAGCATATTCTAGGATATTCAGTTAGTCAGTGTGAACAAACAAGGTAATTGTGTAATCATGGACTGTTGTTTGGCCTTGTGCCAGAATTGCTTCTTTTAGAGAACCTAATGTTTTAAAAACAGTACAAGATTATTCCAATATATATAAAATATATGTTATATGACCATATGTACCAAAGGAACCTGGTTTCCAATTTGTTAAAGATACTATAAATTAATAATTCTACAGCAATCACAAGGTTTGTGAAGAGCAAAACTAATAATACGTATTTCAAATGCTAATAATTCCTACCCACTCTTATATGTTAATAAATATAGTGTTGGGTGTGATTCAGATTTTCCACTCAGAAAGACATGAATTTTATTTGTTATGCAAGAGAAATATGCCATAGGAATTCTTTAAAGAGAAAATTCTACAATACTAACTTATGACCTTATATAGTTTCTTGCATTCATAAGTAAAAGCATTTTGTCTTCTTGTTTTGAGAATTTCATCCAATGAGAGGTTAGTGTAGCTGATTTTATATTATAAAATATTAGGCATTTCTTGACATATATGAGATATTAAATATTAAATTATCACTGAGGTTATTTTTTCCCACCTCACTCAACTATGATATGTGAACATCTGCACATCTAGTTTTTCAGCTATTATTCCAAATTAATTAGGCAGCAATTATTGTTATAGCTCTTACTGGTCCTAATGCCACACCTAAATTGTAATGGTCTGTGCTAGAAATGAACAAAACTCAACATCCCAGAATCAAAACTTTCTGGAGAACACTGGAATTAATTTTTATTCCGGAACATACCACTCTGGCCATTCTGGATACAGATCAATTTTTTTTCTGGAAGTAAATCTTTCCAAACAAGAAGTCCTTTATAGTGTTTTAGATATTGTCTTGCCTGACATGAACATGGTGGCTCGTGTGGTTAGCACAGTGGGCTAATGATTGGCAGGCTTGTGTTCAAGACCCGGTTGCTGCCATGAGATGGTGTGAGCTCCTGTTACATGCTCAAGCTCCTGTTGAACCAGCAGTTGGAATGCAGGCGACCATTAATAGATAAATGGTAGCACTTTGGAACCCCCAGCTGACTGTTCCCAACAGATAATTGGTTAAAAAAGCAAACAGAGCAGGAGTTAAACAAGAAATTCACTGGTGAAACAAACAGACCATGATCCCTTGAAGTTCTTTACAAATGATTGCCTTCAGCAACCAGCACCGCCCACACCTTCCCTTTTTATAAAGCAGTCCCAGGGTGTGCCTTCTCAATAACCAAGGCGTGGCTTCTCAATGCCTCCTCCTCCTCCCTTGGAGTTGTTGTATTGACTCCCTCTGATTTGCTCTAGATAATTGCCTTCATTTACGAGCATCTATAATGACGTCCAGCTGTGAGTCCTCAAAGTTTAACTCATCTCCCCCACACAGCTGTGTCTCATCCTGAACATGAGACTCTTCATCTGATTGTGAGTCTTGTAACTCATCAGAGCCTTCCTCTGACTCTGATGGCTTCTCCTCCTCCGACTCTGATTCCCCAGACTCAGCTGCCGGGATCACAGGCTGGCACGGACTCACAACATAGATGACCTCCAAGGTTCCTTCCAACTTTTTATCATTATTATCATTATCATCATCATTATATAATTATTATTATTATTATATGGATCACACAATTTATTCTGCTGTTTCAGGATGGGCTACAACCTTTATACAATAAGCTACTTATTCTGGAAGATTATTTCCAGAAAATAATGTAACCATGGTTAGAAGGGACAAACAGGAACATTCTGGAAATAAAATGAAGTGTGTTAGTATTCTCTGGAATATTATTCTCCCCAAATGGTGAATTTTGCAGACGACTTGTCTCCACCATCAAGAAGAGGTTCTTATACTAATTTAAAGGATGTACTCATCAGCAATACGTACTTGACCTTGCTGCTTGGCTAAATAAACCAGATAGATTTATTGTCAAACTCTTGGCAGAATTAAAAGTAATTCTTACAAGCAAGGCTTTTACAAAGCTTTCTTTAACAGGATTTATTGAGAGGAAAGAAATGGGATTACAAAAATTTCATCAACCGAATTACTTCTAATTTAGAAAATAAAATATCCCCAATGCATTAGGGCAAAAACTTTATTAGTTTCTTTCTATAAGAATGGCTTTTGTGAATGAAGAAGGAGGTAGTTCTTTTCACTGATAGTAGAAGAGTTTGCAGGTCGCTGTTCACAAAACTGTCTCCTGAATCTTTATCAGCTTCTAAATTAACTTTTACAGTACATATCCTCTAGTAATCAACTGCAACTGAGGTAAAGCTGGATGGTAATCCTCAAAATGATCGGTTTCTACTACATCTAAAAATCCCAATCTAAATTACATTTAGGAATCGCTAGTAATAATGTGATTAAATCTTGGCTTACCACAGTCTGCAAAGCTTCTCTCCCTGTCATAATCGAATAAAAATTATTTCTCTGAAGCTCCTATTTGCATTTCAAAGGTAACTACCATTGATATTAATGCAAAAGGACTTAATAAGGATTAGATCAAAAGCAGATAAGAGTGGAATACAAACTTACTTTTAAAAAATTGGATGGTATTTTAACTATTTTTATATTCATAAGTAGCATTGTTCATAACAGTTTTTTAAAAACTCACAAAGAAAAAACATGTCCAACACTCAATTTTGATGGAAATCAAATTGAACAAAATATGGTTGCAGAAAAGATACAGGGACAAACTAACTTGTTTAGCACAGGACAATCTGAATCACCAACCATGGGGTTAATGCAGAGGTGAATCTCCACACATTTTATTTGCTTATATTCAACAGGCAACAGGATATTTTGCTGTCCAATAAGCAGAGATTTGTCTGAGGAAAATTACTAGTACTACCTGCTCTGAAGGTTGGCTACCAGTTAAATACAAACAAAGCTATCATCGTAACATTTAGATCATTGTTTCACAAAATAATGTTTTGTAACATGAAAGGGCATGTTAGAGGTTTTCCATTGGCACCATGGTGGTTGTAAAAGAGGAGGTTAAAGGAAATGAGTCAGAAAAATTACTAAAACAAGTAAATATGTCATTCAACACCCACTTCTTTCATTTTATTTTTTATTTTTGTAAGAAAACAAAATGCAAAAATGTTTATCCTGTTTAGCAATTCTCTGCTGAATATACTTCCAACTTATTTACTTATTCATTCTGCTTCCATTGTTCCTGGGCAAACTGAGGATTTAATAAATTTGGCTATATGTTTGGGCATACACTATTTGAACCATTATTCCCATCACTTCACTTTTGAACTTTCAAAAATATAATTCAAACCTCCTTACTGCCTGGGAGGGAGGGAGGGAGGGAGGAAGGAAAGGAAGGAAGGAAGGAAGGAAGGAAGGAAGGAAGGAAGGAAGGAAGGAAGGAAGGAAGGAAGGAAGGAAGGAAGGAAGGAAGGAAGATAAAACTCATGCTGTTGTAGGAAGATAGCACCTTCCTCCAGAGAAGGAAATAGTTTGGGGGATATTTAAAAAAAGCAGAATATATTTCCTCAAAAGAATAGAAAATCTTAGGTAGAAACCACCATCACCCCAAGTCTTTCTGCCCCAAGCACAAACCAGCTCTATAGAAATGCAGATTTGATAATCCTTTCAAAAAGACTGGAGCCAGAAAGCTTGGAGCTGATGGGATTAGAACACGGGTTCCCAACCAGGAGTGCTCGCACCCCCTGGGGGTGGCAAGACGATATTCCAGGGGGTGCGAAAACTTGGGTTTTTAAAATTATAGTATATATGCATAATTCGTTGCCATTATTTCAAATTTTTGTAAGGAGTGCGAGAATATATCAGAAGTGTTTTAGGGGTGTGGGGTATAGAAAAGGTTGGGAGCTCTGGATTAGAAAGAACCAGCAACCTCTCACCCAAAAAATCCAACACAGGACATAGCCATCAGCCATAGCCACAGGGAAGCAGGACATGACCTTTAGGACATAATAGGATTAACCTACCACCAACAGAATACCAAAAGGACATGCTCAAAAGTTCAGGTCAAAGTTCATGCCACAGGAACAAGAACAACTTCAAACACAAAAGCCCAAGAAACTATAAAAATCCACCACTCCCAGCACCATGTGGTCAGCTGCTCCAGAGCCATATTTCTGTCTGGTTCTGCAACTCAATAAAAAGGACCTTCTTTCCTAAAGCAGTCTCCATTTTGTTTATTTCTGGTTTGGACTGGACCCTGAAGACTTTTCTTTCAGCACTGTGTTTGGTTTTGGTTTTGTGTACTATGTGAAACTGGTCAGCAGAAATTTGTAATAAACCAGGGTTAAGTAAACTTGTGTTCTGTCCCAGCCTACATGAGTCTTTGCTATGCTCCCAAGGAGAAACCCCTCTTCCAAGAAACAAGCAGGAACCGCAAGAAAAAACCAATCCCTTTTATTCTCACAGACCTGAGTTAATATCCAAGGCAAACAAACACAGTTCACAGAAATTTGATCAATACGAACGGTTGCCTTTGGCAACCAGCACCTCCACCTTCCCTTTTATAATTCAACCAAGGCATGGCTCCCTAATGCTTTCTCCTTTGCCTTTGGAGCTGCTCCATTACATTTCACTGTCCTACTCACTCTCTTTCCTGCGTTTTCGTGCATCCTGAATTTGTCCCAACTGTTCTTCATCACTGTCCAACTCAGGCTCCCAGCACAGCTGCGTCTCAGCCTGAGCGAGTAGAGGGGCCAGGCTCTTTGTCCGATTGTAAGTCTTGGAGCTCCTCCCTGTGACTCTAATGTCACTCCAGGCCCCACCTCCTCATCTGATTCCTCAGACTCAGTTGCCAAATCCACTGGCTAGCAAGGAATCACAACAACTTGTGCATACAGCAATTAAGTAATTATCTGCATAAGTAACTACTAAAAAATCCCTATACATTGAGCCAAATGTTCTAATCCTTTCAGGTAGACTTTGACTTTAACAATTGGGACCAGAAGTTCTTTGTTGAGTGATGTGGTTGTTAAGTGAGTCATGCCCGATTTTACAACCTTTTTTTACCATGGTTGTTAGGCAAATCACAGTTAAGTGAATCACTTATGACTGTTGCAGCATCCCCATAGTCAAATGATCAAAATTCTGATGCTTGGCAGCTGATTCCTAATGATGATGGTTGCAGTGTCCTGGGGTCATGTGATCCACCCTGTGACCTTCTGACAAGCAAGTCAGTCGGGAAACCAGATTCACTTAACAACCGTGTTACTAAGTTAACAACCGCAGTGATTCACTTTACAAACGTGGCAAGAAAAGTCGTAAAAGGGTTCAAAACTTAATAAATTTCTCACTTAGCAACATAAATTCTGGGCTCAAATGTGGTCATAAATTGAGGACTACCTGTATGTATATGCATAAAACTTCCAAACAGTCAAAGCAGTTCAATTGCAAGACCAACCATTCAAAGAGACAGGGAGCTTTCCTTTACTGGATGTGTGCCAGCAGAGACCGGATAGTCATCTGATGGGCACATTTTAATGAACACTTTTCCTCTGAGGGGAGTTAGAGACTCAGTTGCTCTTTCCAAAATTATTATTCTACTAGTGAATATTTAGAAATAGTTAAGAACATAAAAAGGGTTAACCAAAAGCAGAAAAAAAAGTTTTCCACAGAGGTAAAGCTCTTAAATTAATATCTTGAATGGATGCCAATTTTAGAAAGTGCTCCATATTGATGGCTGAAGGCCAAAACAACTCCTAAATCATTTGAAATCTACACCATGAAAGAGATAAATGCATAAGTATATGTGTGGTAATATTGCCTCAGGCTTCATATGACTGTTTCATGTAGGATCTACCCTCCCCTTGCACATAGAGCTTGAGATTAATTTTGCAGCCAAACAGGCTTGTCTAGGCCCCTACAAAACAAGTAAATTAATTGCTAAATCAAGAATGAATAAGTTACTCAGAGAGTAATCACATAGCCCAGAATTACTATATCTTAATCTTGTAAATGTTCGGTCATATTGGATAGGAATTCTGGGAGTTGCAGTGCTTTCATAGAGAAGGCCGCTCTAGGCTAGACTGTTTGCACAACCCATGGCATAGTTCATTCAATGTTCTGAGTTCACACTAAAACATAAACAAAACCGAATGAGTTGTCTTTGTACAACATTGCCTTGTGCCAGCAACAGCAACTGTAGGAAGTCAGAGTTCTTTATGATGATATAAATCTCACCATAGTAAAGGAATGCAAGAGCTCTGGAAAACAACAAACAATCATCCAACTTTGTAACATAGAGGATGATAGAAAAAAATAATTGCTTGAACTATCCTAATTACATTGGTACATATTGGAGCAATGACAAATAAACCTATTTTGCCTGATGTCCCAAAGGTGCTTTTTTTCCCCAAAGGCAATTGGATTTTCTTGTTTTTTTTTTCTTTGAAAATGTTTAGCTTCTAATCCAAGAAGTTCAGAACTGAAGAAACTTCTTGGATAAGAAGTGAAACATTTTCCAAAGGAAAAAAACAAGAGCATTTGTCTTTTTGGGGGGGAGGGAAGCATCTTTGAGATAACCATGACTTGGATGATTGAGATACGTAGATATTTTGCTTAATTTAATTTAGTATACACATGTTTATTTTCTTTTATTTATTAAATTTAAACATTTTTAAAAATCTTTATTTATTTATTTATTAAATGTATACGCTGCCCATCTCTGTAAAGCCATTCTGGGCAATTAAAATAATAAATATTAAAAACAATAAAAAACATTAGCTATATGGACAAGACCAGTTCAGTTGTGGCATCTTCTCTTTTAGTCCACCAGCCATCTCCAACATAGAGTGCCTCCATCAGAACACCAACCCAATCAGCAGAGCCAGATTTTAATGCCTTTGCAGAAGACCAAAAGGCGGGATAGACCTCATTTTAAACAGCACAATATTCCAAAAAGCAGGGTCCAAGGCAGAAAAGGCTCCCCTAGATCTCAGCAGCCAAACTGGAGACTGCAGCATGCCTTCTGCCAGATTAAGTGGGATAGGCTGATATCATTGTGGCATGGAATACTGTAACATTGCTCAGCCACCAAAGGGTTTATTTTATCTTTGTATGTAAACATTGCGACATGAACATGGATATTAAATGGGCTACATGATCTAAATCTGACTTAAAGAGCATTTCAAACTGTAGAGAATCACCTTGTACTAGGAAAATAGGTGGTTCAGCACAGCCTCTGCTTAGAGAGTACATCTTGCAAATATGCTAGCAATCACAAATTAAATTTAGAATGATAGTTTGGAATCACTATCTCTAATATATCCTCTTGTTTTTTTCAACAACAGCTTGGTTCAGAAATCTTCATTATATGCAGTGAGAATACATCTTACTTATTTATGTAGTTTAAATCTTGGCTCAATTTATTTACTTGAAAGATTTGTATGGCCACTCATCTTAGCACACAACTAAGATGTGGCTCAAACTACATGAAACTCATGTGCAAAAATTCTTGACTCTTCTTTTCCAAAGGAAGTAAATTTCTAATCTTAAGAGCTCCAGAAAATTGGAAAGATGATGAGCATTTAAAGTTGCACAGTATTAGCACAGTGGTCTATTCCAAATGAACATGCTCATTCACTTTTTCAAATAATCTAAGATCTTTTTCAGCTGATGATGACAAGGAGTGAATTTACAACTTCCCAAAGGGTGATTTTTTTTTAATCACATGGTATAAGTTCAGTATGTCCCAAAATGAAGAAGGGAAGTTTGCAGTAAGCTTTACTCTTAGGCAATGGGAATAACTTTTGGAAAGCACTCCAGTTAGGGAATGTCAATCTACGGCTAGGCCATGCCACTAATGATTTCTTGACCAGCTATACAAAATAAGAGTTCACTAGAACAAATCAATCCAGGAGGACAGAACATGAGTTTCATGTGTGAGACTTACAATAGCGTGTTGTTGAGTTATTATGTTGAATATTCCACTCAGCCTACCATAGTCTTTTCAAGCATATTTCATTCCATTCTCTATTCAAGTTCTCTGCTTTTAAAAACCTAAAGTAAAATATGTGTTCAGTTGATACCTACATATGATTCAGTCTTCATTAAATTATTTTTTCTTTCACTGGTGCTTTTCTCTCCCAACCACTCAGTAATTTTTGTACTTCTGCTAAAAGAGGGGCATTTTGTACTGGTCAGTTTTGTCCAGTTTAATCAATACGACACATAATAATTTTACACCAAACTTACTCTCAGTATTGTCAGCTATTTTTAATCCAAGACTGCCTTGTAAACCAACATTCAACTTATTAGGAGGTATATGCATTGTATTGACCCACACATTTAGTTCACTTAATATTTGTGCTCAGGCTATCACTATCTTTAATATATTCTCTCTTTTTTTGTAGAAAAGAAATATATGCAAAGGGACTGAATGTTCTCTTTCCAAGTTGGACAGTCACCATTATTCTGAAGGGTTTCTTTACAAATCTTTTTGCAAATTTCCTATAACTTTCTTCTAATGTTGTGAAAAAGTAATCTTTGAACATGTTATACAATAAAAGTCGTAATTCTAAAATTTGGTAGCTGTCCTATGTATATTCATGAAGCAATACTTTCCTTCAGTGAGCTTGTAAAGAAACATTAAATAGATCTTTACATCTCCGCTAGATTTAAACCCTTCTGTTCATGACTAAGGATTAATAAGAGGATTGCCAGGATAAATTTGTCTTAGGAAAGACCTTCTACATCTAGATAAGGGTTTTCTTTCTAATCAGAGGATCTAGAACAATCTTGCTGTACCCAGTTCTCTCTAGATGTATTGACTATAATTTCTATAGTATTATGTTCAAAGAAGAGTCACACGGAGAGCAGAGACTTCAAAAAATTTGTCGTTCAAGACATGAGATGAGAACACCTGAACAGGGATGGAGAAGTCTAGATCAGTTTATACCACTGTGACATAGCACATTAGACAGAATTTTCCAGTGATTTACTTACATCATGTGTTTCTCTCGAGGCAATTTCTACACTTGGCAGTAAATCATCATGTTGAGAAATTAAGACATCAAAAATAAAGAGAGACATATGTATCACAGACAAGATTATTAATGGTTGTAAGGTGGTCAGATGACAGCCTGGAATTTATAAGGATCAACACTATAATAGTAGCTGTGGGTCATCTGAAGGAGAAGTCAAAAAGGTCAGGAAGCCAGGCATGACAGTGCAGCTGAGGCCCCACCTTTGTATACATGTGTGTGACATCAAATGCATACAGATATGAAGGAAGTTGACAGCTGGGGAAGACCAACATAAAAATAATCACTTTTAAGACACTAAAATGGTGTCTTAAAGTTTCATGGGACATGGAAGCTTACTGCAGTGGCTTGCTTCTGTGTGATGCCACCAATTAACAATCTGCAAGTAATTAGTTCTACTGTCAAACTACTCTTCCTGTTAGGAAGTTTTTTAATTGAGCCATGCCTTCACTTTCAATTTGCTGAAGTTCATCTAATCCAGTACTGCATTCAAGTAAATATTTAGGCACACAATAACCCTTTTTCGTGTTTTTTTTTTCCTAAGCTCAGGGAAAAACAGAGCTGGTTGTCAACAAACAGGTAATCTAACTCAAATTCCCTCACAAACAGTATGTACCATTCTGCTATAAAGCCCAATTTCTAGTCCACCTTCCTCCACAGAATCTTATTGACTTTTGGCCAGTCAGTCCCCTTCAGTTCATAGGAGTGTTATTGTGGGGAAAGTAGGATGGAGCACTATCTATATGCCATGAGCTCCTGAATGAAAGGCAGGATATAACTTAAATAAACAAATACTGGATTTCAAAATAATCATACCAAAGTAGACTTTTTCTGAAGTTATGAAGATTAGGATTGCATTGGCTCTTGGATTCAAGAGTTCTTAGAGCTGCAATATGCATTGGGATCTGGTATTTATTTCATTATTAAGATGTATGTACAGGTCTGTTGACTGGATAATGGCTACATGTGTGTATAATGCCTTTTTGTTTGCAAGGAATTCCATTTTTAATAACCAAATGAAAATTGAAAACAATTTATTAAACTGGCATGTACATAAAAAAAACCACACAATAATTTAATTAATAAAAACCTATTTGAGTAATTTCCCTACCATCAGTATAAAAACCCCTCTTGCTAAAAAAAGCAACTACCACACACACACACCTTAACTCACTTTAACTGAATAAGACAATGAGGATTTCCACCAACATGCTTGGTGGAAACTCTCCACAACCGAACAAATAACAACAACCAGTTGAAAAGAGGCTTTGACCCATTGCAAAGGACAATTCCTCCTTTGTTACTATAATAAGCAGTCCACAAACCATTTATGGTATGTGCCCATCAGAGTGTTCAGATCCATTGACTTCCTTTTATATCTATCAGCAAGTTTTTATTCATGAAATAGGTAATGCGAGAATCTTCTCAACAGGATACTTCTTAAGCCTGTATGAGGAAGGAACTAATAATAGCAGGCAAAGTGCATCCCCTTCAGATTACAGGTTAGCGGTCATGCATTGTCCTTCTATCACTGTTCTACTTTAGAATGTATTCTCTTTTTAAGTAACAATGCCACCTTCTCAGTGTGGACCTTTGTATCAAAATTCTCCCACTTTTAGATGCATTATGTTATATATTTATTTTAAATCCAGATAGTATTATTTTTAGGGTGTGGGGGAAGTACTTCCTCATAGTGTAATAAGCAGAATTATATACAGCAGGAACTGGGAACTAGATGATTCAAAGAGCTATTATGATTGCAATTTTAAAAAATCCCTTTAGATCTCCTTGCTCACTCACCAAGAAGGATATCTCACAGGCAGTGCAGATGAAGATGGATGCTTTGGGATACCAATCAAAACTATTCTTATCTCAGGCTTCATAGTGATTTTCATAAAGAAATAATTCAGATAAAATATTCTTTAAGTAGAACACAGTTTAAGAGAAAAGGGATGAAATTAGATTAAAGTGATTGGCTGGGTTATGTAATGCAACTAGACTCCATCACTTGTACTGAATCTTGGTTAGATGAGCTGGTTTAGCAGGAAGCTATTATAAGCATCTTTTAGATTGGTCCATCCCAGTCTTTTAGTGACTGATAACCCTGCATTTGAAAGATATCACATGAAATTGGGGATTGTTTTTTAAGTTAAACTAGGACTTGTATTACATCATAAGGGCAAAACTGTAATGAAGTGAGATGAAGATGATAACTGGAACTTCAAGCAGAACTTTACATAACCAGTTTGTCACAAATTGCCTTAATCTACTATCATATTAGTGATCCCACAGCATTTCAAACATGCAAATTGTGCTTAAGGAAACAAAGAAGAATCAAGACTGCTGCCGTTATAGAGGAAGAAATGTGAGCCCTGGGGAAAGAAAAAAATTCCAAACAATCTGTAATGCCTTTGACATAGGCCCTTGTCTGATATATGAGAGCTAAAAACGGGAGTAAGCTGTCCGTGGCTGTGGTTGCAGCTGCTGTGGTTGTTGAGACAGCTGCTGCCCCTGCTGTTGCTGAAGCCGAATCTGCTGGGAGTATGGATCTTCAAGAGACTTAATCAATAGTGTGGTTTTTGGCCCTGTCTTCCATACAATGCCATTGAGATCTCGAACTGAGGACTCCACTGTGATGCTATGGGTGCCAACAACAATGAAGTTCAAGAGGAATTGTGTGCTGAAGTAATCATTGTGAGGCTCCACCATCTGTTCCATCTCATTAGTTAGGTTGTCAATGGGTATCTGTGGGAGAAAACAAGCACCAGGCAACCAAATGTTTAAAGAAATATTGAGTGTTTCATTTTACTTATACAGACTAGGTTTTCTGAAGACACTATTAACCAGAAATGAATCAAATAAGCAACAAATATTCCATATATTCATTTAGCTTGTCTAAACAAAATATATGAAGTTATTTGTCTATTTTTTTCTAAGTTACCGTATTTCAAATTGCTGAGCTATTCCTAGGTCTTCTTGCCCACCCTTGGGGAATAGTCCTCTTTCACTTGACTAGATTTGTTTCTTGTTGTCAGACAGCTGCACAATTTTTAAGCTTGCTGGAATACTAGCAACTATTATCGATTGGTGTTCCTGTCAATGGAGCAAGTGAAGACAAGGATTATCTTTCCCCATGCTCATCATGGGGATATGAACCTAGCACCAGGATCAGCGTCTTATTCAAGTGTCTCATTTTCAAAGGAACCAGAATCATCATAGAAGCTTGCACTCATGTTAATAGACAAGAACATACTTGAAGTGTAAAAAATTCTTGCTACCTAGTGGAGTGAAATTCTATTCTAATTGTGCATGGGTTTTAGGGAGCAGAAATGTAGACAGTTCATGCTGTAGTGGGTTTTTTTTTTTTTTTACCTTATACTCTTGTCCAGGTTTGCTCTGCAGAGTTGATGACACATTTAGACAGATCGATTGAATCTTTCGAAAAAGGCCTGGCTTGGAGCCATGCTGGACTACTCCCTCTATTTTTAATGCAAGTTGTTGGTTATTTTGAACCACAATGGGCTCAGCAGGGTTACGTGGAGAGGGTGATAGGGCAAGCTGAAATAGATAATATTTATATTTATTAATTGATGTTTTTCAGAAAAAAAGAAAACATGTAATACTACCACAAACTAATTAGAACAAAATGCAAGTAGAAGAGAAAAAAGTAAGTACAGTACTTCAAAAAGTATTGATCAAGAGAAGGGCATTAGGAACTCATTCTGTTATCAGTGCATTTACTGTGTGCATAATGCCCTATTTGAAAGAAACAGGAGATTTCAAAACTTTATCCAAATTTTCATTAGTGTCAGATCTGCCATTACACTGCTTCAGCCCTGCTTCATTTTGAGGGTAGTCTGCCATAAACTATGAGGAGGGGGGATAGAAAGATAGAGGAAGGGGAGATGACAGGGACCAAAAGTGCCAACCAGAGGCAATGGGCTGAACGATCCAAGGACACGGGAATGGGAATGGATGCGAACGCCCATTTAAGAGGCACCAAACTTTAGAACTGTTACCAAAACAACTAATCTGAACATCATTGGACACCAACAAGATGACCGGGGGGGGGGGAGGCCTGGGAGAAGGGAAAAATGCTGGGTTTACATGGGAATTTTCATATCTGATTTTGCTTGTGCTGTAACCACTTGGCATTGGTAAAAGTATACCTTTCGCTACAAATGGTGTTTAGGGTCTTTCTTTCCTAAATGCCCAAGCTGGGACAGGTCTGACATTTAGCCAGAATTTCAATATTTTTTTCTATTTCACTGAATATTATCTCAACCCACACAGATATGGGAAATAATGAGATCTGTAATCTAGCATGGCTGAGGAGTGCTGAGTTGGAGAGATCTGCAATATTTCACATTACAGCTTCCAAAATTATATAATCTATTTCATGATTACTTTGTTGTATGTCCATTAAACTTACTTTAATAGGAGACAGAAAAGTATCTAGGACATTCAGCTTGGTTGAGTTATGGAAGAGAAGGACCTTCCTATTAAACTTAACATTCCCCCCCAGCCCAATTTTGCTATTTTAAAAAATATTTTTGTAGCAAGTGAGAATTTTGGGGGAAAATACATAAAGCAAATAGAGTCAAATAGATTCAAATCTTTGTTTCCATAAGTAAAGTATATTATTATATCTTCTCTTAATTTTTGTACAACTCAAGGTAGCATACATAATGCTCCGGCCTTCTCTTTTTGCCATAAAAACAACCCTGTAAGATGGGTTACCATTAGACTGAGACAGAGCGACCAGCCCAAAGTCACTCAGCCATCTTTCATGGTTGAGGAACAACTAAAACTCATGGCTTCCTAATCCAGCACCTTCACATTTTTTGCGACAGAGAACATATAATCTTAAAACAGATAAGCAACACAAACGTGTCAAGTAAATCAATTGCCTTCTTCACACCCTTTCAAGAACTTAGCAAAGCTTTATGACATCAACATGGAAATTAGATTCCTTCCACTGTATATTAGTGTTGAATCATTTAAAAGCCCAGCACTAAAAGGATGGTCAACTGATGGACCTCTTGTCACCTAATCTCCATCAAACAGGGCTTTATGTGTGTGAAATCTAACCACTGCATATTTGAAGCTTTAAATATTAAGTGCATCGTTACGGAATAAAGCAGGGAGGCAGCCAGACTACTGTGCCTGCTCTGTATAAAAAGTAACTCAAGAATCTCAGCTGCAGGAAATACCTATGCTCTTAAACATGACTCTTATAGCATTGTACAAGGTTATAAGTAAGCTTCCTCAGTTGTCAAAAGCCCTTAGGTTTTGATTCCGATAATCTTAAATAAACACACTCCAAGCAAATCTAAGCAGACGTGAACTCAACTGTTATTGACATAATCAACTGATTACCTGAAAGAGACCTCAAGTTTTCCCTACTTTCTGCAAAGAGTTACTTTTCTGCTTACATCTGTGCTTTGGAATTATTTTCTTGAGAGATTTATCAGGTAAACTTTTGAGCAAGATGCAGCACGGTGGGAAGAGCTATCCATTTTAGGGAATCAATTTGATGAAAAATCTGGATTTTTCTCCACACGACTTGATTACTTTGTTTTGCATATTTTTTTCTGCTTATGCCTTGATTTTTTTAATTTTGGTTCTTTTTGCAGTACTGAAATATTTATGCCTAACTATCAGGGGAAGCAACATAATGCAAACACATAAAATTAATAGAAAGTCAAAACCAATAAATAAATAAAGGGATAAAGAAAAAGAAAAGGAAACATGATTAAAATTAGAGCACACGAATACTATTCACTATATCTCTCTATTATTATTGCAAACCCTCATTATTTTTACTGTTTCATAAATCAAATCAATTCTATCCAATTATTCTCAATCCTCCTTTTCGTCTCAAACGATACAATTTTCCCTCATGTATTTCCATCTTGTTCATTCTCTCTACAGCATATAACCATACCAACTCAATTTACTATTTTCAAATTGGTCACTTGCTTTTATATTCCATTTATATTCATTCATCATCCATCCATTCTTGACCTTATCTCTATTTTATCATATATATTTCCAAGTAACTCATTCTAGTGTATTCAACTTTTTTTTGGTAGTCTTCAAATAAATAGAACATTTTGCCTCCCAAACTAATTGACCACTCAACCTTATTTTCCACTTTGACTAGCAATGAGGGACATGCAGAAGTTTTGTGCACCATCTGCTTGCTACCAGCCAGGAAGTAAGCCGAGAACATTCTACATTTTGCCATTTATTACTGAGTTTATCTACTGCATAAATTAAAGCAGCAGGTAAAATGCATTTCAAATGTTCCCAAACAAAACACTGCATAGATTGTTTACACATAATTTTGTTGGTATGAAAGATACGTTAGATCTGCTTGTAAGCAAACATTTTGAATTCACAGGCAGTTCTTTTAAGAACATCACTAAAACATTCCTAAAGTCTCATCCTCTATGCACACCAATCCATATGCCAGTGACCTATTTACTGAAAGGGATGTAGCAGAGCACAAAACATGAGCTATTTCTTTGGGAAGGCAAATAGTCTTGCTCCTGTCTGCTGGCTTTCTTTACCCATCCTAAAGAGACCTGTACACTGACACATTTCAATTTCCACCTATGCAAGCATCAGAGCTACCATAACATTTAGAAAGCACATTGGAGTGTAGCATTTAAACTGGATGTTAACATTTACTTATTTACTAGCAGTCCTTTCATTTAGGAGAAAAACTGCACTATTTCTCAATAGAAATAGCATACAAAAGTTCAGTCACGCACAGCAATATTTCATTGCATAATCTTGATAAAATACAGCATGGAAAGTAAGCAGAGCATGACTTCAGGAATTCTTTCCAAACCTTTGGCACAGTGGCCATGTTTGTGTTTTATGTCTGCACTGGGAGGCAAGGGGTGCATACTGCATACGCTGAGCTCTGGGTCACATGATCGAAACAGAGGAGATGCTGCTTAGAGCAGAGCAGCTGCCAAGATTCCACATTGCTGGCCAACTGTTCCTTCCACAAGAATGCACTGTGGGAATTTTTCAACATTTTTTTCTTCATAGCCCCTGGTCTGATCTGGCCCCATTTTCAGTATCAATCATTCTTTTGCCAGTTTCTCCCCACACCTATTTGGCCCTCTTTGGTTCAATTTTCAAAGAGGTATTTCGTTGACAGTCATAGAGTTCTAATCCCAGGTACTTTCTATGCAATCTCATGTTAGATTGGGAAAAAATAAATACATAAATACATCTTTTGAACGCCTACATCAGACATATCAAACTCGCGACGTCACGTGAAGTCACGCAACGTATCGGGACGGTTTTGCCATTGCCGGCAATGGGGTGGGCGCTGCTTCCGGATGACATGTCCGGCCTGCGGGCCAGCAGTTTGACACCCCTGGCCTACATCAAACATTTTTCATAGAAAAAGATATGCTCTCTCTGTGACAATATTACAATGTGACTAAGGTCTCTACCGAACATGGAAAACAAGCATGTATTGACATTAGGCAATAATTGGAAAACATTTTTGGCTATATTGTGCCCAGCTGCTCTCCATCAATGATTGCCTTTAATGTATGATCCATTTATAGGGAACGTAAATATATTTGTCTAGTTGCATGATTATTTTATAAGCAGGATACATGGTTAATAGACTAGAGGCATCTGAAGCCATCTTATACCAAATGGATAATCAATAAAGCAACCATTAATATGAAGCAGGAAAATAAAGCAGGAAAAGAGACCACAAGAATTTAAAAGATCAACTCAAACTATTGGAATCTGTCAAGCTTCCAAAAGATTGTATAGCAGGCAGAAATCAAAATTATCTCAGAAATGCTGCCAGAAACTTGGAGGGGGGGGAGGGGAAGGAAGGAAGGAAGGAAGGAAGGAATCCAACATCCAATATTAATTCTGTCATTCTTAATTATTCAGCAGTCACTACTGTGTTGCATCATTTTTTCTGCACATCTACTTTCTACCCCATCTCCTTCAATACCATAGTTTTCCTCCCATTATTAGTTTGGGATGACAAAAACCCAGACAAGAGACATAGAGGACCAGAAGCGAAACACAACCTTACTATGTCTCACTTTCTCTCTGTCCAGCAATGACAGAGACTGATTAGCCTTCTGAAATTATTTTCTCTTATTTTCTGTGGGATAAATTGTGAATATTATATTTTGCATAGGTTTCATTTACAGTCTTTCTCAGTTAGTTATTACCAGAGTTAAAACAAACAAACAAAAAAAAAACACAACAGTAGGACAACCCCTCTACTTAAAAGAAGAGAGGTGGCTTAGAGCTGAGATACTCATTCAAGCTAAAGAAACAAAATTGCAAAGTGCTACATTTCTCTATTTATGTAAGATAGTTTTATCTTGTTTTATTTTGCCATATATAGTTGTTTGAATAAAAAATACAATAAAATGCATTAGCAAGCTAACGGAAGCAGCACACCAAAACAAAAAACATCCCCAACATCAATACATAAAAAAGCACTACTTGCTTCAAAAGAAATATCTTTATTTGCTAGAAAATTTCGATTTCCATTAAGTCACAAGGCAATAACAAACTGTAACTGAGGCTCTTCATAAAACTGTCTCATAATGCAGAATAGAACTAACAGTGGTTTAAAATTATTTTTTAAATCAAAACTTTATTTCAGATATAAATTCTAGTTCAAATATTTCATTAAAAGTCTAATCTAACATCATTAGTAAATCAGAGCTTAGGCAGCAACTGGCTGCCCCCACCTCACTCCAGCCACTTCTCCCAGCATGCTTATCTAGGAGTTATAAATAAAATTTCTTCCCCGAAACTGCAATTATACCTAAATGCAAATATAGCTTACCTTAATGCTAGTTGATTGTAGCTTCTGAAAAAAATACCTCTGAAATGACAAGGGGACTTTCAGCAAGGCAATGACTGCACTGCATAAGCAAGCTGTATGCTAGAATAAAAGAATGGCAAGTCTGATCAGAATTATTTGTTTTACAAAGGAAATATGAAACATCATGAACAAACTCTGGGCATTAGTACTTCAGTTCCTGGTGCTTAGGAAGCCAAGACACAACATACTATTGATCCAAAAAGCTCCAGAGATTGGAAACTGGAAATGGAAGAAATCTGGAAGAATATCTGCAAATCCTAAGAACAACTGAACTGGGCACACAAAGACTATCTAATGTTAACAGTCAGCATCAATTTGGTGCTTATCTTGACTTAATTCTAATAATCCTCCAATTAGCAAAATTATTTCCTTGCTTGGTTGGAAAAGCATTCTGGCAAAGTTGTGCTACAGTCAACAAAAGTGGCCAGCAAAGATATGGATCTGAATGGAGACTAACCTTGTTGAGTCAGATCAAAGTCTAACTAATCCAGCATCCTGTTTAGTCAATCTGATGCTTTTAGGAAGTATGCAAACAAGTCTTGAGATAATTGTCCTCCTTCCTGCTGTTCAGGTGTTATTGTAATTTCAGTTTTTCTTCAGAAATCTATGCCCTTTCCCATGAACATAAAAATTCAAATCTATCTTCATCACAGGCGAAAAAAAATCTTAAAATCTATGCTGCCTTTTCCAAGGGATCAAATAAAAAAAATGGTTGAAGTACATCTAAAATCTTGATTTTATTCCAAGTATGGAAAATAGAGTATACTCAATGCAACACTGATTGTTTGCCACTTTGTTTTTGGAGCAAGTATAAATGGCATTAGTATTCAAAGATGATTGAGCCAATAAAAGAAATACTAGACTGGTAAAAAGTCATGCTGAAACCCAATCAGTATTACTGAATAGGAACAATTATATAAGGTCTCTAGCAAGCTCTACAGATAAACCTTTTATACAATGTCCATCACAGCATGAGAGCTTGAAGTATATTTTAATAATTCAAGTTCTGGAAAATGAAATGAAATAAGGCAGAAAAGAGAAGCAGTCTCATTCCTACTTTTCTATTGAAGAATATTTTTATTAAATATACGTAAACACATGTAGAAAACCATATTTAGCTTTTCAATTTGAGGATTCTGTTCTCTTATCTCAGGCCAAACGCTGGAGTGTTTTCTATATAAGAAATGATATTACTTGCCATGTAGGATACTGGTGCATATTTTTGGTTCAGTGCCTCCACTTCTTCCAACACACAGCCAAACACAGACATCATTCTCCTTTCATATTCACTTGCAGCATGGGCTACTCCCGCAGACCCATATTCCTGGAAGCTGTAAAAAAAAAAAAGAAGATATTCAGTGTGTAGTTATTTTATCTTTCTTGCAGAGCACTTTCTGTACAGGTAGTCTTTGACTTACAATGGTTCATTTAGTGATTGTTCAAAAGTTACAACAGCACTGAAAGACTGACTTATGACCATTTTTCACACTTATGACCGTTGCAGCATCCCCAAGGTCACATTATCAAAATTAAGACAATTGGCAACTGGCAGGTATTTATGACGGTTGCAGTGTCCCAGGGTCACATGATCACTTTTTGTATCCTTCTGACAAGCAAAGCCAATGGGGAAGCCAGATTCACTTAACAACTGTAGTGATCCACTTGACAACTGTGGCAAGAAAAGTCGTACAATGGGCAAAATTCACTCACTGTCTCACTTAGCAACAGAAATTTTGGGTCCAATTGTGGTTGTAAGTCAAGAACTACCTGTATTTACACATATTTGAAGTGTCTAGTTGAAAGAGTTAACAGAATAAGGAATATCAATTGTATTACTTATGCAAAATTAAACATAGAAACACAATATACCAAGAGTAATATTCTTTGATAGCTTCTTGTATTCTCTTCAATACTGGAGCCATTATGTTGCTTAAATCTCCATAACAGTTTTCTATTTCACAGTTAACATCTCTGTTTTCCTGAACATTTAAGTATCTCCAAACCACCTGGGGTATATCTACAAGTCTAGCCTTTGTAATAATGAATTGAATAAGTGGCGACTGTTCTCCAAAAAGACGAAAAAGGCCTAAGGGCTCAAACAGATCTCAACTCACTGAGATTTTAGGCTGAACACCAGATTCATATGGATTGGTGATGAAGCCTAACAGGACTAAATCAAGGCTGAATGCAAAATCTCAAATGTGCCCCAGAACCTTTTATAACATTGCACAGGAAATGTGCAAATGCTCACTAGCAGAAAATAATGGGAAAAGCACTTCCTGAAGGAGGACATTAGAGCAGTGTTTCTCAACCTTGACAAATTTAACATACGTGGGGTTCAGTTCCCAGAATTTCCCAGTTGCTAAGGTTGAGAAACACTGCACTAGAGATAGGTCGCTCTTTGGATTCAAGCGGAAAAATTGCTTATACATATGTATACCGTATGAAAAATAAGGCCCATGTCCATTCTAAAACACCTGTGCGGCTTTAGATTAAAATACAGCACATCCCCAGAAAAAATATTCATGTAAGACTTATACTTGAAGTCCAAGATTGGGTGGGGAGGGAATATGCTGATATTTATTAACCATTCAGAGAGTGCTGTAAAGCACTGTAGAGTGGTATATAAATCTAAGTGTTGTTGCTATTGCTACATTGCTTTTATAAAGAATTCAAGAAGTAGCTGATGTGTGTTCTTTTACAGATATGTTGTATAGCTTTTATTTTATAGCAGAACTGCTCAGCTGAACCTTCCCCAGCTTGCACTTTCCAAATATGCTGGACTTTAGTTCCCATAATGTCCAGCCAACATATGGCAGGAACATGAATATTCGTGAAAAGGTTAGCAAATAAAAGAAAGACAAAAGGCAATCTGAATTCCTTATACCTTGCAGATTCAGGATCTAAAATCAGAGCTTCAATTGCATGTGATATTAATAAGCAACTCTGCTGCTGCCTGAAGTAACGTTAAAGAATATTAACAAAGAAAAGTTGCAACATATATTTTATATTATCTTACACATAAAAGGATTTGAATAATGATGGGAAACTGGCATGATATACATACACGATATATCCTATAGCATTGAAAAGTCAACCTATTTATTTGAATGAGCCCAAGTATTCTTAACCTGGAGACTTTTTTTTCTTGTAACAGTACAACAAAACGTCAGAAGAAGTTGGCAGTTGGTGGTACAAGACATAAAAGGCCTGAATGAACACAGGATATGGCTAGCAGCCCAGGGCAGACGATGTGCAAGCAAGAGAGATCTATGCACAGTTGGAAGTTCATTTGTAGCAGCAGTTCCTATTACCAAAAGAATAAATGGAGCAAACAGGAGTCTTAAATAACAGAATGGAAAAAATGGGGAGAGCCCTGCTTTCCCAAAGCAAAATTAAACATGTAATACTGCCTTTTAAAAAATGTAATTTTTCTATTTCCCATTGGGTAAGAGAAAGTACATTTTGCATATAGAGAATTGCCGTCTCAATTATTTGCATACTTAGCTAGAGGAAAAAGAAACAAATCTCAGAACTAGGAAAGAAATAATCTGTGGCTTGCAATGTGGGGTAGAGACAAAATGGAAAAAAAAAACCCACCTTCAGAATAGTTCCACTTCAGACATTATAATGGAACATTCTGAGTTGTCCATGTTCTGGCTGAATCAAGTTCAAAACAATTTTGAGTATTCTTGCGTAAGGTATAGTGAGGAATTCCCTCATGCTCTCTTTTCGTCCTGGGGCTACAACAGTACTGGTAACTATGCTATGTTGTCTATCAGCTTATATGCAGAAAAACTACCTAGAAGGTGACTTCAACATTTAAAAAAAATCCAGCCAAAGAACGACAACTTTTTCAGATCCCTATACAACTGAGCCATGAAATGAAGCAAGCAACAATAATGGATTCATCTTAACACAACTGCAATTTGCCTGTAACCTGTGCTCCACAGCACAGCCACAGCAGCTCTGTTAATGGGTAATCTCAATGCCCAATTTTTCCAGTGGGTGAACCCCCAACATATAAATGAAGAAGCAGAGTGGTTTTTGTATTTGGCAACTGGAAGAAAGCAATATACATGGTTTGATGTACTTGTAGAAAATACATTTTTGCATTCAGCAACTTATCTAAAAAAGAAAGCAGAGAAGATATAGCAAAAGCAGCATGGCATTACTCTCTGCAAACTATTAAACTTCTCATATCGGTAATGGAATTTGTTTCTGAAGCTTTAAATGGCTTTTGTATTCTCCAACAACAATATGGAACGGAATGGAATGTCTTGTTTTGTTCCCAACTCAGAACACAGCTTTGAAGTACAGAGTATTTTGTTCTTGGGCAAAGAAGACACTGATTTCACAATCCTACTTGTGATAATCAAACACAATCACTAATAGTAAGACAATATGGGATGGGCTATATTAAAAGGGACAAAGCTTAAATTTTAAATTAAATTAAAAGGCGTACTTTCAGTGATGAATTCTGGCAAGCTAACTATAATTATGCTTTGTTTTTAACTTTAAAAATGAACTTGCATGTTCAAACTATAAGTATCTAAGAATTGCTTGCACAAATTTAGCTCTACCTAAGCTGCCACAATAGATTCAAGGGAGCCTCTTTGGGGGAAAAACATCCAAGCTCTGATTTTTAAGAAGCAAGATAATCAAATTCAAACAAAATTGGCTTGCATACCTACTATACAATATAAGGCAAGGCAAATCCAAGCACTTACAGTAGGGTTTTAAGTGGTTAAATGTTCATAAACATTGCAAATTGATGGGGGACTACAGTGAAGGGGGAAGTTAAGACATCAAATACCTATCTACATTTTTCAAACAGTTCTCTTTGTTCTTTTTTTTTAGCATTCATAAATAACAATACAATAGAGGCTTTAGTATTAAGTTCCAAGATTTAAACTTTTTTCATATTATAAGAAGCAGGATACAGTTCCACATTTCTCAGTGTTTCAGAGTCTGCGTCAAAAGAAGACTGATAGAGATCACCATATCTTGCTGCAAGGTTTCTGAATTCTTCCATGGAGAGTTTCATCTGCATAACACAGTGTGGAGGCAAAACAGGAAAAAAGAAACAAACACAAGACACTGGTCATGACTGAACATTATACATAAAGAATTCAACTAAGAGGTTTATATTATATTGGCCTGTCCTTTTTCCTATGCTTACCTATAACATCCTACACCAAGTACACTTATTCTTAGATCAAAGGGCAGTCTCTGCTGCAGAGACTCCTAAATGCTATCCTAAAACTCTTTCTGTACTTGGCTTTAGTGCAGGAGTAGGCAACCTTGGCTCTTTTATGACTTGTGGACTTCAACTCCCAGAATTCCTGAGTCAGCCATGTTGACTCAGGAATTCTGGGAATTGAAGTCCACGAGTCATAAAAGAGCCAAGGTTGCCTACCCTTGCTCTAGTATCTCTCTTATAGCTCTCTATAAAATGAAGCAAGATGAGATTATTGGCAGCAGGATCAGACTCAAATCTCAATTCATGCTTCTTCCTGTGGCTGAAAGTGCCTTACTTTGCTGAAAGAAGCATTTGCTTTGTTCCCTTGTTCTGCTGTTCGGCTGCATGTAAGATTTTCTCTTTGCTACAACCCCACATGTTGCTTTACTATTTCACATGTCTCCTCCCCTCATTTCAGATGAATAAATAGAAGGAATAGGACTTTTCATATTATGGGAGAATCTACTCTGGAAGACCTGCTAAGCTACATGTATTATGGCCTTTAGAGTAAGTTAGATGGAAAACAATGCACTCTACTGATTCCTGGTATCCAAGAAATGACGATTTTCTGATGATGTGCTTCTTTTAATGTCCTAATGTTTCAATGATATGTTAATATGTATATGTAAAACTGTATTATTAGGGATAGTGCAAGGCTCTAATGTCTTTGAACATAAAATAGTTATTGATTTAAAATATCAGTATAGCACTTTCAGTAAATTCCAAAAGAGTTTAATAATTTTCTATATATAAAACATCTACTTTTGATTCCATGCAACTTGAAAAATTAAACAAAAATAGACCGTCAAGTTTTGAAGCCCAGTCTTGCTATTGCAACAGACATTGCTTCTCAACTTGCCAATGAGCTCCAGGAGAGGGGAGAGGTAGAATACAGACTTCAAAGATTAAGAAAGCAGACTGTGGGAATCAAGGACAATGGCCAGGTGACTAGCTAGACCCAGAGATACTCTCTCATAACAATATTTCCCAACTTGATAGGGCAACATGACCCAGAGGGAGGAGAAAGAAGTTAATGCTTTTACTATAAGGGTTTGGGAGGGGTTCTGCCAGAGCTGGTTTTACTTTCATATGTGCCGGTCTCTTATTAAGAGATCAGAAAGTCCAGGACGTATTTGCTTGGTTGAGTTTGTCAGTCAGAACTTTGACATAGATCACACAATTGACAAACAAACTTAGATTGCAAAACTATAATGTTTTGGAGTGCTTTAAGAAATTAACTGCCAAAGGCATCCTGAGATTGCTAGCATTAACTTGCCTCCTACAGAAAAATGCACAAGGGGAGGGGGATATTTTGTGAGAATGCTCCAAACATTTAACCAGTACCTGACAAAGTCATGCTTTTTGTGGAGACCATTCCAATTTCCATTTAAGTGGGGATACCCAGCAGGATTTCATTGAACAGATTAAGCAGTGGTGGAAGTAAAATCTAGTCCGACACAATAAGGCCTACAGATATGAAGCCCTTTTCGTATACCTCAAGAAATGTGCCACAGAGTACAAGATCAGTTTTCTGCTTTCAAAAGCATTGGGTATAGAATATTGACCATAAGTTACAAGAAGGCATGTCTCAGCTGACATTAAGAAAAAAACCTGCAAACAGGAATTTTATTACAGAACTACTATAATCTTAGGGGGCCTCTGCCTTAGATTCCTTCCTTTCAGGATTGATTTCTATGACTGAAAAGAAGGTGATGAAGACTCAGACTCAGTGAGTGATGAAGCAGTTACAGATTTGGAGAATACCACTGTGTGAAAGAACTTTATGGTGCTAGAGATGGATTGGAAAAGTGGTAGGCTTTTATCCCTATTTTTCATTCTGCCTTGATCAGAATGAGGCAAAGCAGGCCTCATAGAATATCTTGAATCTTCAATGTGTCATTTCCACAATATCAATAATGATAAGCACAGAGATGTAAACATTCTCTCTGGGCAGTGGAACATTTACTTATTATTAAAATGAGGTATATATCTATCCATCTTGTAAGTGTAACTCTTGACTGATCTCTTGAAGAGACATGAAAGCCACTATACAATTTCTGGGACATGGTAGGAAGCTTAGAGAAACATAAAGAAGTTACCACAGCTTTGATTCTGCCCTCATTAAGGCTTGGTCCAACCCGGTGTGGCTCACAAATTAAGAATACAATTGTGAGAAGCCACTTTAGTAAACAAGTAGCAATGCTTAGGTAACTAGTATAGTATTTTCAGCAAGGAAAAACACCATTAGCACACACTAGAGAAAGAAAATTTGTTCCTACAATGCTACCACTTGTGAAATGGGCTTCTTGGAGCCATAAGGCCAAAGATTAGGCAATTGCAGTGGAAACACAAGTTTTTCTTACAGGTTTCTTCAAGCAACTTAAAGAAGAATTGGGGAAAAAAATAGGAAAAATAAAATGAAAACAATTTATTTTAATGAATGTGCTAACACTTGTTGTCTAAAACAAAATTAAGGAACTGTGGCTAGTGATGTAATACTTGTGGGGTTGGAGCTCCTATTAAACACTGGTAATCCTTATTTAGTAACTACAAATGGGAATGGCAACTCAGTTGTTACGTGGTTGCTATGTGAAACTGTCTATGCTTACTTCAGCTTTCCTTTGTTCTACATCACGGGTGTCAAACTCATCACAACACGTGATGTGTCGCGACATATTGCGACTCTTTTTGCATTGCTGGCAATGGGGTGGGCACAGCTTCGGTATGATGAAACCAGCTTGCGGGCCGGCAGTCTGACAACCCTGTTCTATATACTTGTAAAGGTTATAAATGTGAGGATTGATCACAAAGTTACTTTTTCATCAGTTATAACGGCGAACAGTCACTAAATGAGCACTAAATGCAATTCTCTAGACTCTAGAAAAGGGGATTTGCATAGATGTATAACTTGTGAGTAATCACAGAGTGTTATGGTTCCGGCTACTGTATATTCTTGCTTTGACACAGAGCTCACGATAAAGAAGTATATTCACATGACAGCAGCACAGGTAGATCAGGTCACTTGCCTGGTTGGAAATACGACCACATCTCTGGAGATCACTGCCTGAAGTCATGGCAATTGTTGTGGCAATAGCAGGTGGGGGACTAGTCTTCAGGCTATTACAGGTGCAAATGAGCTGAGAGAAAGCTTGGAGAAAGTCAATCCGTAGTTTAACAAACCCACACTGAAAGCTCAAAGGGTTAAGTGGTGTGCTGGCAGCCTGGGAGGAAAAAAAAAAATAACAATCAGGTAAAGGTATAACTTGGAGACTCATAATCTGAGTCCAAAGTAAAAAGTTCATAAATAATAATTTAGTAAATAGTTGGAAATGATTTTCCAAAGGGAAAAGGGCTTGTCTAGATAGCGAGGGATTATTTATTAAAAGCAGCAAACCGCTTATACAGATGACTGTGCAGATGGTAGCTTCTGATTATGTTTTGAGATTGTTGCAATTTGCGTTGGAAGATGGACTATATTTAACATATAGATTACCAAACCAATATCACTTGCAGAATGCTCTAATTATGGTGACCTAGTACAGTCTGTTCAAGCATTTCACTTACTTCATTGAGCCAATTAAATCATCTTCAGAAGAGAAGGGGGGGGGACAGTGGACATGTTTTCCAATAAGAACCCAACAATGACTGTAGTTTTTCAAAGACACGATGAAACAATGGATTACTGTTCTATTGTTATGAAATATGTTATGATACTATGGTTTTGTAATATTCTTAAACTTCAATTATTTAATTTGATTCTTGAATTATCCTTTGAATTCAGGGTAAAGGAGGCAGGATAACGGAAAAGAAGGAGAGAGAGAGAGAGAGAGAGAGAGAGAGAGAGAGAGAGAGAGAAAATGCCAAGAGGGCACTTGTAAAGAATATATAGGCATCAGATCAGGTGCAGTGGTGAACATTTTACCACAACTTTGTTGATGTCGACTACAAGGATTTCTTTATTTGCTCAGTTTTTAAATAGTCTCTTAAAGGGCAATGCTAAAGACACTCAAAATAACCAAACAAATGTTTGTCCAGTGAGATGAATAAATTATATCAGCAGTTCCCCAACTTTTCTGGCTCCACGGACCAGTGGGGGTGGCAGGGGGATGGTTTCACACACACAACCTAGATCCCCCACATGCTCAGATGAAGCTTCACTTGCCCACTTGTGCAGCCTGGTTGGGGACCCCTGAATTATATGATCACATTTTATAGTTTCATCAAATAAAAAGCTTTTACAAGGTTAATAAAGGCTCAACCTGACACTTGTAAAAACCTCAATTTTCATATATTCTTTCTATTAAAATTAGTACATTTTCATAGCATTAAGCAATTAAATACATTTCCTGCTCTATATATAAATTGTTTCATTTCTGCTTAGCTGAGTTTGACAAATTGCCTTATTCTGGAGTCAAAAATGACAATTGTATAACACAAGAATGAAGGAATTTGGCTAACCTAATAAGGTTAAGCCCTTTACCCATTCTTTTATTTCTATCACACCAAGTGACTTGCTTTGAAAACATAATTTCTATATCCAGAAAATCTACAGAATAAATATAGACAACCTATGTTTGTAAAGGCATAAAAGGAAATTCTACAAATAGTCCTTTACTTACAAACATTCATTTAATTTTGACTTCCGGTGGCGATCACCATGCCGATGGCAGCTTTTTTTTTAAGCCGTCCACCCTGGGATCGCGTTAAAGCCAGCAGAGACAGCTATCAACAGCTCTTTCGCGGCTTCAAGCCTTCCTCCCCGGGAGAAGGTGAGCTTACTCAGATAGAGGTCGAGTTCACCAGGTCCTCCATAAATTTATTTTTTGGAGGGCGAAGGGGGAGAACTCCCTCGGAGTCTGGGTTCTTCTCCACATCCCGAGATGCCTTTGTTCTTAGGAACAAAGCCAGACGCTGCTTCCACATCTGCTGTTTAAAGAAGATTTGTGATAAAATAAAAAGCAGATAGAGCTGACCAGGAGGATTAGAATTGTGATAAGTTGGGACTTTAACTCAGGAAATAATTGAAGTATCTTTCACACCTATTATTCTAACAAAGGGAGGAAATAAAAAAAATAGCGGAGGAATGCCGTTTCTTTCTTTGAAAGGACATTGTTAAGAAAGACTTTCACTTTCACTTGGCAACAAAGTTTTAACAAAGTAATGGATTTTGGTATTCATTTAAAGAAGCTCTTTTTTCTCTTTTTTCTTTTTACTGTCTCCTCTTTTTATCTTTTGTAACTGTTGGATTTATAAGAGAAGTGGTTTAAAGTGGTTTGAAAATGGCTTCTAAATGTCCTGGAATTTCTGCTTTTCCTAAAAGCTCAATTTCCTCTCCTGTAATTCAGACTGTACAGCAATCCAAGCCTAAGTCTCCACCACCCTCTCCCCCACCACTGGCATTCACACTCAAAGATTTACAGGATGCTTTGGAGAAAACAGCACGACAAATTAAAACAGAGACAGCAGAGCTTTTTGAGGAGAAAAATAGGGAGATGAGAGAAGATATAGTGCTGGCTCTCCAAGGGCTAATAGCTCATGTAGAACGGCTAGATGAGCGTGTGGATGATGTGGTGGGAAATATTGAAAGGTTAGAAGATAGAGTGGAAAAAGTAGAAAATAATGTTGATACAGCACAGAATGAAATTATTATGTCACAATATAGGGATATGGAATATACTTTGCAAATAAGAGGGTTGAAAGAGAATTTGCAAGAGAATTTGAAAGAAGAAATTGCAGCAGATTTAGCTCCTATTTTGGGATGTGATCCTGAAGCAATTTTGAGAGAAATAGAAAAAATTTTTAGGGTCAATTCGTGGATTGCGAGACAGAGAAATCTACCAAGAGATGTGGTGATTTACTTTTCCAGAAGATTACTTCATAACGAAATTATACAGGCTTTTTATAAGCAGAGATTTCAAATTGCAGCTCAAGATGTTATAATTTTAAAAGAAATACCTCCAAAAATTCTTAGAAGAAGAAAGGACTTTGCTTTTTTGGCTGAGGAGGTTAAAAAAACGACAGGTTCAGTTCAGATGGGATTTACCTGTTGGAATTGTGGTGAACTATGCTGGGATATATTATAGACTTAACACAATTTTTAAAGCAAGAGATTTTTATGCTTCCGTTTTGAAGGCAGGTACACCACCATTTCCACCATCTAAGAAAATTGAAGAAAAGCTTGAAGAACAGCTGGCTAAAGGAGCAATGTCATCAGTTTTAGGAGATTTGCAGGTTGAATCCATGCAACAGTCTCTGGAGATAAAAGATGATCCAAAGGAGCAGAGGATGACTCATGCAGCTCATAGACGTAAAGAAAAAGAACAACAGAAAGTGGATGTTGGATCTACAATGCAATCAACTACCTCAGAGCCAGTGGGAGGAACAAGACCGAAGACATCTTCGACGGCAGATTTACAAGCAGTGTTCCAGAGGCTTCATGCCACTAAAGATGGCAAAGTTTCTGACATGGAATGTTAATGGTTTGAATTCACCACAGAAAAGAAAGAATTTCATTATTTGAAACAACACAAGAATGATGTTGTATGTTTGCAAGAGACTCATATTACTTTAAAGGACCAAAAGTATTTGATTAATTCCCGGCTGGGATTACATTTTATAGCCTCTGCTCCGCACAAAAAAGGAGTAGTTATCTATGTGAGAAAAGACTTGTCGACGAAATTAATTGACTCTGATTCACAAGGAAGATATGTTATTATTGATTTATTATTAAATGGTAAGAGATGTCTTATTATTGGATTATACGCCCCTAATCAACAACAGAAACAGTTTTATAAGTTGATACATCAGAAATTAATTCAATTGGATTATAAATCTGTTATTATGATGGGTGACTGGAATGGTGTTTTAGATTCAAGTAGAGATAAGAAGGGTTCTTTTAAACTTACTAATCATGCTAAGCTACCCAAAGCTTTTTTTGACTTGAAGGACGATTTGGAATTTAGAGACATTTGGCGAGAATGGAATATTGAAGAAAGAGACTTTACTTTTTTCTCGGACAGGCATCAATCATATTCCAGAACTGATTTTTTTTAAATTACTAATGACTTTCTTTCTAGGGTCAAGAATGTCAAGATTTTTCCTAGAACATTGTCTGACCATAATCCTGTATGGTTGGAGTTATCTGTTGAAGATGTGAATAGAAGGACTTGGAGATTGAATGAAAATTTATTTAGATATGAGGTGAATGTACAGAAATGTAGAGAATATTTGAAGGATTTTTTTCTTTTGAATATGTATAAGGGTACTTCGATGCCAATAGTTTGGGATGCTAGTAAAGCGTATATGAGAGGAGTTTTCATTCAAACGAATAATGCGAACAGGCATAAACAGATGCAAAAAAGTATAAAGTTGGAAGATTAAACTTAAAGATAAGGCTCTTATTTTAAATCCATTGGATAATAGTTTAAGGGTTATATAACTATGCTTAGGGAGCAATTTAATATGTTAATGGCTGATCAGATTGCAATTAATTTGCGGTATATGAAACATAATACATTTTGTAATGCAAATAAACCTGGTAAATGGTTGGCTTACCAATTAGGAAAGAAACAGAAGTCAAGGATTATAGAGAAAATAGATTATAAAGGTAAAGAGGTATATCAACAGAATTTGATTCAAAGGAGTTTTTTAGATTTTTATTCAAAGTTATATGCTAGTGAAAGTATACAAGTTTTAGATATAGAAAAGTATTTACAGGCAGCACATTTTCCTAGACTTTCTAACGATCAACGAGATGAGATGAATTGTTTAATTACTTCTGAGGAAATTATTTGGGCAATCAAAAAATTAAAGATTGGTAAGGCTCCTGGTACAGATGGATTAACAGCAATTTATTACAAAATGTTATCTGAAGAAATGATAGAAACATTGAAGGAACTTTTTAAAAGTATTTTGTTGGGAGCAGGGGTACCTCCATCTTGGAGAAGGGCTTTCATATCGTTGATCCCAAAGGAGGATCAAGATTTGACCCAGCCTAAGAATTATAGACCTATATCTCTTTTGAATACAGCTTATAAGATTTTTTTCAAAAATATTGGCAAATAGATTAATGCAAGTTTTGAAGCAATTGATTCATAGTGATCAATCTGGATTTATAACTGGAAGATATATGAAATACAATGTAAGACAAATTGTTAACCTAACTGAGTATTTGGATAAGAATAATCAAATTCCTGCGGCTTTGATATTTTTGGATGCTGAAAAAGCTTTTGATCAGTTAAACTGGCAATTCTTATTGAAAGTTGTAGAGAAAATGAATTTTGGGGATAAATTTTTGCATGCTCTTAAGGCTATATACCAACAGCAATCGGCACAAATTATAATTAATGGAGGATTAACAGAAGCATTTAAAATTGAAAACGGTACTAGACAAGGATGTCCATTATCCCCATTGCTATTTGTTTTAACAATGAGATTTTATTAATTAAAATTCGTGAATCAACTACAATAAAGGGAATAAAAATAAAACAGAATGATTACAGGTTGAGAGCTTTTGCTGATGATCTGGTTGTGACAGATTCGGTAAGGGATTTGGTGGAAATTATAACCCAGTATGGGAAAGTTTCAGGTTTTAAGGTTAATAATATATAAGACTAAAATATTACCGAAAAATATGTCTATGAAGGAAAAGGATATGCTAGCTAAATTAACAGGTTTTGAAATAGTGAAAAAGGTTAAATATCTGGGAGTATATATTACAGCTTCTAATGTTAAATTATACAAAAATAATTATGAGACATTATGGGTAAAAGTGCAAAAGGATTTAAATGATTGGAAAAAATTACAATTATCTTTGTTGGGGAGAATTTCAGCAATTAAAATGAATGTTCTTCCAAAGTTTCTTTTTTTGTTCCAAATGATACCTATTTTGAAAAAAGATGCCAACTTGGAGGAATGGCAGAAGGGTATTAATAAGTTTATTTGGGCAGGGAAAAAAAACCAAGAGTTAAGTTTAAGATTATACAAGATGCACGGGAAAGAGGAGGACTTAAGGCGCTTAATTTAAAATTGTATTATGATGCGGTGGCTTTAACTCTGATTAGTGATTGGCTTAAATTAACAAATAAAAATATACTTCTTCTTGAGGGATGGGATTTATTATATGGATGGCATGCATATTTAATTTATAATAAAAAAGTAGATCAGGTTTTTAAATCTCATATTTTAAGAAATGCTTTATTACGTGTCTGGAAGAAGCATTATTATAGGTTAAATTATAAAATTCCAATTTGGGGGATTCCCGGACATGTGATAGGGGGGTATCTAGAGGAGTGAATTTGGATAGGATTTTTTATAAGGAATTACTTAGTTTGGTAGGGAAGGACTGGCAACTAAAATCTTTAGCTGAGCTGAAGCAAGAAAATATTGTACACTCTTGGTTTCAATATAATCAATTGTTAGTTAGGTGGAGTTTAGATCAAAAGGTTGGTATTACTTTAGAGGATGCGAATTTGATAAAACAGATTAAAGATCAAACTTGAGCTTATATAAAGAGAATTTATAATGTCTTAATAGAATTGGATTCTGAAACGGAATTAGTTAAAGATTGTATGGTAAAATGGGCACAAAATATTCAAGAGCCGATTCTATTGGACACATGGGAGGTAATTTGGGTTAGAAATGTAAAATTTACTCAGGCTCAAAGTTTGAGAGAAAATTTTTATAAAATGTTTTATAGGTGGCATTTGGATCCCCAAAAGTTGTCTTGTATGTATCCTAACTTGCAGCCCAAATGTTGGAGATGTGGTAGTTTGGATGCAACTTATTTTCATATTTGGTGGACTTGTAGAAATGTAAAAGCTTTTTGGATTAAAATTTGGTGGAACATTCAGAATATTTTTAGAAGAAAGATAAAGTTTACTCTTCAACTATTTTTGTTGGGTATTATAGTAGACTTTGATGTTAAGGAAATTAATTTGATGTTGAATTTAATAACAGCAGCAAGGCTGTTGGTAGAGCAATATTGGAAGAAGGATTGTTTGCCTACTATAGAAGAATGGACGCTTAAAGTGTCAAATTTAGCAGAAATGGCTAAGATTTCTGCTTATTTGAAGGATTATTCACAAGAAAGATACATTTCAGTTTGGAGAAAATGGATAGATTATATTCAGAATAAATATGGGACTAAAAAGTTCCATTTATTTTATGAATAAATTTTAGAATATTATTATTATTGTTGTTGTTATTATTATTAGTTTAGTATAGGGGAAATTTTATAATATTGTGTTGTTTATAAATTGGGATTTTAATTTGTTTATATGATTAAGTTTATTCTTAAATTGTTTACTTTGTGTTAAAAGAGAGTTAAAGTGCATTATATTGTTTATCTATATAGTTGGTTAATGTTAGTTAGATTATGATTATTATATTTATTACCCTGTATTCAGCTCTGGGAAGTGGGGTAGGGGGGTAGGGTGGGTGGATTTGGGGTATATTTTGTAATTTTTTGTAAAACTTTTCAATTAAAAAAAACATTCATTTAATTTTAATCCATCTAATGAAAAAAGTGACTTATGACTCATCCTTTAAGTTCTGACAGTCATACCACCCCTCTGGTCACACAATTGCAATTTGGGTGCTTGGCAACTGGCTTGCATTTATAAATGGCTACAGTGTCCTGTAGTCACATGATTGCAATATATGACCTTCTCAGCTGGCCTTCAACCAGCAAAGTCAATGAGAAAAACCAGATTCACTTAATGACCACATGATTTATTTAAAGACTACATGATTGACTGAAATATTGTGATGATTTGCTTAATGACTGCTATAAAAATGATCATAAAATTGACCCTGGTCATGTGATGACACTTAACAACTATATTGTTTAGATATCAAAACTCTGGTACCAATTGTGGTTGTAAGTTGAGGACTATCTGTAATGCTTATATCTATAATATTGATTTGAGTGTTTAATCACTGCATCTGTACCTCATTTTTCTTTCAGGCAACTTAGAGCCCAGTAAAATAGGGGTATCAGAGTAAACCTGGGAAGCAAGTAAATAGGCCCAGCCTCAGACGTAAGTGAGAATTTGACCAAAGGATTCTCTAATTCAAAATCAATGTTCTAATTTACACCAAATTGGCTGATGAGTCACTTTTTGAATGAAGCTTTAAAGATATTTTAAATCTCAACTTTATTTCTTTTCCTCATCTCAGCTTTACTAACGCACCTCAAGATTATGTGGCAAATACAGCATTTCTGAAATGAACAATGGGTTATTCAGTTGCAAATCCTCTGTCTCATTTTAATATATGCAGCAGGCAAGTTAACCTCTCTTTTTAAATGCTTCAGGAATGTGGAACAGGGTTGTACTCCTGCAAAAGCCATATTTTTATTAATTAAAAAGAAGAAGCACGTAGGAAGAAAGGTCTCTCTTTGAAGAAAGGAACTTTGGCATTTGGGTGATTATACCAAGATTCAAAGATTGCTCAAATTGCAGTCAAAAATCTTAGTGTTCTGACTCTGCCTCCTCCATATTCACTCTTGGAGAAAAGTGAATGCATGTATCAAAGCAATAATGTGCTCACACCTACACTCTTACACAGCAGTATTTTCTGGCTGAAATTACTGTGGGAGTAAACTAGCTACACAGTAAAAGAAGTGATTGAGAGACCAAACACTCCTCCCTTTCACATTGCCCACACTGCTAATTCAATGAGGACACACTCTTGAGTTTGCTTCTGCAACAATAACAAATTTTATTGCTGTAGGTGCAAGGGATTTTTTTCCTGTTCTTTTTTATGCAGTAGATATAGCTAGACTTCAAATAATCCAGGCATAGATTACAGTCTACAAAGAGGCTATCAGACTTCCTAATTTGGACAGGTTTTGGACTATGGATAAAAAGGAGGACTACAGGAGCAAAGAAAAGGATATATCAGACCAGATTTTCACATGCACCACTGGAATGCCCCACTAACTATATTTGGTTTCATCTTCAGAAAGAGAGGAAGCTTACGGGAGCGCCTATCCAGGTCTGGGCATACCAGAGGTCTAGGAAATGATATAATCGCCATCTCCTAAATAAGAACACACTGGATCACTGCTGAAATCTCAGTTCCAGCCAAAGCTTGTTCTGAACCATGAGATATAAACCTTATATTGGTTTTCCAAGGACACAGAAGGCTGTAGCTCAAAACAGGGAAAAAAATAAAAGATTGTTACAGGTAGTCCTCGACTTATGAAGACAATTGAGCCCACATTTGTTCAGTGAGTTTTGCCCCATTTTACAACCTTTCTTGTCTCAGTTGTTTAGTGAATTACTGCAGTTGATAAGTTAGTAACCCGGTTGTTACAGCAAATCTGGCTTCCCCACTGACTTTCCTTGCCAGAAGGTCGCGAAAGGTGATCACACGACCTTAGGACACTGCAACGGACATAAATATGAACCAGTTGCCAAGCATCTGAATTTTGATCACATATTCTTGGGGTTGCTGCAAAGGTTGTAACTGTGAAAAACGGTCATAAGTCACTTTTTTCAGTGCCACTGTAACTTTGAACAGTCACTAAATGAATTGTTGTAAGTCAAGGACTACTTGTACTTTGACTAGCAGCTCTGCAAGGGAAAAAAAAAATACTGACCGTTAAAGATGCTATTCCTTTGTGATAAGATTTTAGTGACTCAGCAATGCAAGAAAGGGCAGAGCTGTAATCTTCCTCTTGCAGCCCGGTTAAGCACTGCTCTGCATGGGAGAACTCCTTCAGACTGTTCAGCCAGAAGTAGAAGTGTTCCGAAGCTACCTGAGTCAGCAGGCTTTGATAAAGCTCTTTGGCCATGCCATGATTACCCTACAAAGGGTAAAGGCAAACAGGAAGACAGCAGAAAATTCTCTATACTTAAACATAGCAGATAGCAATAAACATGTATCTGAAGCAGCCTTGCAATATATAACTCAAGTATAATCAAACTTGCTGGCAATCTTCCCTTCTGTGCTGTAATAGTGCCTGTGTTCCAGTATACAGACATTCCCATCAACAGCTGCCCAAATAGCATATACATGATACCGTACTGTGCTCTCAGTAACACCACGTCAGTTGCATAAACATAATTTGATTTGCCAAGAAAATTAATTTTGACTAACTGGCATTTGTTACCAGAATTTAATCTGGCACATTTAAGCCACAAGAGACTCTAGTTGCTTAAAAAGAAAAAGATGAGGCAATACATAACATTGAAAGGGGCTTACATTCTTCCTTGAAGACTGTCTTCACGTTGGGTCTGCTCCTGAACCCAGTACTGAAACTGAATGCTAAGGTTTCAGTAGAGGTCAAGAGAAAATCTCCCTAGGGAAGATTTTGTGTGCCAAATGTGTCTGTCCCAGGATATGTCTTATAAATGTATAATGCATATACAATACACGTAGACACATATAAAATTATAAATTTATATTATTTATAAAACTAATAAAAGGTGGCTGAAAAAAAATTGAATAATCTGTTCACACCATTGTCTCACATTAATTACCGGGAGAATATGATTTTCCTGACAAATCAATTCCACAAATTACCAATTTGTTTCCAGCCATAGTTATGATTTGTAAAACATTACAAAAGATGGGACGTGGTTGTCTAAAACAAAAAACAAAAAACCATTATCCTACAGAGACTTGCTTTAGGCTTGCCATCCTTAGAGGTATGGCTGATGGAAATGTGAGGTAGAATTGCTCTTCATACTGTAGCTGCTCCCAGGCTCTGAAATTTGATACCGAGTCTCTTTCAGACCAGTTCTCTCTTTGCTGCATTCTACCAGCAGACAAATGCAACTTCTATTTAGGTAGGTCTCTAACACTTAGGTGGGTTTTAGCTGATGAAGCTGAAAATGTGCACAGAAATATTTGAAAGTGTGTTTATTGTGCTTTTAATTACATTGTTTTATCTATTTGCTAGCCCACTGGGTACCATCTATTGGAGGAAAGAAGAATTTACTTTATATAAATTATATAAACTACATAAATTATTTCACATCTTCAACTCTGTTTTAAATCCTTTTTCAAATAAAGAACATAGAGCTGTGGTGGTGCAGTGGTTAGAATACAGTATTGCGGGCTAATTCTGCTGACTGCCAGCTCAAGGTTGACTCAGCCTTCTATCCTTCCGAGGTGGATAAAATGAAGTTCCAGATTGTTGGGGGCAATATGCTGACTCTGTAAACAGCTTAGAAAGGGCTATAAAGCACTGTGAAACAGTATATAAGTCTAAGTGCTATTACTAAAGTTCATCAAAAATACATCTATTTTACATGAGAAGTGGGACACCTGCCTCTGCTATATGCTTACTATATATAATTACCTCTGAAAGCAAAGTTTATATAAAGCATACAAAAGAAAAAACACAAAAAGTTTTGTGCATTAAAAAAATCTGATTTATAACTATGCACCACATACCATTCTTGAAGCTTGCCTGGCTATCCTATAAGCTGTCCATCCATTTGAATCATTTTCAAGCTGTTGTTTGATAACAGCTTTCACTTCAGAAGATAATGTCTTCTGACTGGCAACGAATATCACAGTAGCAAGAGAAACCTAATGAGAAAAAAAAGCAAAAGCAAAAGGCTGAGTCAAAATCCACACAAAGTCTTGATAGAAGGCTGAATTGGATGAGCATCAGTAATTTGACCACAGGTAGTCCTTGACTTACAACAACTGGAACCGGAACTTCAATTGTTAAGTGAAGTAGTAGTTAAGTGAGTTGCACCCAATTTTACCTTTTTTGTTGTGGTTAAGGGAATCACAGTGGTCATTAAATGCATCACATGGTTATTAAGAGAATTTGGCTTTCCCCATTGATTTCGTTTATTGGAAGCCAGCTGGGAAGGTCACAAATGGTGGTCACATGATCCCAGGATGCCAGTCATAAACGGGAGGCATAGACTTCTTTCAGTACTGTCATAATTTTGAATGATCGCTAAACAAATGATTGTAAGTCAAAGACTACCTGTTTCAAACTCTCCTTCCGTACCGATTAGTACTTCTGTGAAATATGCAAACCACAATTTTGCTAGTGTAAAGGAAAGAGAGCCCAGAGCATTTGTTCACTGCACAAGAGAGGACAAAGCAGAGAAAGAGAAAACAGCTTTAATGATAGGGATATTTACAATATTAACTTGCTGCCCAACATGCTGATATCAGATTAAACTATAATATCTGAATGCACTATATTGGCCTATTCATAAACTAAGCCAAAATAAATAAACCATGCTACAACAGTGCAATATACGAACAGAATCTTTCTCTATGCATCGCTTAAAGAGGGTCGCCCTCTTTTTTTTTTATTCTGAGCTATAACCATTTCTTGTAGAGAAACTGTTTCATTCCCTTGATCGTTTTGGTTGTTCTTATCTAGTGATTTTCTAGTCTAATGTATAGTTTTTGAAGTACTGGGAATGTCTACTCTAACAAAGTGAAGGACTAAGGATGACATGATAGCAGTCTTCCAATATTTGAAGGACTGTCACGAAGAGGAGGGAGTCAACCTATTCTCCAAAGCACCTGAGAGGCAAGATAAGAAGGAATGGATGGAAACTTAACAAAGAGAGATCCAGCCTAGAATTAAGGAGAAATATCCTGTCAGTAAAAACAATCACTGGAATGGCTTGCCTCCAGAAGTTGTGAGGTTTTTCCTCACACCGGATTTTACAAAGAGATTGGACAGCCATTTGTCTGGAATGGTACAAGGTCTGTCATTCTGCATTCTAGAAATACAATGCCCTATAATTTTCAAAGTGTGGTCAAATCCAAATCTGAATAAAATTGTCACACTGAGAAATACATTAGCATTTCCCATAATGATTCTAATCATTCCTTATAATGATATAGGACTATTTTCCCATAATGATAGAATAAAACTTCCTTGCTTTACCGCTGTCAAACATTAGGGCAACTTTTTAACTAAAAAAATCTCTTGTGATTTCAGGGTAGGACTGACTGTTCGAAATGGGCACCCCTCTGCTTTGTAGATACAGGTAGTCCTTGACTTCCAACCATAGTTGGGACCAGAATTTGTGGTCACCGTGACCATATATTGAGTTGGACTCAGTTTTATGAGGGGTTTTATGGTGGTTGTTAACAATGGTGGTTTGCTTAACAAAACGCTTCCCCATGGAAGTTTTTTGATGGAAATTCATAAAAAGGTTGCCCATCACAATCATGTGACTACAGGACACACAATTGGTTGTAAATGCAAGCCGGTTGCCAAGCACTCAAATTACAATCACGTGACCACAACGGTTGTGTGATGGTCATAAGTGCAGTCACAGATTTTAAGTCACTTTTTACAAGGCCATTGTAACTTTGAACTACTATTAAACAAATGTTCATAAGCCAAGGGCTACTTGTAATGTAACACATTTAGCAGTTCTTATTCATTCATCCAGCAACCTATGTTCATTTAATGTTTAATCATAAACATTAAATTTATGATTGTTCATTTTTAAGTACTAAGGTAAAGGTTTCCAAAGAATACAGGACTCAAGGAAGAAAATCAGTTATAAAGGAACTTGTTAACAAATATTGGTATATTTTTAAGCCAGGTTCCACAGCATGTTAAGAAGAGAGTCAGCAACAGTGTGAAGTTCTCACATTTTCCACTGCATTTGCTAAGGCCAACCAGGCCAACCATGTAAAATAAATGCCATCTACTGGGCAGAACAAAAATTGGGAACAGTCATACTGCTGCTTTTTTTTTTTTTAACAAAAAGTTATATTGAAATGGGCTTTTATATTTCCAATGTTGGCTCAATGAGAAAGTTCACTTAACTCTTATTTTCTACATGGGTACTGCTTTGCTACCTTCATTTTAAAATGCATTGCATATTGTTTTATTTTAACCATCTTTCTGATTACACTGTTTCTTTTCTCATTTGGAAGTACACCCTCAAGATTATTTTTCTTCTCTTACACTTTCTCAGACTGATTTTTTTTACACAGTTTATCTCTTCTTGGGCTTCATTTTGCTCTCTACTGCAGGTACAGGCAATGCTCCAAAGACTGAGGCTACTCAATATGTGGGGAGGATAGAATACTGCAAAATGGATGGGGTTATTTCACATATTTATTCATTTGAATTTAATAGCTGCTCAACTCCAATGGACATATGTTGGCAGGGCTGGGGTGTGTGTACATCTCAGCTGTTTTCCAATGTGATTTATTTCTAAGGATTGCATTATAGTTTTCAGCTGTTTCCCACCTCTAAAATGAAGGAAAATATGCTTTCAGTTTTCATTAATTACTGTCAAAGGAATTAGACCAAAAAGAAGACTCAGGAGCTATAGGCAGCCTTTGCCTTGTAATGTTCCTTCTCCCCATTCATTGCTCCTTCCCCCATTATTCTCTTTTTTTCTATGCTGTATTTTTTTAAAGCAGGGCCTTTTGGCTTAGATTGATTTGGTTTGCTTTCCTAACAAAATCTCCAGTCTATAGTCACTATGCAAATAATATTGTTTTTTTAAGCATCTTACTTACTTTATGGAATTTCAAAACATCCAGTGATATCTTTCATTAAATACTCTGTAATGTTTTGTTTACTGACCAAGTGGAATAATTTTTGGAAAGCTCAACACAAAACTAGCTAGCTGGTCAGTGCAATTGTTTGCTGTTGGTCCCTCAACTCAATTGGCAAGGACTGATAATTCTCCAGATAGTCCTAAGGTAAAACTCCTTGTTTAATTCAGTTTCCCTGAATAGATCTTCTGGAAGTTTTATTTGAAAAGCACTAGATTCCTCATGCCTATCAGGTTTGGAAATAATTTGTCCTTTTGAAGTAATTGGCTAATCTTACTGGCATCTCTAGGGGGTTTTATCAGCATCTCTAGGGGGTTTTATCAGCAAACTTTTTCAGCTTTCAGGATACCCTCGTTGTTTTTCTTTATCAGTCAATTTTTTCCTGGGAGAGCTGGAGAATTAAAAACAACGTAGTCTTAGAAAAGAGGTGGTCAAAGATATCAATTTTATAAAGACGTCATGCTTTTCACTCTGTTTATAAATACAACAATTTAAGTCAGGGATGTCCAATCTTGGCAACTTTAAGGCATGTGGACTTCAACTCTGGCTGGGGAATTCTGGGAGTTGAATTTGCCACTCTTGATTTAAGTGTTACATATATTGTCAGATAGCAACTAGTTCTGCTGAATGTTCATTAAATGTTTATTCAGTCTGAATCCCAACAGCTTCATCTGTTACCTAAAAGAAATATTCTGAATCAAGAGTTTCTTACTAAAAGCTCTTGCTGTTTATTGGAAGCAGAACATCCAATCACTTTATACAGATTCATCAGGTCTCCCAGCATTCCATCTCCTAAGACGGGTAACTGCATCGCAATGGCTGCCAAACAATGGCATATGAGAATTCTAGCAGCCTCCTGAGCACGAGGTAGCTGTGTCAACAAGGACTCCACGATGGATTGGCTCAGATGGGGGCGACTCTTTGCCAGCTTCACCATACAAGTGAGTATGATCTGCATAAAAACAAGATGGCACTTTTTCAGCTTTCAGGATACCCTAGTTGTTTTTCTTAAAAGATACCATCTATTACAGGTATTCCTCAGCCTATGACTACAATTGAACCCAAAATTTATGCTGCTAAGCGAAACTTTTGTTAAGTGAGTTTTGCCCCATTTTAGGAGCTTTCTTTTCACAGTTGGTAAGTGAATCACTGAAGCTGTCAAGTTGGTAACATAGTTGTTAAGTGAATCTAGCTCCCCCCCCATTGACTTTGCTTGTCAGAAGTTCGCAAAATGTGATCACATGACCCCGGGACACTGAAACTGTCATAAATATGAATCAGCTGCCAAGCATCTGAATTTTGATCATGTGACCATGGGGATACTGCAATAAATAAGTTGTAAGTGTGAAAAATGATCATAAGTCACTTTTTTTCAGTGCCGTTGTAATTTCGAACAGTCACTAAATGATTGGGTTTAAGTTGAGGACTATCTGTAATCACAGTTTTTATAACACAAAATAATCTGAAGCAAATTGCTTACTAATTCCTACATACTTGGGCATCAATGTATCAATTTGTATCTAATTTTAAACCAAAGTTCAATGTTATGCTGATAGTTTTAAATTGCTATTTCCCATTTTCCCCTCTCTGGCTAGTCAAAAGGCAATTAGAAGACTCCACATTTAATAGTCGGTATAATAGATGTCTCTGTAGATATTAATAGTAGGTAGGAATGGCTCTGCAGACACTTGGGTGTGAACAAACCATATTTCCCATCTTATTTTTATTTTTTTTAAAAGATTTTTTGACATTATGGTCCTCTCATTTATTTTTTTCTGCCTGACATGACATCAGCCCTTGATTACAGAGGCAGCACACGGCAAATGCAGTGGCAAAAGGAATTCAAAATCTCTTCGCCTATCTAAGTTCCAAAAGAGGGTGGAATGGCTTGTATCTTTTTGTTATTTAGGCTAGGAGCAGGCTACTTCAAGGACAGAGTTTATTAAATGATATGCCCTGGCTTATTAAAGATCCATATCTGATATGGTTTCTTTGACTTTCTCCTTTACATAGAACACATAGACAATTCATCAGTCAAATTCTCTCTGAGCCCTTTCAAGGCTCTATTTTCAAAACTTAACTTCTTATGTTGATTTTACATGTATTAGCATACTTATAATTTGAGTAAGTACAATGAGAAAAACAAACCAGAAAGGATAATAACACAATAAAAACACAACAATTTCAAAACGATAGATTCTGCAATTCAGTATTAACAGAATGTATACTGATGTCAAACTACATGATTCCAAAATTTGGAAAAAGAGCCAGAACACTTCTTTGGCATCAAAATAAAATCAATATTGGCACCAACTAGAGCAACATCACTAACAAGGTTCTCTCTTGTGCTCTGCAAAACATGCTATTCCCATTAACAAGACCTGAAAAAGAATTTCCTTTGAAGATCCTGATGATTGGGTCAGTCTGCATAATAGAAAGAGCACAGCTAATATAAAGGGCTCAAAAAGCATTAACTGGTTTTTTTTTTTAAATCTGGAAGCATCCTGGGAATAAATGCAATTACTAAATTTTGTTCTAAACAATAGTGTCATTCCTTGTTCACTAACTGCACCTTTTGTGTAATCCAGGACAGCTCCAAATACCAACTATTGCAGTAACAAATCACAAAGACATCTAAAATAACAAATAACAATTAAAGTTACAGATAATAATAATTAAACAAATATACAGGAAAATCTCTTATATCAATTAGTATGAGAGACAAGATGAAAAAAACCTTACAATTTACCTTTAAAGTCGCTTCGGGAGATGAAGTTGGTTCTTGGCTACAAAGAACAAGAAGAGATTCAAGGCCAAAGACTGCATCTTGCTCCAATGGCAAAAGTTCTAGGGGAGAGATAAATTATCTCAATCAATCAGAATAGAGCTGGAAGGAACCTTGGAAGTCTTCTAGTCCAACCCCCTGCTCAAGCAGGAGACCCTATACCATTTCAGACAGGTGGCTGTCCAGTCTTTTCTTAAAAACCTCCAGTGATGAAGCACCTACAACTTCTGGAGGCAAGTTGTTCCACTGATTAATTGTCCTCACTGTTAGGAAGTTTCTCCTTAATTCCAGGTTGTTTCTCTCCTTGATTAGTTTCTATCCATTGTTTCTTGTCTTGCCTTCTGATGCTTTGGAAAATAAGTTGGCCTTCTCTTTTTTGTGGCGGTCCCTCAAATACTGGAATACTACTAATCATGTCACCCTTAATCCTTCTTTTCTCTAGACTAGATTATAATGCTTTATTCTTTAGATACTAATCACTCAAGTCACTATTATACACAGGACTGTGGAAAATTACATTTACAATTATTTATATTAAGGCTTTGCCCTGGAGTATAGAGCTCTTATCACAGCAACAGAACACAGCCAAAATCACTCCAAAAACAAATATATTCTAATCTTACCAGACTTACTGGCATATGTTTCTACCAAAACACAAACAATTTGTGTTTTATTGCTTGGCATCCAGCCAAAATGGCATTATGAAAAAGGCTATAAGATTTGGTTAGGAACTGGAAAGCAGCATTAGCAAAGAAGCAGCAATAGAAAACAGTGGAACTTAGGAACATTTATACTGCATTCTCAGATGAGAACATGATATGCTATGCTAATCATCATAAACTGTTCTGCAAACACTGCTCCTTCCACACCTTTTGGAATTACCTTTTTCTTGACAAGAAGCAGCTATATTTGTCAGAACACGTACTCCATGTGCTGCAATATTCTGATTATTATGATAACAGCTCTCCTGGGCAAGCTTGACCAGATCAGATGACCTTGCTGTAGTAGATTTTGTTCCTAGGTAAGAAAAGGTCATCTTTAAGCAGCATGGTAACATTTATTACATGAAACAAGCTTTTTTCTGCAGTTTTCAAAGGAAAGGGAAAACCAAGATGTTAGCTGTGTTAATAGTATTGG